>NC_092806.1:78288890-78610140 GCF_040954645.1 Diabrotica undecimpunctata | reverse complement strand
AGAAGCCAGATAATATCAAATCGCTAAATGGAGCTACCAGAAAAAAACTTTATTTTAATCCAGCTTATTTCGAGCCTCAATTACTGATGGTAAGTACATACCACGACATAAATAGAGGGGAAATGTTTTTCTTCTTCTTGCTTTATGTAAGCAGCTTTGCTTGCTCATTGAAGGGTTGTTGCCTCTGTAGACGACTGTCACTCCATTTCGCGCGTGGTCGGCCGATACTCCTTCTACCACGTGGTGATTTGTCCCTTGCTATTTTAATCACTTGTGTTAACCATTCTTCTGATGTGATTGTTCCATTTCTTTTTCTATTTGGTGTAAACTCGTTTATACCCTGTACATTCCATTTTGTTCTGATCTCGTCTCTCTTTATTCAGTCTCTCAGCGTGTTTCCTGTAGTTTTCTAAGTATTCTCATTTTTGCTGTTTCCAGCATTCTCCAAGTTTTGGCTGTGTCGGATCTTGTTTCTGATGCATATGTCATTACTGGTCTTATAAATTCTTGATGTCATCTCACAGTTAATGTGTCGATTAGGTCATATAGTGTTATTAAAGCACGCTGTAGTTGATCTTTACTCTTTGTAGTTGATCTCTTAATTCTTTTTCAACGTCTCCATAGCGGGATACTGTAATACCTAGGTACTTTATTTCCATTACCTGTTCAGTACTAACTTTCTCAACTTCGAGTTTGCATCTCATTAGTTATTTACTGATTACTTTTGTTCAAGTTTGCTGAGTTAATGGCTTAGTGAATTGTCTGTACTATTAAATTCTAACGATTTATCTGTAATCTATTATATGACGAATATTGCATCTGTACACGACCTTTCCGTATGAAAACTGTGTTGCTCATCTGCTAGTTTATGAGCTGATTTATTTCTTCTTGCAAAATTTTAGTTAGTAAGTTTTAGAGTAGTATTTAGCAAATTGATACCTCTGCAGTTTTGTGCATACCAAAAATATTACAATATTTGTTTATAACTTACACAATGACAACTATTCAAAATACTACTGTTCTTAAATTATCAACTTCCTGTGTTTATACATATATATTTTCTGACGTTTCAGACGATACTATACATTTATGGATTTTTCGATGACATCTTGAACATACTAGATTTTTCTAATACTTCTTCTTTTTCTTCAAGGGGCTTTTCTATATGGAATACAGCCCACGGAGTTATAGTAACACTGCTCCTTCTCTTATCGTTATTCACCTCTAATAACTGGTCTATCAGGCACCGATAGATGCCAACAGGGTGGATCATTTCTATGGTATGGAGCTAATCTCTAAATATGAACTACTTTGGGTTTACTTCTAGCTGAAAACTGGATGCGGTAGATTAGACTGTTTATTGTCGTCCGAATGGTATAAGGACCTTACAAGTTTCGTTGGAGTTTCAGACAAAGTCCTATCTTACGTTTAGGATTGTATAACCATACTGGGTTACCTCTTTCGAAAGTTGTCCCAGTAGCATGCATGTTAAGCTTGGCCTTGGCTTTATCACTTTGAAACTTCAAACTTTTACGAGCAAATTCATACACTTTTTCCATTTTTTTTTTCAAATTTTTGATGTACGTCAGAGATGCATGTTCTTAATCTCAAGGAGGCCATCTTCCGAAAATAAGATCTTAAGGAAGCTTCATTTCTCTTCTGGTAATTATCATCGACGGAGAATTACTGCTCTTTTAATGTTAGGAACTTCTATAGGCTAACAGGAAAAGAGGAATTACAGTACCCCAATCTTTTTAATTATCAGCGACAAACATTGAAACAGATCTATTATGTCTTTCGACCATTCCGTCTGATTTAGGATGGAGAGGCGTAGTGCGAGTTTTCTTAGTACCCAAAATTGTCATTAATTCTTGCCATAATTTCGCCCTTGATCAAAATTTAACTCTAAAAGAACTCTATGCCTTGATATAACGTGTGTTATCAATGCTTTTACTACTGTAATAGCTTCTTGATTAAGAAGGGGTGGAATTTCAATGGGTAGAATACGCTTGATTTCTTAAAAATTAAAGTAGGTATTTTCGGAAAATAAATAGGAGGAATGAATATGTATGATTGGCCATGGGAAACGAGGAAAGGAGAATAGACAGTCGATGTTAAAATTAAACGAGAAGATTTTGAGCATTGTGTTTTTACAAGCCAGAACGAATTGTCTAGTTTGAAAACAGTGCGTTAAAAGATAAGTACAAGTTACATAATGACATAGCCCCCAACGTCAAGGCATTTTAAAGTATTTCTGATTGCAATCTTAAAAGGAAAGATAAAGGAAAAACAGGTGACTGAAAATTTATTTATCGAATGGTCAAATTCGTTACATTTAAATTTTATGACATATTATTTTTCTATAGGTATACTTTCTCATAATTTATTTTATTTTTGATTTGATGTTTGCATTTGATAATATTTTTTTTTAAATATTTTACAATTATTACATTTGGGTGAGACAAACATTTTCGTAGGTGCAACATATAGGGTATTTTAAAGTATCATATTTGGCGGGGATATTATTTCTAGAAAAGAAATATCTGTGATAAGAAATAAAAACAAAGAAAACAAACTTTTCTACAAAATTAGAAAATTTAGAACAAGAAGTCATTTTAAAAACCACAATTATGGAGACAGAAAGTCAGGAGAAATCGGGAATAGAAAACATTTTACAACTTATGCAGTTACAATTACAAGTAATCAAAGAAACTCAACAGGAAACAAAACAAGTAATCAAAGAAAATTAACAGGAAACAAAACAAGGAATCAAAGAAAATCAAAAACAAACACAACAAAAAATGGATGAAACAAGACAAGCAATAGAACAAATAGAAAAACAAGTCACAGAAAACAAAAAGCAACAAAATTTCGAAGACAGAAGAGAAATCCACAGCATAGGTGATGTGAAAATACAGTCTGGCGGGGATGTAAAAAAATTACACCCAATGCCGTTCATAAATAACTTAAAAACTTAAACATAAATAACTTAAAAAAGTGCAATAAATTGAAAATTTTAAAACAGCTAAAGAAACGATCAGAAACCATCTCAACGATGAGGCTAGTCTATGGTTTGACAGCAAAGAGGAAGAGTTTGACAATTGACATCAGTTTGAACAGAAATTTTTAAACTAGTTCTGGGAAAAAATCCAGCAATTAGAAATTATTAAAGAATTGCAAAATGGAAGACACAATGATAGGATGGGTATCTCAGAAAAACATACGCATTACAAGTGTATAATGATGCAAAATATTTACAGTATAATAATTCATTAGAACAATTAGTCAAACTGAATCCAAGACATTTTGAAGAAACGCTAATAGACCATATCACTCTGCAAAATTAAAAAGCTATAGATGGCTTGCGCCAATTCCTACAAATACGAGAATCGTGCTTGCAAGTGAGAAAGGCGAGAAGATCGCACTAAAATTACAGACCCAGACAGCACGTGAATAGAGTACAAAATAATAGAATCGATTATACAAAAAGAGAATTCATTCCCAGGAGGGAAAATGAAAATATAGAAAACGGAAAAGGAAATTATGAACCAAGAAATCGGCAATGGAGCGAGGACAGATATCGAGAAAACCAGAATCAAAACACCACCCGCAGATATCAAGAAAATACAAATAATAAGAGACGAAATGAACAGTATGCCCAGTAACAATTGAGTATCGAGAAAATCGATACAAATCCGACAGAAAAAGAGAAAATGGAAGAGAGTTAAATAATACCCAGATAGAAGAATATGAGAAAGAGAGACAAAGCGACGAAAAGAGAAGAAATGAAGAGCAACAGGCGTCTTTTCACGAAGGCGCTCACTAGAAACAAAAAATCAAACATGAATTTTTTGTCACCCGGAATTTATAAAACTTGCAGGAAATAATGATAAAAGAAATGGAATAAATTTAAAATTTGTGGATGGATTTATTAATGAGAAATCAATTAAAATTATGATAGACACTGGATCGGAAATAACGCTAGCCAACAGAAAGTTAGCAGAAGAAGTTAATTTAACAAATTTAATTTGCAAAATACGTAAGGTAAATTTAGTTTGCGCAAATAAACAGACAATAGCAACAATAAATGAATGCATCTAAATAAAGGTACGATTGGGTAAGAAATTTTATGCACTAAAATCTATGATCATGCCAAACATGTCGCATCACATGATCGTAGGAGTGAACGAGAGAAAAATAACCTGCGATTTCTCAAAAGAAGAGATGAGCCCAGAAGCAGAAGAAGAAAGAAGATTAACAAAAGAGACAAGTTCAGAAAAGGAAAGGATAGAAGAAATTAAAGCATGGCATTCCTCATACCAGACGAGCCCAAAAGAAGTAAAGAGAAAGGAAGAAGAAAAAAAAAAGGATAAAAAAAGACATTCACACATGGGATGCATGGAACGACGTGAGCATAAACGAAAATAGAAAGAATAAATTAGATACAGTGGTATTTAAAGAAGAGGTATGTGAAAACGAGGATGCAGAATACACGATAAACATGTGTAAGGAATCTGAGAAAAAAACAAGAGAATTCGTCTGTGGAGATGGAAAAAAAAGGAGATGTGTTTGCTTTTAAGCGACTATGAAAATTAATTAAATGAAGAAAATAGAGTGGCCAAAAAGTATGAACATTCATTTGAGGTGAAAAGTTTAAAAACATTTCGATCGAAGGCATATTCGATTCCGTATAAGTATCGACAAGATGTGAAAGGAGAGATTAATAAAATGTTAGAAGATCAAATCATAGAGAGATGTGACTTACTTTATATCAATCCAATCATGATAATAAAGAAAAGCAGTGGAGAATTGAGGCTATGCTTAGATGCCAGAAATATCAACCAACACACTGTATCAAAATATGAGTCACCTTTAAACATTGAGGCCATTTTTGGAAGAATTACGGGTTCACACATATTTTCTAAAATTGATTTAAAGCATACATTTTGGTTGATACTTTTAGCCGAAAATGTAGAAACTACAGCGCATTCTCAATCGATGGTATTGTATACCGTTTTAAGGTAGTGCCATTTGGATTCCAAAGTGATTGTGCAGCACTTGTAAGAGCTCTACATATTATTCTGAACCGTCATGAGGATTCCATAGTCTATTATATCGATGATTTATTGATTTTTTTACAAGATAAAACAGAGTCATTTGAATCACATAAAAGTAATTCTGGAAGAATTGGATACAGCCGGATTAAAACTGAACATCGAAAAATGTCAATTTTTTCAAAAGGAATTGATCTATTTAGGCTTTAAATTGAACACGAAAGGAATTAGTTTAACCAAAGACCGAGTCAGGCTCATCGACGAATACTCAAAACCAAAAAATTTGAAAACATTAAGAGGTTTTCTTGGCAGGATCAATTATTTCAAAAAATTAATTCCCAATTTAAGTCAAAAGGAAATACCTCTAATAAAATTACTCAAAAAGGGATAAAATGGAATTGGAAAGAAGAACAGAAGAAGGCGTTCCAAATTTTTAAAGAGGAATTTTCAAAAGGAACGAAAATATATCACCCCGTGTATCATCTACCATTTATACTTCGAACTGATGCGTCTATCCAAAAATTTGCAGGAGTTTTATCGCAAATACAAAACGAACAAGAAGTGCCAATATGTTTTATCCCTCGAGCGACAAAAACACATGAAAGAAAATGTTGTGTGACAGGATTAGAGTTTGCCAGCGTACTATTTTGTGTGAATAAATTAAAGTTATATCTGTCGGGCACTAAATTCACAAACAAGACGGATTATGCAGCGTTGGTTCACATCATGAAGAAACGATTGGTGAATAATAGGATATATAGAGGCATCTTGTTATTACGGGAATAAGATTTTGATTTCCGATTCATCAAAGGAAAGGACAACATCATAGCAGACGCTCTCACACGAGATCAAGAAACAGGAAAAAAAAAGTTACGTAACATGTGGGATTAACTTCCCATATATCTTAACATAAGAGGAAGGTGTATTTTTTTTTAATGAGATACAAACAAACCAAGAAAACTTAAAAAAAAAGAGAAAGAATAGGAGCAGAGAGGGAAAATGATATATTTTTAAGAGAACAGACGGAACAGAACTATATTTGGTGACCCAAACATTGGCAGAGAAAATTATAAAAAAATTACATCAGGACAATGGACATATCGGCAGCAGGAAAGAGAACTATATCTGCAGACAAGACTACCGCATTGCCAAGGTGATTACCCAAAAGTGTGAGACTTATCAAAGATACAAAAATTGGAATTTCAAGAATGAAAATATCGCAAAAAATATTGGTGATGGTTGATGTTTTTTCAAAATATGTAAAATTATATAGTTGCCTTAACACAAAAGGAGAAGAGATAATGAGACCAAGAAGAATTCTCCTAGACAATGCGACGTATTTGCGAAATGATCGTTTCAAGGGACAGCTGAGAGAAAGGGGAAAACTTTGTCAGCATCAGACATTCTTAGAGCAATCCTTCTTAGCGATTTATTCAGGAAGTAACCAAATTTCTTCGGATTGCGACAAATGGACAACATCGGCGATGGGACAGGAAAGTAGAGGAAATAGAAAATTATCTAAATACCATTCCGAGTACGGTAACAAAAGAGACCCCGGAGTACAATATAAAAGGGGTAATGCTGATAAGACCATGGGAATATCCAGAGCCGAGAGAATACCAACAGGTGTTGGAAACGGTGCAGAGGAGGCAGGAGGAGGAATATTGACAAATGATAGTTGTGCAAAGTTAATGCCTGTTTTCGAGGGTCATTACATAGTGAATAACGAAAATTGAGTAAATAGCTATGTTCTAAGGCATGTTGAATCAGAAAAGATCAGAGAAATTTACAATATTCACGATGTGTACAAATATTACGAGTAAAGGAAGGAAAAGACATATAATAGATAATTAAGCTAGTGTATAGAAAGTAAATTAAGAAAAGAAACTCTCCAGGGAGATTGGTTTTGTCTCGAAAAGTCAGTTGCATATGCGGATAATTTTTATCGTCTGCAAAGTCGGATTTTTTGTAGTTCTAAAATAGATCAAAAATAAAATAAATATTTGTATGCAAAATACCACGAAAACATAAATTTTCAAGACCCTGTATAGGTTAAAAAGTTGTAAATATAATTATTTAAAATTAAGAAGTGGTTTCCAAGAAGAGTGAACTTTTATAGTGATTTAATTTCTAAGAAAAATTTATGTGGAAAAACATTTCGTGTTATTTAGAAAGTTCCTAAATACTGTTTCAAATCTTAAAAATAATTATACACAGGCTTTTATGTAAAATATCTTAAAAATTTAAGATTAGTAAACAAAACGTTTTGGTTTTGTATCAGATAAGAATTTTAAATCAATGTTTTATAGACAATTCCTACTTTACTATTTTCATCGAAGGTAATGGTACTAACCACACGATGATTTTACAAATACGAATTTGCCTGTAAACACAAAAGAAATTTTATTCAAATGATCTTCTATAAATTTAGGGAAAAACCAAGTGGGTACAATACGCTTGATTTTTTAAAAATTAAAGTAGGGATTTTAGGAAAATAGATAGGAGGAATGAATATGTATGATTGGCTATGGAAACGGTGGAAGGAGAATAGATAGTCGATGTTAAAATTGAACGAGAAAATTTTGAGCATTGTGTTTTTACCATCCAAAACGAGCAGTCCAGTTTGAAAACAGTGTGTTAAAAGATAAGTACAATTTGTGTTGTTTTGTGGGTTAAGTTGGTGATTTTAGAATAGTGAAAGGCTTACCGAGACCAAGTCGAAAATTCCAAACTCCTTGTGTCCAAAGAGATTCCAAATTCTGTAAGTAAAGAAAAGAAAAATTATATAAGATTTGCACGAGACACCCAGTCGAGGCGAAAAAACTTTTGGGCTAAAAGAGTGCAATTGTTATTTTGAAACAAGTCGGAGAATTGAGTTGTGGAGAGAATCTGAACGAGTGCTGATTTCGTAACAGTTTTGGAAGAAGGAAGCAGAGAAATACGTGTTGGAGAATTTGGACAGCTTTATGGGAACACAATCAGGAGAATCAATAGGTGTCTGGTGGAAAACATGGCGGATATTACATTAAAGGTCAGTCAATTAAAGTCAAAGGTTGTGACATATGAGTTGTTTTTGTACTATATATATTTTGAAACTCATATCAAGTCGCAGTTATTGGGACACAAATTCTTTATCCATAATTTCTTCTCATCTTTTTGAGTTATAAATTAATTGATTTAAAGAGTAGAGTTTCACAGGTAAAAATAAAATCAGTTGAAAGTAAAATTAAAATCAGATAATTTACACCAAATTAAAATTTGTTTTCTTTTAAGAAATAATAATTAGAGCAATTTTCAATTCAATTAAATAGATTTGGTTAAAAAGGAGATAACTAAATTAGGGTTTCTTTTGTTTGAAGATTAGATAAGAATGTGTGCACGGTCTTTATATGTTTTATAAGGTATAATAAATAAATGGTATTTGAAATTTTATAAAATTTGTGTTGGTTATTCCTATTCTCCTTGTCTATCCTGAAGAAACCAAGCAACAAAGAAATACTAGAAGCTACGAAATAAAGGTAAATTTTATGCAGTAAAGTATCCCTGAGAAATTTGATTTAAGCAGATTTAAAGAGTAGAGTTTCACAGGTAAAAATAAAATCAGTTGAAAGTAAAATTAAAATCAGATAATTTACACCAAATTAAAATTTGTTTTCTTTTAAGAAATAGTAATTAGAGCAATTTTCAATTAAATTAAATAGATTTGGTTAAAAAGGAGACAACTAAATTAGGGTTTCTTTTGTTTGAAGATTAGATAAGAATGTGTGCACGGTCTTTATATGTTTTATAAGGTATAATAAATAAATGGTATTTGAAATTTTATAAAATTTGTGTTGGTTATTCCTATTCTCCTTGTCTATCCTGAAGAAACCAAGCAACAAAGAAATACTAGAAGCTACGAAATAAAGGTAAATTTTATGCAGTAAAGTATCCCTGAGAAATTTGATTTAAGCAGATCATAATATATATATATATATATATATATATATATATATATATATATATATATATATATATATATATATATATATATATATATATATATATATATATAACATACATTTTCACGTGTATTTTATAGCTCTGTTACCCCCTTGAATTTATGTTTTGCCCATTAATATATGCTGGGTTCCTCTTGATTTATTATTAACCCAAAATGTCTTGCTATCTATATTATCTTTCCATGATTTGCTTTAAATGTATTGGATTGGTTGTTTTTATTGTTAAATCAATCGTAAAGGCTAATAATTTGATAGCCATTTTTAAATATTGTCCTTTAACAACATTTATTTCTGTTTAGGATCCTCCACCAGCAGCACTTGAATTCCTTTCAAAAATTCGTGAAGTGATTTCCATGGCCAAACAAAAGCTAACCGCTAAAAGATTTACACCGAACCTTTTAAACATTCCAGAAGAAGAAAATCATTACGCTATAGATACTTTATACGAATTAAACGCTTCAGTCAGTAGACGTAGCAGTATCATTAGCTTAAAACGTGAAAATAGTCGTCGAAAAAGCTGTACTGGATGCCATAGCTGTGAGTCCCAAGACATAAACGCAATCGCTGGAAAATTGCCAGAGTTTGTGGCTCTAGCAGCCTGTCATAATTGCACCTTAAATTCAAATGAGAATAAACAAAGAATCAGAAAATGGTTAGAAGATGTGCCAGTAATTAAAGTACCTAACAGTTACACTAAAAATGATGTTAAATCGAAACAGTGTCCGAAAAGAGTTAGGTCACCAACTAAAACTCCTCCTACATCTCCAGAAGGACAAGGAAAAAAACTTCTTTCTACTGATATATTTAGAAACCCTACAGTACAATCTGTTGCTCTCCCATGTAGTATCAAAGGAGAACAGGAAAACTTTTACTACACAGTTCCTATTCAAGAATACATCTCTGGTCTACCTCCTCCTGATATGATTCAAGAGGCAATTGAGATAGACAAAACACAGGAAAAAGTTGCTACTTTAACAAAAGAACAAATGAACGCAGTAATTTATGAATTTACAAAACATAAAAATCTCCTGGAAAATAGAGAAAAAGTGATAGAGTATGAGACCGATAGTCTTGAAAGGCAGCATCCTAAAGGTTAGTGTATGTATATTAAGTTGTTCTAAAATATTTAATTAAAAATGTACTAAATATTCTACTGGTGTTTGTGATATCAGGTGATATTATTATACAGTGTGTCAATTTTAAAACTTACAATGAGCTATATCTCACGAACAAAAGCTAATATCGAAAAATGCTTGAAACCGTTTCGAGGATAGTAAGGGGGAACTAAAGTGACATGAAATAGAAGTCACCCCTATCAACCCCCTAGGCCCCACTCACCACAACCAAAAAAGTTTAAATTGCAAACCCCTACTTGTGATATATCATTGAAAAGACTATAAAAATGCTAGCCAATGGTATAAATAATAATTATACAGGGTGAAGCAATAGTTGTGAAACTTTAGCTTAAATGGAAAATTTTTTAAATGAGGTTTTTGTTGATTCTGCTGATGACTCTGCATAATTATTGTTTAATAATTATACAGGGTGTTAATATCAGCCGGCTTACTATGACTTTTGTATTTGTAATGCTATCTCCTGAACTATTATTTTATTATATTATTTTTACATTTTTACAAAACAAGTTCAAAACATCTGTTTTTTGGATTCTGTCAGATACAATAATTTGTGGTTTATTTTAAAATTTTAAATGTCATTAATTTTCATCACTTGTACGATTGGTACTGTCATTCAACTGTAGCTGTCACGATAGTTTACAGTATACCTGAACGCGTGGAGATAATTTTCATATTTGCCTCCCAGAACCAGTGTTATTTACGAACAGCTCAAATATTTCATGAACACTGGAAGTATGAACACTAGCATCCGGACAAAAATGTAAGTCACATGTACGTCCGCGATTTAATTGAAAAGTTTAGAGAAACGGGATCAGTGCAAAAAAAGGGATTCCCAAAGATTACTGAATAAAGCATTCCAAAGTAAGTTCTTGGAAATTTTGCAATAGAGCCTACTTCATCAACACGTCAAGTATCTGCAATGACAGGACTTTAACGTGTCTACTACTAACTAGGCGATGATGATCCAGACCGACGAATTAAGTTTTGTCAACTCATGACATGTGAAAGAATTCGCGTTGAACCGAGAATGTTAAAAAATATTTGTTTCACCGATGAATGTAATTTTCGGCTGAATGGTAATGTAAATAAACAAAACTGTCGGTACTGAAGTAATGCGAACCCGCTTCGATTCAGAGAAGGTAACACTCAATATCCTAAAAAACTGAATGTTTGGGTAGGAATATTAGGCGATTCTATAATTGGCCCCTTGTTAATACCACGCAATTTAAGTGGCGACATTTATCTCGATATGCTGGAAATCACCATCGAACCTTTAATTGTGCATGAATTAGAAAACCAAAGGGATGATTAAGGCAATTTAGCTCTAGACGAAGATTTGCTGCACTTCCAACAAGATGGAGCACCTCCTCACTACGCATTTTCAGTTAGGCACTAATTATCCGAACAAATGGATTAGAAGGAGAGGTCCTATTGAGTGGCCACCGAGGTCACCAGACTTACCGCCACCTGACTTTTTTCTATGGGGTTAGCTTAAGTTAGTTGTTTATAAAACTCAACTTGCGTCACTTGGGGAATTGCGAGAAAGAATTACGCAAGCATGTCGCGCTATTACTAGAACAATATTTGCCAAAGCTCGTGTAGAATTTGAAAATAGGCTTTATTATTGTTTACAAAACAATGGAACCCACTTTAAACATTTACTTAATTGCCATTTTTAACAAATTTGTAGTTCAACAAAAACCTCATTAAATTTTCCATTTAAGAAAGTTTCACAATATTGGATAGCATTTTTTATAGTCTTTTCAATGATGTATCACAAGTAGGGGTTTGCAATTTTAACTTTTTTGCTTGTGGTGGGTGGGGTCTAGGGGTTTGATGAGGGTGAGTTCTCTTTCATGTCATTTTATTTCCTCCTTACTAACCTAGAAACTGTTTTAAGCATTTTTCGATAAAAGCTTTTGTTCATGAGATAAATTCATTGAAAGTTTTAAAATTGACACACGTATATTGTAGCGTGTCTAAAATAAAACGAGCAATTTTAATTTATTTAAAACGATTTATTTATAAGCTTACAGCACAATATTATTAAACTCATAATAACAGCGCTTCTATAAATCTCTTCTTCTTATAGTGCCTTGCATTTATAGTGCATATCGCGAAGGCGCAAAATTTCGGGTCAATGCTTTTTAAGTGCATTAATTTTTTTCGAATCCTAAGAAAACTAATAAGTATTTTTGAAAAATTTAAACGCAAAATGAAAGATTACAGTTTTGCCGAGGGCCGAAAGTCCCTGAAAACTTCTATAATGTTTATTTTAATAAGTTACAGGGGTATAAAGAAGAGAAAATTTAGTGTGATTTTTAATTTCAAATATCTCATTCAAAAAAACTTTTTGTTTATTCTAAGGGACTTTCGGCCCTCGGTAATAATGTAATCTTTCATTCTCCGTTCAAGTTTTTCAAAATTATTTATTAGTTTTTTCAGGATTCGACAAAAATCAACACTATGTCCGTGGTGATCTTTTCCAAATCGAATATTCGCTATCTTTGTCATACAACGCACTCGGTCGAACTAAAGTACCCATGGTGTAGATATGACAAAATATGAAGGTGGCGCATGATAATATTTTGAGTGAATTATTAAATTTCGACTTTATATTATAATAAAGATGATAAGAGTTTGTAATTAAATTATCCAACCAAATCCCAACTCTAATCGCCGTTTCTCCGTAACTTGTTTGGTAAATCTGGAACATTCTGGTATATGTCTCATCACTCCGCCGAATTCCAACTGTTATACGGGGCAAGTCGAAATTAGGTTTTTCGTTACAATATGTTATACTTACATTTGTTTTGTATAGGACCTCTTTAGGTTGGCTTTATAACTTTTTTAACTTTTTTATTAAATTCCCTTTTTCAACTTTTAAGAAAAATCTGTTTTTTTACTCTTGATTTCAGTCCGACTTAAATGTTTATAAGATTTTCTACTCCTATTGCTATGTTCCATATGTTGCTGTATTTTATGCAGGATTTGTATATTTTGTAGGTTAAGTAATCGTAAATATTCGTTGAATGGAAAGAAATGACGTATTTTATATACGTAATGAGGTATTTTTCCAAACGAGTTCTTTTCTTAGGTTCTGTAAGAGTAAAATTCATTTTATTATCAGTATATACTTATCACTTTCAAGAAAATATATTCAGTTAAGATTGAAATGGGCGAAAAATTACGCCTTTTAATTAAAACTAATATATTATGTGGTATTTTCTAAATAATATATTTGAAACCATATTTTTGTTTACATATTTTAGAAGTAATGGGTGTGGAAATCAAATTCGTTCTATAAAAATGAAATAAAATAAAATAAATTCCAAAACTACTACTTAAATTAAAAATAATTCCAAAAAATTACGAACTAAAAAAACAATTAAAACTCTTACCAAATTAAATGTTTAAACAAACCACCACCTTGTGCCAAACAGAAACCAAATCAACGCCTTTCTCATGGAGTTAAGTTAGACTTTGGCTAAATTTTATTAATTGTGCCGCTTCATGTATGGAAGATGGTGATGCTGTTTGTTCAGATTCCACATTAGTTACTGAAACAATATTAGATATCATTTTTCTTTCTAACTCAACTACATATTTGTCTTTCTAAATTAGATTTTAAATCGTTTTGTTGTATTTTATTTTCTAAATATTTTTGTTGTTTTATTTTGTAAAAAGTTTTGTTGTTTATCTAATTTGTTTTTTAAATATGTTTTTATATCGCTCTGATATTCTTCTAATTTGTCTATTCTACTAGTAATTTGACTTAAACCTAACTTAAAATTTTGATGAATTTGAGATTAACCATTTATGATTTGTGCCTCTACTTCTCTACGCCTCCCTTCCGCTTCTATTCTAGGCTTCTCCTTTACCTCTTCCTCTTCTTATCTACGAATTTTCCTTCACGTTTTTTTTTTTGTTGCCTGAGGTTTTCTTTTTCCTCTTCCATTTTTAAAAACCATGCGGGGGTCCAGACGTATCCATGTCATTATCAAATTCGATAGATCTTGTATTCTGATTAAGTAGAATATGTCTTTTAATTATTGCTTTTTCAGTTTCTCCGCTTACCAATTTTTGTTTTGTTTTCAAATTTAAACAAAGTTTTAAGAGCATTAACTACTTTTATTAATTAATTACTTTTGTGTCTAAATTTTAGGTTATTCAACGCCATCTGAATATGCAGAGGTTTCATCATCTCAGCCCAGCCCAAGCCTTAGCTCTGTTTTACCAGACCAAGAAGAAATGACAATGAGAAACGCCATATTTAATAAAAAAACGGGAAATATGACAATTTCTAAAATAAACATGGACGCACTCCAGGAAGACGATCATGATTATGAACTAATTGTAATGAAAAAGGGTTTAAACGTTAGCCATGAAGGGTATACTCTTGCACAATTATTACAAAAAAATAAAGAATATAGCTTAGTTAGTGAGGTATACGTTAATAATGGATACAATTATGGTAGCAATCCTTCGACTCCAAGCAATTCTCGATATTCCACTTTAGATATGAAGCAGCTTAAAGTAAAGTATGAAGGTACCGCGGAAAAACCAGGCAAGCTTTTAATAGAAGTAGAAGACTGTATGGATCATTATATACCGGTTAACGATTCGGACGAATATGAGCAGGATACTTTAGATAGAAAACCACACAAAAATTTAAAAAGTACCAAACCAAGCACCTACGAAGATTCGTTGGAACGCCCTTCACAAATAATGCTTACAACTACTGGAAGCTTTCGAAAAAATACACAACCCATCGATTTAAATAATTATCCATTAGATTCAGGAAACTTTAATCGAGTGTTCGGCAGTTTAAGAGAAATATACGAGGCGAAATCACGAAGTAGTTTTTCTAGTAAAATTGTATCACAAGAAGGAGGATATACTTTTATCAGTGATGATGAGAAGGGGCGCATATTAACTCTAGAAGAGAGACATTCTAAGAGACAAAGATCAAAAGAGACTTACGTTCCACCTGATGTCATTCCACCACCTCCTCACATGGTCACACCAATATATGAACACCCCCACACTCCAAGACGCGACCCACTTTCAAATGGTAAGTTAACAAATATATATGTGTTTTAGATAATAATATTATATATTCAAAAATATTATTTTTTTTACTGCCTATTCTCTTTCAATCTTTTCCATTTACACTCCATTTCTTGTTTCTTCTACCCTGTTCTAATATTACTTTCTCTATTTAGTTTCTTCAGGATCTATTAAATCGATCTTTCTTTTACTTATAGGGCTCCACTGTAATATTTCTTATACGTTTGCTGTCACTGGTTCTTCTTACACTTCCGTACTATTTCTACTTCTACCTTATGTGTCATCCCCGCGACGGAGGTTGGCAATAATCAGCTGTTCTGATCTTAGATTAGACTGATCTGAATAATTCGATTGATGTATATCCGTACCATTCCCTCAAGTTACGCAGCAATGAGATTCTTCTTTTTCCCATACTTCCCCTGCCTAGGAAATTTTCTTGTATAATAAATTGAAGTACGTTGTATCTCCCACCAAGCATGACATGCCCCAGATATTGCAGCTTTCGTGTTTTGATGGTTGCCAGTTTTGCTGGTTTTGATGGTTGCTTTTGTTAATTTTTCTCATGACTCCGTTATTTGTTACATGCTCGGTCCATATCTTCAATATTCTTTTATATATCCAGTTCGAATGCTTCTAGCTTCTTGATAGTCGGCGCGATAAGTTCCCATGCTTAAATTTCGTAGAGCAGGGTCGAGAAAATATACTGCTAGCGTAACTCTCAAGTTGGAAAAAAATATCTTTCTTATTTTACTGAAGTTTTTTCGTGCTTTTTTATTCGAACTTTAATTTCTTTGGAGTAACCGTTGTTGTGATTATTTTGTGGGCCAAGATAAGTTATAGTTTTATATTTATTCTAAAGGATTGCCGTTAATTATCAGGTTTTCATAAATTTTGTTTAATTAATGTTTATTGACAGTGCATATTCTTCTTCATACTTAATTATCTAATTCATTAGCCTCTGGATTTCGTGAAGCTTGCCCGCCATTATGACAGTATCGTCCGCATATTTTATGTTATTGTCGTTAACTAGTGCTTCGTTGACTTTCTCCTGCGCTTTCCAGCGGTTTCTCCTTCGACAGCTCTTTTCATAATTTTTTCAGGCTATGCGTTGAACATTAGTGGCGACAATACACATTCCTGCCGTACTCCTCCTATGATTTAGAACTCTTGTAAAGTGTGTTTATGAATTCGTATATATGCCCGCTGCTTATAATATAGATTGGTTATAATTAAAAGGTCATTGTAGTTTTTTTGTTTTGTTTTTCGGATATCTATTAGCTGTTTATGGTTTATCGTGGACTTTTTCAAGACGCTTGTTGTAATCTGTAAACAAATGTATATATTTTGGTGAATATCGAAGCATCTCTGAATTAGTACATTGAATTCAAAGAGTTACAGCTTCTCCAGTACATACGCTTCTATAGAATCCAAATTGGACTTTTTCAATATCGATATCAAGTTTTGATCAATTCGTCTGTGAATAATCTTTAAGAACATTTTAAGTGTATAAGACATCAGACTCATGGTGCGGTGGTCGCTGTATTATCTAACGTTGTTGTTTTTTGGGAGACAAATGAATGTTGAGGTCAATCATTCGTTGAGTAGCTCACCGATTGGCAAATTTCATTAAATAGTGTTACCAGGACATCCTTGTACTCATGCTCTATTTTCTTAATGATGTCGATAGGCAGTTAATCTGGTCCAGGGCTAAATAAATCGTATTTTTCTGAAGATCTTTTATCTTATTACAGTTTTACTCAAAAATTTTTGTTTTGTTCCTCTTATCTTTTTTCTGATTTCATTATTAATCATTTTGTATTTTTAACTGTCTTTGTTTCTGGTTTGTCCCCGTTGGTCTATCAAGTTCAGTATCTATCTCGTAATTATAGTGAATTCTCTGCTCTTTGTTATTTTCAGGGCTCTTATATATGTTGGTAGAATGTTTCTTCTTCATCTTTTATTGAATCCATTGTTGGCGCATATACCTGGATCAAATTTAGTTTTTCGTGATATGCCGTTATTTGTAGGAGCATACATGTTTCTGAGATTGTGACAAAAACCTCGATTACTCTGTTGGTTGTTGTATTGACAATAATTGCTACTCCTAGTTTATACTGGTTGTCAATTTTATTATGTATTTTCCTTGTTTGACAAGAGTTTCGCCGGTTCAAGACCTGGGAGTCCTTGTCTGTTCCTCCTCTGCCGGATCTTGGGTTCCGATTCTTATGATCAGTATCTTTGTTTGATTTTTCTAGAGATATGTCTCTAATTATGTATAAATCTTTTCTACTCCTTTTTATTTATTCTCACATCTTTTTCTTCTTGGTGTAAGTTATGTCTGTTTTCAAAATGTTTCTTTTGTCATTTAGTCTTACTTATTTTCTTTCCTTTTGGATCTTGGCCTTCCATATAGGACACCAAGATAAAGCTTAGAATCCCCTGGAGATATCACAATATATGTAACAAGTTAGCCAACCTGGTTATGTCCTTTATTCTCCTAAGAAACTTCTTTTCTATGCTCTATATCTTTGAACTTAGTTTATCAGAAAAAAAGCGTCCAACTTTCACTACCACTTTCGCTTTTTGGGGTACCTCTTTTTTTGACACAAGCATACTTTTGGTTGCGTGGTATATTCGAGCAGCATTTTCTATTATCGAACCTATTTCAGTTTTTTCAGTTTCTCTGTTTTCTATTTGCACTCCCGAGTATTTGTAGGTTCTGACTTGTTCGAGTGTATTTCCATGAATTTTTATCTTCGTTTGTTTTCTATTTTTTCAGCATATAATTACTTTCGTTTTTTCCTCATTAATCCTTAAATTGCGTTTTATTAGTGCAGCGTTCCATACTTCTAAATTTCGATTGAGTGCTTCTCTATTTATTTCAGATATTACAAGATCGTCCGCGTATGTGCACTCTGAGATTCACATCGTTTCTAGATTTTTATGTTCCGCATATAATTTCAGCCTATCTTTCTGCTCTGGTTTCTTTAATTATGTTATCTCAGACGATGGTTAATAGTAGGACTTCTCCTTGATGTAAACCCTCATTTACTATAAATTCTTCGGATTCTATATTATCGGTTCTGACCCTGTTCCTTTTATGTCTGTGTATACTCATAATGGCTTCCCTGAGTATGGTATTTACAATTTTTTAAGTATATGTCTATCACCTTTCTTGGAGTACTATCAGTACTCCATAGGAGTACTTGGAGTAATGCTTTTTCGAAGTCAATAAAGACTTGGTATAACTCAGTATTGAGTTCAGTGCGTTCTGTATTAATTTATTGATAGGAAAAATGTGGTCTTGGATGCTTCTGCCTTGTCTGAATCCACTCTGTGATTGTTCCATTTTAGAGTCAACTTTGTGTAAAAGACGTTTCTCTAATATTCCCTCGTACACTTTAAATAAGATCCTCGGTAGTGTTATACCTCTGTAGTTTCTACATTCTCTCCTATCTTCCTTTTTTAAGATGGGCAGAATAACCCTCATTTCTCAATCTTTTGGTATTTTGCTCTCACTCCATACCGTATTACAAATTTTTGTTAGTAATTCAATGCCCTTGTCGCCCACGTTTTGTAATATTTCCGCTGTAATATTATCAATTCCAGCCGCCTTACCTTTCTTAAGTTTTTCTATAATTTCTTATTTCTTTTATTTCTGTTATAGCTAATTCGCCTGGATCGTTTGGAAAAAATATATATATTTTTTGGATGGGTTGGACTTTTATTGACTCCAACCCATCCAAAACATTTATATATATATATATATATATATATATATATATATATATATATATATATATCACTTTTCATGAAAGTTGACAAAGTGTTTAAACAAAGATGTACACCACATTTAGAACATTTTATGAGGGAGACTGACTTATAGGTTGGTAATTTACACCTTTGTCTGGCTTCATCATATGTAGGCCAGTGACCAGTGGCATCAGTCCTGATGTATTTTGGAGGTACAAAACTTACAGTTGCCGATTTTCATCTTTTTTTGCAACAGTTTCTCAATGCTTTGATCAGAAGGTCTTCGTCATTTTAATAAAAAATTAATACTGTTAGCCTTGCATAAATATTGGGCTATCTCAGCCCGAAATTCGGACTGAGTTAAACATTTCTTATTTTGAAGCACACAACATCTTCTATAGAGGAGCCAACTGTTGAAAATAGTCATATCCAAGAGGTGATAAAATAACCGGAGATACCATTTTTTTGTCCGCATATCTTATAACGACCAATATAACTGTCCATAGCGTCAACTCCATCCATATGAGCGTTATATTCAGGAATCAAACTTAGACGTTCAGTGGTGACGTACTTATGTTGCTGCCTGTCGCAACGTTTGGTCCCAGTTAGTGACATTTTACCTTTATGTGTTAATAGGAATGTGAAATGTTTAATATCCAGCCAAATTACTGAAGATATCTTAACACCATCAATATCACATACGAATTCATGAGAAGATCCTCTGGGTTCTTTTTTGAGTTGCTGGTCAGAAAGTAGCATACAGCAGTTACGATGTGTCAGATATGTAACAACCTATTTTAATTTCGTTAGCAGAAATCTGACTAGTATTTCTTTT
This sequence comes from Diabrotica undecimpunctata, assembly GCF_040954645.1. NCBI lineage: Eukaryota > Metazoa > Arthropoda > Insecta > Coleoptera > Chrysomelidae > Diabrotica > Diabrotica undecimpunctata. The sequence goes on along the minus strand of NC_092806.1, from coordinate 78,590,291 downwards.
AAAAATTATTAATTTAAAAAAAACATACCTACCTTATACAAAATAGATAAAATTGCAATACAATAACTGGTAAATAAAACCCACAAAACTAAATTATTTGTACAAGCTTCCGCACGTGCTATTCGTGTAATGCCGATACGAACAATATGGTCCGTTATTTCATTGAAAATAGCTAATAAATAAATTTTTTCTTCAAACGTCAAATAATGATGACATTACTTATCTAACTTGATCCTGTCAAAGTTTGATGGGATTCTTTACGGCGGAGGGAAAAATGTTGTCATGGCAACAATATGAAACATGTCACAAAGCAACAATACAAATGCCATTAACAACAATTAAACATCATTTTTATTTATAGTAATATTAAAAGTACAATTAGTTAATGAGACATTTTCAAAATTGAAACCGTGCAAAAATGTTCCCGACTCTTGATACGCATTGGTAATTGGTGATGACACTGATGGTCGAGAACAACTTTCAGCAATCATTCCCGATGTTGGCGAATCATGAGCGTTTAAAATTTTTTGAGCATTATCGTTCTTATTTCTTATTGAATCCTCTATATATCCTTCGGCAACCGTGCTTGATTTCCAGCCCCCATGTCGTTTGAGGCATTCTAGATTTCCGCCTCCATCAATTAAAAGTGTTGCTGAAGTTCGTCGTAAAGAGTGACCCGTGTATGCGCTTGCATCGTTTAAATTTAAATAATTAGCTACTTTTTGGGCTACTGCGCTGATCGAATGTATTCCCATGACGCTTCGGTAACACTTTCCATTTTAGTACTTGATAAAAAATCGGTTTTCTGTGAAATTTTCAGGCCGCAGTGATGCATACTTTTTATACGGTTTAATGTAGTTTTGACCAATTATCGTAAAAGATCTAATTTGTCGTGTTTTACTGTCTGGGATTTTGATAATTATTACATTTTCTTTATCCTCAATGTCCACAGTCTTCATTTTTAGCATTTCGTCGCATCGACAGGCGCCGGTAACCCCAATTAACAAAACAATCTAAAATATTTTTATAATTTAGTAGAGTATACTACATGCTTTGGAATATAATTTTTTTTACCTTTATTCCTAAATACAACTTATCTGGCGCTTCAAACAAAAATTTATCAAACTCGTCTTTAGTGAAAACTTTAGACTTCTTTGCAGTATATCCTTCGCTTGTTTTTTTCAGAAAGGCACGTAACTTTAAAAATTTGCTTATATCCACATTTTTTTTAATAACTAACTCGGATTTTATCATAGAGTATCGTGACCACATTGTAGAAGATTTCCATTTATTTTCATTTTCCATTTTATTAAAATATGCCAGTAAAACGTCTTCGGTAACTTGCCGTACTCCTCTTGTATCGCACCACTCTTGGAAGTGCTTGTACGCTAACCGATACTTTATTCCGGACTTGGAGGGCCCCAAACGTGCTACTGCATCATTAGCCGCGGACTCAATTTCGCTTAGGTTTTCCATTTTCGCACTAAATTTGCGCTTGCGGTTGCAACAACAATAAGCTGTCTTTAATAATTGCAAACAACTGTCAAACAACTGTAACCAGGGAGACGCAAATCCCACCGACGACTTAATTATTTTAATTTCTAACATCTAGACGACTTTGATAGTTGTTACAGTTAATTTCGAGTAAAAATAGCGTGTGAATTATAATATTTATGGTTGAAAATTGCTACGTTTGAAGAAAAAATAGTATACTTTATTCGGCAAAGAAGCGACTTTTCTTGACTTGCCCTCTATTACGCGCCTCACTTGGTTCGGCGCGTAATATCGGGCGCGTCAAGAAAAGTCATGCTTCTCCGCCTCATAAAGTAATATACTATTTCTACTACATTCATTGTATGGTCATGTAAGTAAATTTTCTATTTACAATTTATACGTAAAATAATGCATATATAATAAAATAATATTGGCATAATCTATAGTATGTCTGACAGAATTCTAATACTAGCAATTTGTATTTTTAGCAATTTAAGTCAGCTTTCGGAGACCTGACGATGAACAGCAAAGTTTAGTTTTCGATCCCGGTCGTACAAGGTACAATAAACGGATTGTAAGTCTAATATTTATTTCTTTGACCTTATATGTATCTTCATCATCAGCTAGCCCATATTTGTCCATTGCTAAACGTAGGCCTCCCGTAAAATTTTCCACCGATTTCTATCTTGGCCTTATACGTAACTTAGTTTTTTCTAAATCAGTTTGATTAAACGAGTAAGAGTTGTCTTGTTTTCCTGTTTTCTTTTGGGTACATGCATGTATTATGGATATGAAATAGAAAATTTCTTCTCAAGCTCCTAAAATATAGAACTTTCAAAGTAAAATTAACTGAACTAAAAGAAAGACTTGGCAGTACTCCTTCAGGTAAATTTTTATATTCCAATTAAGAATGGGATCAAAAGCCGTCATTTATTTCCAAGTATTTTATCTGCTCTTTTAAGAATTTTTGTTTTATTTTTTTTTATTGACAACTCAAACATCAGTCTTTTTTTATATTATATATTTTTAGTAATTATCTTTGTTGACTCTCTTCAAGACTCCATTGTTGGTCATGTGAGCCGTCCAAGGAAACATTCGTCTATGTATTCTCAGTTTCAACGTTCAATTGGGTTCATTGTTAATATTTAGGATCCATACGTGTACTTCGTATAACGGCAAGGACCCAACATAGCATTTGATTATTCTTTGACTTGAAAATTTTTTTTTCATTTTTCAAAAGGTACCGTTAGTCATTGCAACTCTAGTCAATCAACTTCGTTTAAAACGAATTCGTTTTAAATATGTGAATTTATTAACTCTTTTAACTTGTATTCTACTTAATTCTAGTTATGCATTTGGCCAGTTGGCCTTAAAGACTGATTTTTTTTTCGTTTATTTTTATTCCCGTTTCCTCATTTATTTAGTGGATACATTTAGCCGAATTTCAGCAGCTATTCTATCAGATGGACTATACGCTTTCTAATAAAATTAATACTTTTTAATAAAATACAAACCGGTCTAACTTCTTCGTTGTATAGATATTATAGATATCTAGTTGATATTTTCTATCTCTACGTTGACAATTTGATTCCAGTACAAATTTTTGGAATATCTTTGGAAATATTCTTATAATCGGTTAATATATTTTTCAGTATCTTTATTATTAGCAAATCACTACTACTTTTACAGTCTTTTCTCGTCTAGAAATTTTAATAACTTCTCTGGCGGTTTATCCCTGCAAACGGATTCTCTAGTTTTTTTATCGCCTATTTTTCCTTAATTTTAAGATTTCTGAATCGTCAATAAATTTCTCAATAAATTTGTCAATTTCTTCAGTTAAACATTATGTTTATATGGGGTTAAGCCACAAATAATTGTAACGAAAATTAAATTTTATAATTGCTATTTGACATTTCGATTTTCACTCCTGAAATCCTTTTCAAAAAAAGATTTTTTAAAGTAGTGACCCTTCTGATAGCGTTCCTAATAGGTTTCTTTATAAGTATGTACTAGGATTGACTACAATTTGACTACTATTTGAAAATCCTACAATCAGCATGACCACAAAATTATCGAAAATTATCTCATAAAGAAAAGTAAACTCAACATGTTAATTACGTTTAAAAATGAGGTAGTCTAGTCCCGGTGTTCATCCATCTCTTTCCATCCGAATACTTTCTCTGTCTGCTCTCTGCGCCGATGGGCAACATTTCTAATAAGCGCTACTTGGCAGTTTATATTTGATATTTGTACTTATTATATAATTTTCTTCGCAGAATTCAAATAGTTTTTGTTCTCCTTTATAAGATTTCCAAGACCATAGTATCCTACTGATTGGTATCATCGGACTTCTTAAATTTTGCTGAACTTGTCCACAATTTGATGCAATTTCTTATGATGTAAGTTTTTGTAGGGAACAAGATAAGAACTCCATGTTACTTATTCATTTATCCTTACCGTAAGCTAGATAAATATTATTACTTATCACATGCCTTTATTGCATCACTTACTTCTTTTTCTGTTGCTGTACGCTATGCAGCGTGTAGACGTACATGTTGGTTGGTGTACGCGTAAGGATTTATCTTCTGCTATTCTTATTATTGTACTGATGTCAGGCATGTCGCACCAGTTTCTTATGTCGCTGAACTATGAGTGTCGGTTGCGGCCTGATCTTCTCCTACCTTCAATTTTGCCCATTAAAATGGTTTTTTAAAATATATTTGTCGTGTCTTAAAATATGGCCTGGATATGGGACCTTTTGCTGTTTAACGATGATTAGAAGCTATCTTTGGGTATTAGTTCTTGTTAACACCTCTTCATTCGTAATATGGTCGACCCATGCAATTCTAGCGACTTTCTGAGACACCACATTTCGAACGCTTCAGTATGGTTTAACGATCTTATTTTAAGTGACCAGGTCTCGCTACCGTACATTATTATTGTTTATATGTAGCATTTTAAGACGCGAATACGGAGACTCAAAGGAGTTTTGCCCTGAAAAGGGGAGTTATTGAATCTAATCTAAGTATTTTTAGCTGTTACTACTCGTATCGTCACTTCATCGTAGTCCCACTTCCTGTTTAAAGTAGCTCCAAGGTATTTAAATTTTAACTCTACCTATAAGTTAGTTGTTTATTTTCAACTGTGCTTGCATATGGGATTATCTGTTGATTATAATTAATTTCGTTTTTGTGATGTTAGTGTTAAGACCATATTTCTCTCCCAGTGTATTAATATTATTTACTATCTCTTGTAATGCTTTTACGAAGATGGATTGATATAAAACTAGCCTTGGATAGAAAAAACAAGTTTTTTGAAATTAAATCGATTTATTTCTCAACATGTTCCAATTTTTTTATCCCATCCGAATAGTACTTTTGCTCGATCTCTTTAAAATAGACCGAAGTTTCAGCGACGACTTCATCATTTGGAAACAGGAAAAAATCGCCGGCGGCAAGATCTGGGGATTACGTTGGATGTTCAACCAATTCATAGCCCAATTCGTGTAATTTTGCCATGGCGACGGCCGATCGGTGAGCCGGTGCATTGTCTTGGTGGAAGAGCACTTTTTTGCGTTCCAAACTGAGGCGTTTTCGACGCAATTCGACATCGAATCGATCCAATAATGCTGCGTAGTACTCACAATTGATTGTTTTTCACCAGGTTTCATCAACGGTGATAAATCGGCAAAAAAAATCCTTCGGATCTCGCTGTATCATCGCCAAAAGCGTCTCCGAAGTGGTCACACGTTTTTGCATTTGATCGATTGTCGGCAAACGCGGCACCCATTGCGCAGATAGCTTTTTTATGTCCAAATGTTGGTAAACGATGTTGTGTACCCGTTCATAGAAAATGTTTAGGACCTCTATTAACTCGCGTAGCTTAATTCGACGATCTGCCATAATCATGGCATGGACTTTGTTGATCATTTCCGGTGTGGTGACTTCATTTGGCCTCCCGGGACGCTCATCATCAAAAACACTCGTACGACCACGAACAAATTCAGCTTTCCAAAATTTTACTGTTGCTAACGAAGGTGCAACCTCACCATAAACTTTGTCTAGGTCGGCTTTGATTTGCACATTCGTTTTACCCTTTTTGTGGAGGAACTTAATCACCGAACGATACTCGACTTTTTCCATTTCTCCGAAAACACAAAATTTACTTGATTTTGACAGCTGTAAAAAACAAACTAATTGTTTTTAAAACTTAAATTTTAACAAACCTCATGTCATGAATGGCAAATGTCAACACCGAAACCAATTCGGTATCAAGTAGCGCCATCTATCAGAGGCTAGTTTAATATCAATCTATCCTCTTATGTTATCTGCTACGATAGCTGTATCATCAGCATATCACAAATTATTTATGGGAATTTCATTTATTTTAATACCTTTTTTATTCTACTGTGCAAGTTGAAAGATCTTTTCTACATAAATATTAAACAGCAGAGGGGAGAGGATGCAGCTCTGTATCACGCCCCTTTCTTATCTTACTGTTTGTAAATAAATAAGTACTTCTATTTCTTAAAGAAGTTCTTACACCTCTGGAGTCATTTATAACATATTTTTAAAATAAGTAAAAAACCTTAATCAACGCATTTGCAAAAATGTAAAATATTAAATAAACTTTTTTGTTTTAGAAAATAGTTCCGATCGCAGCAAATCAAAAAACGATCATTTTAGAAGTGCCAACAACGGATACGAATCAAATGCAGCGACTAGCCATTCCCCACCTAATGCTGGTTCTCCTGATTTTAGAACTGATGAATATAAATTGTGTCTTCTGCAAAAGTCCAAGAAAAATGGTAATATTACAAACCTTATACAAACAGAAGACTTTATTCTGAAAAAAGGATGCAATGACCAATTTATTTTTCACTCTGTAGTAAAAACTCATCCCAATCTGAATGAAAAACTATATTGGCAGAATACGTTAAAACCGGAAGACTCTGGTTACCTCAGCTCAGATTCAAACGAATCACATTTTAATAAAGTAAAAGTCACTATACTAGAGCCGACAGGAATTGGAAGCGAAACGGACGAGAGTCTAGGCGACGGTCACAGCGAATCAGGTGCAGAGAGTGTTGAGACTCATTCAGTTTTTTTTGGTAGGTTCAACAGAGATGCCGCTATAAGTAGTTACGGGTCAATGGATAGTGGGGTAATAGGAGGCGAAGAAGGAGTATCGAGCAGTGATTCTGAGACTATTAGCTATGCTACGGTGATTCCAGTAACCTCCGACCAATATTCAGTAAACATATAAAGATCTAATTCTAATCATTAATTGGATAATAGTTTTCCTTTTGACAGAAAAGTTGAAATTTTCCATACAACAATTCGTGGTGTACAGAGTACGTCCCTGTCTTGGTTTGACTTTTAAGGTCTGTTAATATTGATTTGGAACAACGTAATATATTAAGGATGGAACCTATGGATAAATATTTGCTTCCAAAGTAGTTTATAACAATGGCCAACTCTTGTTTCCGAATTTCAGTGGTGTACGCAAAAAATTCTTTTGGTACATATGTACAATAATTATTTACTTTCGTTGTTACTTACATTTGAATAAAAGGTATAATGACGTGTAACAATGTAAAATTAAAAAATATTATTTTTATAACAAAAAAAAATATAAAACACACACACATAAATATATACATATATATATATATATATATATATATATATATATATATATATATATATATATATATATATATATATATATATATAATATATATATATATATATATATATATATATATATACATATACACACATGTCCAAAAGTTTGGAATACGTACAAATAATATATCTACGCCTATGGTGGTTTTAAAACTGTTGTTGATATTCATTCTAGAGGGTTTTTAAATGAAAATGATAAAAAATTTGAATTGTTTTTGTATGATTTTGGTGACATTCAACTGATTAGCGTATTTACACATTATTTCAGTCTTTGTTTAAATTTGAATTGAGCCGTTTAAAAATGCCTAAAAACGTGATATGTGATATCTCATTTTGACAGATCCAGTGTAATTGCTTTGTTACAACAGGACTTTATTTAAAGTTATATCGCGAATACTGCTGATGTTACTTAGAGTGCTGTATCGAAAATTTAAAAAAACTTCCAAGATAAAAATGACGTCTAGGATCGTCCCAGAAGTGATAAAAATCGATGTACAACAGCAGCACAAGACCGGCAAATAACATTTATAGCTCGTAGAAATCGTCTGGAATCTACAAGTGGTATATCCAGAGAAATTTCTAGGCTTCAAGGACTGAATATTTCACGGCAAACAATAACACGCAGACTAAATGCGTTAAATTTGTATCGTAGAAAACCGCTACGTGTTCCTAAACTAACCTACCAACACAACATTGTAAGGTTGCAATGGGCTAGAGAAATGGTGCATCATGATCCTAACTGGAATACCGTGATATTCTCTGATGAGTCAAAAATTGACTTGGTATCTGATTCACGAAGAACACTGGTTTGGAGGGCCCCAGGACGACAAGCCCCACTTGAAACAGCTAAACCGCGTGTCCCATTTGAAGGTGGCAGTATTATGGTTTGGGGTGGTATTATGAGTGGTACACGGACGTAACTGCTGGTTCTGGAGAGAAGAGTCACTGGTGCTGGATACATCAAGGAAGTTTTAAATCCTGTCGTGCATCTATTCCAAGGGGCAGTAGGTGATGAATTTTTGTTTATGTATGACAACGCACCTCCTCATCGAACATCAGCAGTACAAAATTTTCTTGAAGAAGAAGGAATATCTATATTACAGTGGCCCTCGAATTCCCACGATATGAGCATTATTGAACATGCTTGGGACATTCTCAAAACACGCATCAAGAAACGAAACAATCCCCCTATTACACTTCGAGAACTTAAAGATGCTGCTCATGAAGAATGGGAGAGAATTCCGCAAGCCCAGCTCGACCAGTTAATCGGCAGCATGCCAAATCGCCTACAGGCATACATACAGGCCAATGGAGGAAATACTTATCATTAGTTTTATTAAAAATTATTTTTTTCTGTACTAATTTATTTTTAAATGTAAGTTGTACATTGAAAGTTTTTCACTCCAAGAAAATAAATATTTTTTTCGCATATCGTTTATCTGGTTTTGAGATTTATTTAGTATTGTTGAGAATTGAAACAAAATGATGTTTAACTATTCAGAAGATTTTATATAAAAAAATCAATAAAAAGATGAAATATTCCAATATTCCAAACTTTTGGACATATGTGTATATATATATATATATACATATAAATATATATATATATATATATATATATATATATATATATATATAAATATATATAAATATATATATATATATATAAATATATATATATATATATAAATATATATATAAATATATAAATATATATATATAAATATATATATATATATATATATATATATATATATATATATATATATATATATATATATATATATATATATATATCGCACACCACTGATGTGACTGGACGGAAAATATTAAAAAATTAACGAATTTATTGATTTACCAAAAAGAATACAGATAACTATATGTGTCAAATTCACGCCGGACATTATAGCTGATAATGTGACGTAAAAATATATGTGTGTAAAAATATCAACACGTTTCATCCTTAGTGTATTACATCGTTGTCTACTTGTAAATTTCAATGTTGAGTTTTTTACTTTGCGATTTCTTTAATAGGTGTAGAAACGGAGAATTCTAATCTTTATTATTAGTAATTCATTGTGCTTATATGGATTCTCTTATTCTCGTTTTGTAATGTAAAATGGGTGGAACGTAGAGTCTCTCTTTCTCAAATACACATGTACTGAGGTTGTGATAAGTTCACATAAAATAGATCACAAACCAAAGACAGAGGCCTACCCAACTCACCCATCCGCAAATACTCTCTTCGACTGAGATGATATAAAATGTAATTTATATACATTGACGAAAAACTGAACGTTACTAGTAATAACACAAAACTCAAATAAATACACCGGCAAATTTAACGAAATATAGTTTAGTTTTATAAAATAATAAGAATACACTTTATTTAAATATTGTAGTTGGTTGATTAAGACTGCCTTGAAGTTCTCAGTACTATTATTGTTTTATTTATACATTTTATTTGTTATTTTATTTATACATTTTAATAATGGTAGCACTTCGACTAGAAGGAAGACCAAGAAAGAGGTGGATAGACGAAGTAAGAACCAATGTTTAAAATATATTGAATATGGATAACTGGAGGAGAGCCGCCAAGGAAAGGATGCTTGAAGGCGGATGCTGAGGAAGGCCAGGGCCCGACTTGGGCTGTAATGCCATTGGAGAGAGAAACATTTCAGTGTTACTTGACCACCCTGATTGTGAATTATGTTGTCAAAATGTTTGGTAAACCAAAATCGACAATATTTTGTAATGTTATATAGTTCAGAAAAACTGGAGAATATCTTAGAAGACGTAGTCAACGCAGAAAACGTTAACCAAGAATATAAAGGGTGAGTGATGAAGAACTGTATTTACTCCTACCTCGTACGGAAACCCCTACGGGAAATAACAAATGACCATTTAAAAGTGGCTAGTCCCATTGTTTTATAATATACAAAATGACATAAATTATACTGAAATTTCTATTCATCATATTTTTTGAACAGTAAGTTTGATGTATGTCATTTTTTGATCAAACTTTACACTACTACCATATAATCAAATGATTTATTCAAACTAGGAAAATAGTCCGAAAAAAATCAGTCTATCAGTCTATCACTAAATCAAAATAGTCCATTTTGTTCATACAAAAAATTTCACCTTGCATACTGTTTTTGAAAACTCTAAAAAGATATAAATAAAACAAATGGGCAATTAAAATGGAATAATAATTTTTTCCCACGGGTTTACTAAATTTTAAATTAAAAACTATGAATTAAAAGTTTAGCAAAGCATAGATGTAACAAACTTTAACTTTCTTTTCTTGTTTTTTAAAAAAACATTTTATTTACCATTTAACAACCAAGCCAGACCTGATTTTTCCCGGTTTGATTTATTTAAACTGAAAAAAAATCAGGTCCGGTTTTAAAAAATATTTCGTTTTGTTCATAGAAAAAAATTCACCGTGTATACGGTTTTTGAAAACTCTGAAAAGAATTTTATAAATAAGACAAATAGGCAAATACAATGGCATATTTATTTTTTTCTTACACGATTACTTAATTTTTTATTAAAAAAATTTAATTTGTACATGAATTAAACGTTTGGCAAACTAAACCACATATTGCTAAACACGATTTTTTTTATTCAAAACACTTTATACCTTCTGAAATTCTGGAAATTGGCAAATTGGTTGTATTATTCTTATGTATATACTAAATATATAACTTATTTCTCTGAAGTTTTTCTCTGAACAAATAATAATTTTTTAAATCCGGACCTGATTTTTTCCAATTTGAACAAATAAACTGAAAAAATCTGGCCCGGTTTGTTTGTTAAATTAAACGTTTTTTTAAACAAATTTAATTTTTGCAAGAAAAGTTCGAAAAAAAAAATTTTTTTTACATCAATGGTTCACTTTGCTAAACTTTTAATTCACAGACAAATTTTTTTAAATTAAAAATTAAGTAATTGTGTGGAGAATTACAGTAATTGTGTTACAGAAATAAATTGAATTTATGTCATAATTGTATATATGTATATATATATATATATATATATACATATATATATATATATATATATATATATATATATATATATATATATATTAATATATATATATATATATATATATATATATATTATTATATATATATATATATATATATATATATATATATATATATATATATATATATATATATATATATATATATATACATATATATACATATATGTGTTCATTTTTTTGGAACTAATAACGGGTTAAGTTTTGTAGTTTATTGATTTTCTGGTACACATTATTACTTAATGTAGTGTACTATATTATTTCTTTAAGGTAGTTCTTTACGTTTTCTATTCCAGTGATCTCTAGTTATATTATAAAATAGGTCAATGGTCAACAGCATGTTTATTTTTTTAGACCTATTTTTATCTCTATCACTTTTTTTTAAATTAGAAATTATGGATTAAAAAAACTTGTTAAAGCTAAAAATAAAAAAGGCTGTTTTAAAATTTACTTAGAAGTTGTAGATCTGTAAAGTTGTGTAAACACAAACTAAGATTGAAAGTTCCCCCTTGCTTTATACTCATTTTCAGAAGTCTAATAAAAAATTTAGGGCATTATATAAACAAGAGAAAGATGATACTGAGATAAATCTGTAAAAGTAAGAAATCAAAGAAAACGACGAAGAGAACAACGTAAAAGTAATGGAGTTTCTACAAAAAGAAATAAAGAGAAAGAAGAGCAAAAAAAAAACCAAAAATAATTAAGATATGTCCAAATTACTAAAGTATAAACGATAAAGATGACGTAAAAAAGTGGCTGTCCTAATAAGAATAACATGGAAAGAAAAACAAAGCCTAATAAAATGGACTTATTCAGATATTATTCCGATAGTAAAAAAGGAGACATGGCAGACTTCAATAATTATAGAGGCATATCCCCGCTTAACGTTACGCATAAGGTGCTAACTAGAATAACTAGAAGAATATATATATATATATATATATATATATATATATATATATATATATATATATATATATATATATATATATATATATATATATATATATATATATATATATAATGTTATACTTGACATTTCCGCGAGAGCTATATGTATTTTTGTGGTTTTCCGGGTTGACTTCAACGCGGAGTCAAACTATATATATACATATATATATATATATATATATATATATATATATATATATATATATATATATATATATATATATATTTAAAACCCTTCGTAATTATGAACCGTGCAAATATGGTGTATCATACTACGTAGTCGTCTTTGAATGTCGGGACTGGAATCAGTGGCTTAAATTTGAAACTCAGTTAATTCAGCAGTTCTTTATCAGATAGGTACTTTTTACATGTATTAACTAACAGTTACTACAATACAAACATAACTTTACAATTATATATATATATATATATATATATATATATATATATATATATATATATATATATATATATATATATATATTCAGGGATTCTACAGTATTCACTGCCTTCCCTCGCTCAACTGTATTCATCTCTCTCTGGTTTCCCATTCTCCAACGTCTAGGCCTCTCTGACTCATAGTGTCGTCTACTTCGTTCCTCCAGGATCTTCGGGGTCATCCTCTTTTCCTCCTTCCTATGGGGCTCCATTCGGTTATCCTCTTTATCCATCTGCTGTAGCGCTAGTTCTTCTTACATGTCCATACCATGGTACATATTTTCAGTTTCTCAAAATTTTAAAATATTGCAATATATATATATATATATATATATATATATATATATATATATATATATATATATATATATATATATTTATATATATCGCTAAGCTTGCAAGTGTCTGTCTTATAATGAACTGATTTTTTATTTTTGTTTATGTGATACATTTCGAGCAATAGTCTTTCTATAATTGTTTTCTATCTCCAAGATCTAAATATCTGACAAATTAAATGTGTGGTCTGTTGTGTTGGAATGGTGTGCTGCAGCGTTTATTATTATATATTTTTATTTATCCATGGCAACAGTACACCCACCTTTGCCATGGATAAATCAGAATATAATGATAAAAAGTGAGCTAATACTACAGGATTCATCTACATACAGCAAATTAAACACTAATTTAATGGTAAGAATACGAACTAAATACAACAATATTATTATGAATCTCAAATCCATAGGCGACATAGACGCTAATGTAGCAAAACAACTGATGATTTACAACTCGATGTTTCCAAAGTTATAATGTCTACCAAAAATTCACAAAAATCAGCTTAATTAACTTCCCTACTTACAACCACTCCAAATACTTGGCTAACATACTGTTACTTTTGAAGATCAAACCAACTACAATGTGAAATGTAAAATCAGGAATATTACAATCCCTCAAACCTATGTACTTATATTCCTAGATGCGGTATAATTTTCACGAACATTCCTCTTAACCTGATCATAAAAGTTTTAGAACAAAATTGGCATTTAGCAGGACGAAAGACCATACTAAGTAAAAATAATTTCTTTAAGCTGATCGGATTTATTTTTTCTTATATGTATTTTTTCTTTGGAGGAACTTTTACTCACTTATCTACTACTACTACTTGTCGGTTTATAACGTTCTCCGCCGTTTTTCGACTTCCAATCGCCACTTAGACCGGTTGTTCCATAGATCTTCTTCTATGGCCCTCTCTCTCAGTTCTTTATTTATTCCTTCGCTCCAACTTTTTCTCGGTCTACCTCGTTTTCTCTTTCCTTCTGGTTGTCACTTTAGTATTTCTTTTGGCATTCGTTGTTCGTCCATTCTTTGTATGTGTCCGAACCAGATAAGTTGTTTTGTTGTTAGGTCATCTCTGATTGTTCGTTTGATTCTCATTATTTCTCTAATGCGTTCGTTGGTAATCCTTTCTCTTCTAGATCTTCCTGCGGCTCTTCTCCAAAAATCCATTTCCGTCGCTTTCAGCGTTGACAGTGTTCTTTCTTTCAGTGGCCATACCTCACAGCTGTATAAAGTGGTACTTTTTACTATAGTCTCTATATCCTCTTTTTATGTTCTTTGCTGATGGATTAGTCCCATAAAATGGTCTTTAACATTGTGATGGCTTTTCTCCCTGATGTATTTCTTTCTCTTATGGCTTTGTCTAATGTTCCATCTTGTGAAATAGTGATACCTAGGTACTTGTAGTCACAACAGTGCTTTATCGTAGTGTTATCGTCTAATATGAGATCTTTTTGTTCTGCTACAATGCACAGGTATTCGTTTTTCTTTTTATTTACTTCTAGACCCCATATATCATACTCTTCAATTAATTTTCGTGCCATATATTTTAAATCGTCATAATCTTGAGCCATTATTACTTGATCGTCTGCAAAGTTAAGCGTATATACCATAGTATTGGTGAGCGGTATCCCCATTGTGCTGCATTTTTGTTTCCATCTTTTTAAAGCACTTTCGAGGTATATTTTAAATAAAGTGGGAGACAAGCAACATCCTTGCTTTAATCCTTTTGATGTTATAAATCCTGTTGTTATTTGTTTCCCTGCTTTTATCTTTGTTATTGGTTGGTTGTATAGCACTTTGACGGCTTTTATTAATTCTATATTAATATTCGTGCTTTCCATTGATTGCCGCAGCTTCTTCAGTGGAACGCTGTCGTAGGCTTTTCGTAGGTCAACAAACAACATATGAATCTCTTGATTCCTTGCCATCTTTTTTTCTATTATCTGGTTTAAGGAGAAAATGTGGTCAATAGTGGATCGACCCGTATGAAATCCTGCTTGTTCTACTGCTTCATAATCTAAGTATTCTCTCTCAATTCGATTCTTTAACACCTTTCCATATATTCGACTCATAGATCCGGTTACAGCTATTCCTCGGTAATTTTCACAATTATTTTTATCACCCTTTTTATGTATAGTGCTGAGGTATGATATCTTCCATTCCGTAGGGATTTCGCTTGTGTTTACTCACTTATCTTTGGTGCTCAATTGGGTTTTCTACTCAGCCACATTCTAACCAACATAGTTTTAGATCATCTATTCAATATAGGAATTCCACAACTACCGTTCAAGTTACCGTTAACTTACAAATATGTACGATCCCCGAGGACAGTATTTAAACTATACTGGACATTATCAATGGATTTCACAAACACCAATAATTTACCGTTGAGGTTGAACAAGAACAAAGTGTTCCTTTTTAGACACTAAGGTAATAAGAACATTAGAGAATAAGATCATTTTGAAATGGTATCAGAAACCGACTGACGGAAGATTTATAAATTATTTCTCACAGCACGCAAAAAGCCAAAACCATAACACTTGTTGCGATGAAGAACAGAATTTTGCATATTAGCAATGATATTTTCATTCAAAAGAATTTAAAAATATTATACAATATATTTTTGAATAACGGCTATCCTAATAAAATTCTCAAGCAGCTAATGTACCATTCAGACTTATATGACGGACAATGTGATAACACACCAACAAATCCCGTTATTTACAAACAATTACCCTAGACAAATGGTTTAACTAATAATATAATTACAGTTTATTCTTGAAGTTCAAAGAGCAGACACCGCTTCTAAATCATAGCCATCCCATTTTCCAACTTTCTTGACACGAATGTGGTGATCAGTGTAAAGGGCAAACATCGCAGTGGTTAAAACAACGAATAACGCAACACAAAAGTTATTGCAAAACAGAAAAATTTTTATGCAGTTGCACACCATTCCAACATAACAGACCACACATTTAATTCGTCAGATGTTGGAGAGAGAAAACAACCATAAAAAAGTCTATTTGTCGAAATATATCACCTAAACAAAAATAAAAAATCAATTAATTACAGACAGACACTTACAAGCTAAGCGATATGTATTGCAATATTTTAAAATTCTGAGAAATTGAGAATATCTAACATCGGGTTCGACAATAAAACTTATTGGTCCTAACGACATGTGTAAAAAATATCTAAATCAGTACCGCCTTGTTTGCCGTAGAATATGTGTCGGTCTGACCTAATTTGCTTTATAAAATAAAAAGCAACATTTCGTAGGTTATAAAATTGTGAATGTTATGTTTGTATCTAGCTATTAGTTAATTTTATAGTATGTTCCTGATAAGGTTGGAAAAATAGAGTCAATGAAATATCGAACTCCTGAAATAAATGTAGTTTCAATTTAAGCCACTGACCGCTGCCCCGACAATCTAACACGATTCCGTAGTAGTGTTATACAAGATATATATACATATTACTCGACGTTTCGGCACCTATTTTATAGCCATTATCAAGATTGATACAGTTCCGTTCGAGTTCGGAGTCTCAATCTGCCTACTCTTCTCACTTGTGACGTACCAGTATCATGTTCTGCATAAACACAAGAACCGTCAAACGGCACTGAGGTTTCAATCTGCCTGCTCCTCAGTGTCGAGTGACGACTGGTCTTACCCTGTGTGGCTGTCACTCGACACTGAGGAGTAGGCAGATTGAGACTTCAGTGCCGTTTGACGGTTCTTGTATTTATACAGAACACGATACACGTACGTCACGAGTGAGGGGAATAGGCAGATTGATACCCCGAACTCGAACGGAACCGTATCCCTCTTTATAATGGCTCCAAAATGGGTGCCGAAATGTCGAGTATTAAATTCTCAACGTGGTTCTTTCCGAGAACTTAGTAATTTTTATATATAAATGAATAACCTAAATGAATATATCTATAAACAAACTCGTATATATAGTAAGATGCAAAGCTAAGATATAGTACAGAATGAAAGCCTAGTTATGAAATGGAGCAAGAAATACCACAAAGTAATGGAAAAACCTTAACCTTGGACATAAATGAATAACCGATAAGAAAGTAATTGCGAATAAAAAAAATGAAAAGTATATAGTCTGTCATGAAGATATAAGAAAATAAATACATACTAATCCAACTTGTTAAATGGGATAATATGACTTGTAGCTTAAAATAAAACAGCTTTAGCTCTAAATAAATGTAATAGCTTCTAAATAATTATACATCTAACATTATTAGATAAAGGACGTCTATATTTTTGCTTAATCTTTTTTAATATTTTTCATAAATGAACAGACAACTTTTCCCACTATTAGTACTACCATTTATTCCTTAACCATCGCTGTTTTTAAGATAGACATAATTGTTTAAATAGAAAACGATATAAAAATGCAATATTTATTTGTGATATATTTTAAATGGCCGAATGTGCAATATTTTAGTATTAGGATAATACCTTCACTTAACAGTAGACTTAAAAACGAGAGCAGACTATATATATATATATATATATATATATATATATATATATATATATATATATATATATATATATATATATATATATATATATGTATACCTATGTGTGTGTGTGTAGTATGTGTAAATCATTCGTTAAGTTGTATTAATTCAATTTATTTAACCTTCGGAGTACGGAGATTATTTTGCTTACGATGATATTTTATTTATAAGGGTGATTTAAATAGTCGGTATTATTAAAGAGTATCTTTAATTTAACAAAAAACAAAGAAACATGAAAATTATAATCCTAAATTATTGTATTTGTGTAAATTTTTTAAAATAGTTCCCGACTCTCGTCTTTTTGTCAGTAGTTGCATTTAATTTTGACAACCTGGACTTCTTCACGTTTTGAATGAGTATTACAAATAGGTCTTTTACAAAAGTCACACATCTTTGAATATTTATTGTCACGACCCCTTCAAGAATAACAACGACCTCGTTTTGTTGCAGATTATGGCACTTCTGTTTGCTTTTTACACTAATACCAGTGGTCTCTATTGCAACGATTACGGATTTATGATACTAGGTGGTTTCTTCTTGTATTGCTTCAGCTCTTTGTTTTATATTTGGTGAGGTTAATTGTTTTCAAAGCTCTTCTAAAAATAGTTTTTTGCGATATTTTATGTTTACTTGGTTGTTCCATTCAGAATTTTTCATATTCGATCAAACGAAAGCATGCAATATTCTAAAAGTTAAAAAAAATACGTAAGGGCCATCTTTTTGTTGCTCTTTTGCATGTGTATTCTCGGATCAATTTATCTAAAATATCAACTAGACTTTGGGTTTTGTTGTAATCCAAAATAATCTTTGGGTTGAACTTTTGGTCTTCATCAGAAATTTCATGTTCATTGTGTAAGGTCGATAATAACACGACAAATTTGTTAGGCTTGGTTACATATGAAACTAAAGTAATATCATTCTAGTGAACAAATAGTTTGAAGAATACAGAAGAGTTAAATTTTTGGAGAAGAGTTCTTCAGATAAAGCAATGAAAATAAAAAAATTGTCAGTTGTAATATTTCGACCAGACCTATACCAATATTCTGCAAGTGTTTTGACAACTCTTGAGCCTTGGTTACGTTCAGATTAATCACCAATCTTTCCAGTATACATCTCAAAGTTGTAGCAATAAAAATGTTTAGTGTCACATAGGGTCCAAACCTTTATATCGTATTTCTTCGGTTTACTTGGTATATAGATCAGAAATGGGCAACGTCCCCTAAAATCTATAAGTTGCTCGTCAATAATACCCAAAGCAGATGTTCATATGATTCTCTACAATTTTGGGCAAATAGATCAGCGATTTCTCGACTAGGAGCTAATTTATCTCGTTCTTTCCTTTCTGCTCTCGTATCCAAATTATCAAAGCGAATATACTTCAAAATACTTATAAATCTATCCCGACCTAGAGAATCTTTATAAATAGGACGCGTAAATGCATTATTTGTATTGAACCATAAATTATACACCTTCTCAAAAGATTCTTTGAATCTTCTACATAATATAAGTATAACAGAGAAAGCACTCATTTCGACTAGATCAACTTCAATCCAATCCTAAATTTTTTTTTCGTGCTTACTGTTATATGCAGCTATGAACTTAATAGCTCCCTTATTGGTATACATACTCAAGAATCATTGACATTATACTATCAGAAAAAAATAAATTGAAAATATGTCTCAATATTTTGACTTTTCGTAGTGGGACCTATGTTTTTCTGTACTAAATTACAGACCAATGTCTTATTCTTTTTCGAGCTAAATAACGTCATGTTCGTCCTTCGCACATAACATCAAACACATTAGATCGTTCACTATCTGTATTTTCAGAAGTTGTCGCTAAAACTTCCTCGTTCTCGAGTTCATTAATTGATAAATTACGTTCATGTGCTTCCGGCTTACAACCGTCATCATCACTCACATCACTATTGCTTTTCAGCTCTGCAACTTCATCTAATAGGAGTAAGGCATACAACTCAGCTTTACTCGAAGGTTTATTCTTTTTCCACATTTTAATATAATACTGCACACTTTAAGATCGATTCGCAACTTAAATTAATAAACAAACGTGAAATACGGCTTTACACCGAAGTAGAGATCTCAGACGTTTTCGTAGAATATGCCTAAAGGTGGGTACACATATGCGAGCCGAACGGTATACGTACAGTACGCGTACAGATCCTTGAAAAATATTCTACATCGTACTAATCGCATACTTATCTCGATCCATGGAAAGCGACAAACCAACAACGAACACACATGTGTGAAATGATTCATTTTATTTATAATTTGGGTACTGATTTATGTTCCTGTTTTTGCTTGTTTAACAAAAATAAAATTATGTACAGTAATCATCGACGTATAAATAAAGATTTTATCTTTATTTATACGTCCATGACAATAATCAGTTTACTGTTTTCTCACGTCTCTCTAGGAAGGAACACGTCATTCACACAATGTCGATTTGATGACACAATAAAAATGTTCGCTGCGTCTAGTAAGCGCCGTCCAAACTGAAAGCCGAGCTTCCTTTGAAGTCGTGAAATAAACCGCAACAATTTGGTTCGCGACGAGTCACGATGAAACAGTACGCAAGCGGTTTTTTCTGCCGTACACATTAACGAATATAGCGTTCACAAACGGTTCGCGAACAGTTCTGCTCGCAAATGTGTACCCGCCTTTAGACACTACATTTACTCCGAAGGTTACCTTCTAGCTACTAATATTTCTACAAGTATAATCCTTTGGCCTTGAATGTGTACACCGGTAAATAGAGACGACTGCGTTTTACATGTACCTACAAACATTGAAAATATTCTTCAAAATCCGAAAACCGGGTCAGGACTGACCTCGGCATCATAGTTACGTAGAGGAAAAACAGTAATTTGCATGTTCACAAATGATGCAAGAAAAAATAGATTGAAACAAATAAAGAGAACTTACGATCAACCGGATTTGTAAAAAAATATTTTATAAAATATTAAGAAATAAGTGAATTTAGGGTCAGACTTGACCCAGACTTCGTACTCCGAAGTTTAATGCGTTATGATTTGAAAAATCCTGGTCATTTGATTTTTGTTTTCAATATTTATTTTTCAGCTTTTATGTTACTTATCAGAGATCTATCAAATAAACGTCTGAACTTTAGAAATTTTAATTTAAATTAAGCACTAATAATTCTAATAAATTTTTCAAAAGCTTACCGTAAAAATTATACTGGTTAAGTCAGTAATCAGTAACCTATCTTTTTATATTTAGTTTCGTATCGTATCTATTTTTAATATGTTTAGAGAACTCTAGGTAGAGCATGGCAAATCATATCCTGCTGTCAACACGTTCCAACGGTGTGCGGCGACAGTTTTTTTCTGGTGATTCTGGACGCTATTTTCCATTTATTATGAGCAGTTCATGAAGCTTTATGAGACTTAAGTCTGTATAGCTGCCTTGATTGACCAAACAAGGGTTGTATGTTATCTGCTTCTTCCTCTCTATATCCTCTCGATATGACTGTTCTCCTAATAGAGGGGTAGCATTTACAACTAACGGATGTATAACGGGGGTGGGTTTAAAACATCCCAATATTATTCCAACTGAACCAATAATAGCCCTTTCAATTTGTACAATAGCTTGCGTATTTTCTCAATGATGTTCTTAGTTTTGTGATGTGCTAGTATTTATTAAAAAAATGTTCTATACAATTTCAATCGCAGGTATTTTGGTTCAAAGTAATATCAGGGGCTTCTCTTCTAAGTTAAGGACAAGTTCTTTCTTACCTGCTTGTTAAAATGCAAAGATTTGGGTCTTTGTGGGGTTCGGCTTCAGAGAATTCTTAACATAATATTAATCCAGGTTTTTAATTAAAATATCTCCCCTATAACTGTTCAAACTTCTTTCTTAAGCAGCTGTAGCAATATCATCCGCATATATGAAATGTTACGCGAGTGTGTTACGTATGTCATTGGTGTATAGTTTTAAAACTATTTTCTCCTGGCAATTCTATAGGTAATTCTAGAGTAGACTAGATTAGACCAGCTATATTTTAAGCTAAGGTCAATATATACTACTCCTATAATTTACTTTCTTTCGAAATCATCTTCTATATGCTGTGTAATATGTAAACTTGTGACTAACAAGCTCATGGTAATTACAAGACAATAAGAAACGAAACAAATGTTGATACCTGAACAACACGGTTTTCGTATTGGAAGATTATTAGCCCAAGCTCTAGAGAAAAAAACATACATTATTAAGTGAATTTTTGAAATCAGTACAGCGTTATGAAGTACCTGCAACTCCAAATTGTTATTTATAATTTTTTTGTGCCATTTTAAAGGGACAAAAACAGTGTTTTTGATTATTTTTATTTTTATTGTATCAAGTCAATATTTTATGAAAGTACATAAAAAAGTTTTAATTTGAGATGTGCTAAATTAAATTTGATCCAACAGTTTATGCAAAATTAACTATTGAAAGTAAAAAAAATGTCAATATTTCGCCATTTTTAATTTTTGAAATAACTTTTGTAAATATTCTTTTATATGCAAAAAGCATTATATTGTAGCTCTTTTAACTGCAAATAGAATGAGACTTCGTAAGATCCAATCGCTTAATTCCTTTACGAGATACATACATTTAATTGTTTATAAAAATTATTGAGGGTTTGTAAATTTTGCAGGGCCAGAACTTTTTTTATAGCTGAAGTCAAGACAAAGATTAAAAAAAAAAGTTTTCAACAACAAAAATTTGTTTAAATTGTAGAGGTTAGGACGATTTGCCTATTCCCCTGCGCTTCTACTCTGACGTCGTTCAGCTCGAGCACGGATAGTTGCATCGGGACGTATAATGAGTTGTTGGAAAGAGGGTAGCTAAAGAAATAAATAATAAAGGGTTGGGATCAGAGGGTGGATTGTCAAAAAGACCTTAAGCTTATAGTGCCTAAACGACTTAACATACAGAACCGTGTGATATATTATATGACAGGATTTAGCAAATATAATACGATGATAAAGAAAAATCAAACATGGCAACATACCAAAGGTGCTTTAGACACGTATCTTTGCTACTATCGGGCCAATCGTGACGTATGAGGTATTATATGACAACATTTACCTAATAGAATACAGTGACAAAGAAAAATTAAAGATAGCGGTATGTCATAAAGACCTGTAGCTTATTTTAAGTTAAATTGGACTAATTTTTTTTAATACACGATAACAAATTTCAGGATTAATTTGCAAAACTTATTCAAATTAAAGATTTTTGTACTGTTAATATAACATATAAAAACAACTTTCGAGCTCAAAGGGCAATGTTACAAGATTTATTATTCTTAAATTGATCGATTAAATTCAAACTTATTAAGAGAAAATGTATTATCAATTAGAGGATCGGAAGACGTTTAAAGGGGATATAAATTTTATATGTATACATAAAAAATCAGAAGAGAATTGATGTAAATATGAATTTTAATTTGTTTTGCAAAAAAAACAATACTTAGCTCATTGAATCAAGAGTTGTGTTTCAATTATATATACAATTAACAAATTTCACGAGCAATAAACTTAAAAATATTTTAAATTATTTTTTTCAATGTTGTGCAAAAGAAATAGAATAATGTATAATTTTACTTAAACGATGAATATTTTTTACTTTTATAAAATGGTATATTGTTTAATTTAAACAATCTCAAATTCTGCAGTCAATTTTATTACAACTCACAACGGTTGTTAAAATAATAAAGTTTTGATTATAAAAAATAATAAGTATAAGTAGTTCTCTACGTAGCTATAGAACTAAACTGAAGCGTCTCTTTTAATTTTTAACCGTTATTAAGTCCTTATACTAAAATGTCTATACAAACACAGAGATCATGTTTTATCTTGTTGGATCATACGTGTAGCCCTGCTCTTTTTTTATAGATAATACACCTGTTTCTGTTTTCTTTTTCATACAGGATGAGTCATAAGGAACTTTACGTACTACTACCTCGTATGAAAGCCCCTATGAGGAATAACAAATAACTGTTAAAAAGTGTCTGCTTCTATTATTTAATAATATAGAAATGTAGCCATAAGCTCCCTTACTATTAAGAATCAGCAGATTCCGATATCCGACGTTATAAATAGGAAGAAATCAATATTTTTATTATTATTGTAATTATTATGTTTCAATAGTCAAGTTTAAATCATTAAATGTAGTAGTTTGTAGAATTTCTCAAAAATTGTAACTTATTTTCGAAATAAAGATTTTTTTTGGGAATATCGACGTTGAAGAAACATTTCTGGCGCTGCGAACCACAGGATATTTCATACAGAAACATAGTCGTTTCCTGGTCTACATTAGTTTAATGAAATCCTGAAGAACCTGGTAAAAGAGAAAAATGTATTGGAAATCAAACACGATCATCCTTGCGTAAGTTTTTCCTTTCTTTACCATTGTTTATGAGCATTTATTATTTTAATTGAATTCTTAAACATTTACATTGAATTTATTATTTATTGTTTATTGAATTTATATTATTTATAACATTTTACTTCAACGAATTTTTTATATATACTTGCATTTATATTTTTGCATATATTTTATGAGTACATTGAATGATATTTCCCAAAATAGTATCGAAAATTTAAGTTTACTATTCGACAGTTTAAATCTAAAAATAAAAAGAAATCTACAAACCTCTAAATCTAAGCCTGCATCTAAATTACGTTCCAAAATGCCGATGACCAATAGCGATATTGCTAGCCTTTGCTCAACTCTGCCCGAATTCTCTTCTGGAGACAACCTCTCCACCTTCATCAAAGCAGTAGATAATTTAATAGTTTTCTTAGGCACCCAAGATTTAAATCCGTCCCAAGAATTTATCTTAAATTCCCATATCGTATCTCGAATTAAAGGAGAACCTAGAAATTTCTTAAACTATTCTAATAAAACCAATTGGACAGAAATTCGTCCAGCATTATTAACTAAATACGGAGACAGACGTTCCGAAGACATATTAGTAACACAACTATCCACTACCGTCCAAAAACATAGTGAATCCTACGACAATTATCATCAGAGAATAACTACAAATCTGAACGATTTACTCCAACACATCACCCTAAACGATAATCCCGCGACAGTCACTTTTAAAACTCCATACTTCAAAAACATTGCCCTCAAAACTTTCTGTACCGGAATCAACGAGCCTTATTGCGAATACTTATCGCATTTTGAATTAAATTCCCTAGAAGAAGCCCTTCAAAAGTGTATTGCCTACGATAACCACAAAAATCAACAACAATACATGAACTTCCTTAAGAGCCAACAAAACAAAAAGGCCCCACTCAAAAATAAACCCTATCAATCTTCGAATAATCAAAGATCCACAAACTTTCAACCCACATACTCAAACTTCCAACCCACGCATTCAAATTATGTGAGACCTTCAACTCACAACACAGAGCCCAATTTTAACTTCACTCCACAACAGAACTATAATTTTCCTCAGAGACAAAATTTCAGTTCTCACGAACAAAATCAATCCTTCCAACGAAACAATGTTCCGAAAAACAACCAACAAAGACTAAATAAATATAAAGCTCCTCGACCCCAACCAAATTTTGCTACTCCAATGAGCGGTGTTCAAACTACCACAACCAGAAACCATCAGCCCATGACAATTACAACTAATAGAAGCCACAATTTTCACATAGACTCAAATGATACCCAATATTTCGAAAACGATTTCGAAAATTACGAATCCGAACAAGAGCCCGATTTACATGATGAAAATCATCAGGATTTTCAAGCCATCCCGTTAGACGATCATCCACCCCCTGTATAAACCTATATAATATCGAAAGTTCCCCTGGGTTACCTTGCTTCGTTACACCCAAAACACATCTACGCGTTTTAATCGATACCGGCGGTTCCCATTCAATTTTAAATCCGCGAGCTCTCAAACTATTTGATAAAAATCATATTTATCGAAAACCCTTTTCGCTAACGTCAATGAAAATTACTTCCAAGCACGACTTAAATATTAAGACGCCACTATTCCTAGAATATGGAATTCCACAAACATTCGACGTAAAAATTGCCGACTTTAGTCAATTCTTTGACCTCCTCCTTGGAACTTACGATCTGAAAAGATTCCACGCCACAATTAGCTACGCAACTCATACTTTAACCTTTGAGAATCCTCACGTTAGCATTCCATTTGAAACTTTATACCAAAAAATTCCAGTAAGCGTTCATAATGGCGAAGTCTTATTGCGCGAAAGACACTTTCAAGGTATCAAAATTCCCCATTCTATTCACGTTGCAAAAAACGGCTTTCTAGACACTTTCGACTTACCTATGCCTATGAAATTTAATAAGAGAATTGAAGTTGAGAACTTTTGTAATTATAATATAGCAAAAATTCCAACGACGCATTTTAACGAAAACAAAATCCGTACTTCGCATTTAAATAACGAAGAAAAATATAAAATTATAAGTCTTTGCAAAAAATTTAAAGACGTATTCTACGACGAAAATAAAAATTTAACTTTCACGTCAGCTGTTAGACACGAAATTAAAACTAAGGATGAAAATCCAATTTATGTAAAGGGATTTCGGCATCCCAAAGCAATGCAGGAAGAAATAAAAAAACAAATAAATAATTTATTAGATAATAAGATAATTCGACCGTCAATTTCACCGTACTCAGCTCCAGTTTGGATAGTACCAAAAAAAGCTGATGCCTCAGGTCAGAAAAAATTTAGATTAGTAATTGATTACAGGAAGCTTAATGATCATACTGAAAGTGATCGCTACCCACTTCCTCAGATAGATGAGATACTGGATAACTTAGGAAAAGCCAGTTATTTCACAACATTAGATTTAGCTCAAGGTTACCATCAGATTGAAGTTCATCCGGATTCTATTCGGAAAACAGCCTTTTCAGTTCCGCATGGTCACTTTGAATTTTTACGTATGCCCTTTGGTTTAAAGAATAGCCCAGCAACATTCGAAAGGTTAATGGACAATATTCTTAGACCATTTATTCATAAGTTTTGCTTCGTCTACATGGACGATGTCATTATTTTTTCCAAGTCACTGCAAGAACACTTAGTTCATATTGCGACTATTTTTGACACTTTCAGGAAAAATAATTTAAAAATTCAGTTAGACAAATCCGAGTTTCTCACGAAAGAAGTTTCTTTCTTAGGTCACGTAGTGACAACCGAAGGAATCAAACCTAACCCAGCAAAAATCGAAGCTATACAAAAATATCCTCTACCAAAAACAGTAAAAGAAATTAAATCATTTCTTGGTTTAATCGGTTACTACCGAAGATTCATACCCAACTTTGCAAAAATAACGTCCCCATTTTCGAGATGTACTCGAAAAGGAGCAACTATCGACCCCACAAATCCAAATTATTTAGAATGTTTTGCAAAATGCAAACAATTGTTAACTAATTCTCCAGTCTTACAATATCCAGACTTCGAAAAGCCTTTTGTACTGACTACAGACGCCTCTAATATAGCTATAGGATCAGTATTATCTCAAAATAATCACCCTATTGCCTACTATTCTCGAACTCTAAATTCCGCAGAACGAAACTACTCCACTATTGAAAAAGAACTTTTAGCCATACTAGATTCTTGTAAACACTTCCGTATGTATTTATACAACCAAAAATTCACTGTAGAAACAGATCACAATCCTCTCGTATGGATCTACAAAATTAAAGACCCCACTTCTAGATTAGCCCGATGGAGACTTAAACTAGAAGAATATGATTTTGAAGTTAAATATAAAAAAGGCAAAGAGAATCAAGTTGCTGATGCTCTTAGCCGAGTCCAAATAAATGCCCTAAGCTCGAGTTCAGAATGTGCTGAACCCCCGAATTCAGAATGTGCTGAACCACCCGACAATTTCGACATAGACGATTTCCTTGCCGATTTTGACAACTTACAAAACAGTACTAACACACAACATACATCAGTTGAGAACCCTATCACTGGAATAGAGATTTCACCTGAACCAATTAATTTATCCTCAAACCAAATTATTTTTAAACCGGAGTCAAATAATTTTGAAATTAAATACAAAAGAATTTTTAACAAACACCGTTACACTGTCACTTTGACAAATAATTGGAAAACAGAAATAGCAAATACCTTCCAAAATATCCTTAGACCAAATCAAAAATTTGCAATAACAATCCCTCACGAATTTAGACCTTTTATCTGTAACTATTTTAAAGAAAAAATAAATTCCACAGTCAAAGCAATATTTTGCAATATACTACTTCAGGACATAGAAGAAGAAAACCAACAAATAGAATGCATAAAGAAATATCACGTAGAAAATCACAACGGAATAATTGAAACCTACAAACATTTAAAACAAAAATTTTATTGGCCCTCAATGCAGACAACTATTTCTAATTTTATCAATAAATGCGAAATTTGCCTAAAAAATAAATACGAGCGACGTCCTTATAAACTTCCCCAATTAGGACCGTTGTTAGGTCAAAAACCTTTTGATATATTACATATCGATCTATTCCACTGCAATAAAAACCTGTATCTCACAATAATAGATTCTTTTTCCAAATACGGTCAATGCTATAAGCTCACCGACAAAACTTCCATTTCCATACTAAATAAATTAAGACACTACTTTTCGCACCACAATTACCCAAAAAAGATTGTATGCGACAGCGGCACCGAATTTAATTCTGCAGTCATTAAAGAATTCCTAAATATCCACAAAATCGAAATACATTTTACAACAGTAAACAATTCTTCCTCAAACTCTCCTGTAGAGCGCTTTCATTCAACTCTTATTGAAAAACTTAGGACCTTACAAGCCCAAAATCCAAATGATTCGTTAGATGACATTCTAACACACGCCATTCTTATTTACAACCAATCAATCCACAGTTCCACAGATTATTCCCCGTTCTCAATTCTGTACGGACCCTATGCAGAAGAAATACATTTCGACTTTGATCTTCCGATATACGAAACATATAATCAAAGACATAAAGAAGAACTCCAACCCTTTATTGCAGAACTATATAATAAACAAAAACAAAAAAGACAACAACTTTTAGATAGACAAAACGAAAATGCCGAAGATATTCCGGAAATAGACCTTACAAAATCCCTATATGTTTCTAAGAAAAAACATAAGTCCAAATTACAAGCCCCTTTCTCCACTATTCATCCAGAAACGCAAGACAAAACAAAAATAATCGGTAAAACAGATAAACAAAATTTAACAAGCACTCACCTTAAATATGTAAAACGAATACGAAAACATGTAGATAAACCTACTCAAGACCCAAATTTTTCACAGGACAATCCTCGCCCTGGTCCATCCACTCAATATTCAGGAGATTCCGAATAATGGTTACTATGCTGAAGAGATAGGCAAATCAAGAGAAATCTCCCACTATCACAGACATTTTCTTCACATTCCACTAGACAAATTATCCGACAGTATTGACGCTAGTCCGACAAGCTATTTCAAAGATCACTTCAAAAATGCACCTCTCTCGCTACTGTACTCCCAATACACCCACATACAAGAACAAACAAAAGACGATCTACACAAGATTACGCGAAAACAGAAACGCGGACTTTTTAATTTTCTAGGTACAGCCATCAAATACGTGACTGGAAATCCAGACGACTCTGACTTAGACTTGTTAAAATCACACATAATCTCTTTAGAAAATAAACAAAACGAAATCATAAAAAAATTTAATAACCAAATATCTTATGGAAACTCTTTTAACACGAGATTCGATAAACTTTTAGAAAAACTAAATTCTGATAATTCAATTCTCATATCTGCACTCAACAAATTATCAGCTGATTTTGACAGCTATATCATTCTACACAACGAGATAATAAATCTCCAAAATATAAACGAATTTCTAATGAAACTTATAAGAACCATTACTTTATCTGAACTTAATATCTCTAATATAGAATTATTCACTTTAAAGGAAATAATAGACCTTAAAGAGAACCTTCTCAAAATTTATCCCAGAAATTCAATTCCCAATAGTAATGAACACCCTTACGAACTTATAGAGTCAACAAAAACTTTAGTTTGTGTAACTTCAAATACAATGCTCATAATAATTAAAATCCCTATACTCCATGAAATTCCTTATACTACCTATAAAATCTATCCCATTCCAAACAAAGATCATGTTATGATTCTGCCACCTGCAAGCTACTATACAAATAATAAATGGTTCAACACTTGTATAGGACAAGGCGATAACATAGTTTGTTCCAACTATGTACAATCCAAATGTAACATACCCAATGTAGATAATTGCACAAAAACGTTAATCACAGAGAACTTTTTCCAAGAAACCAGCAAAGTCATATTGCTAGGAATAGTTCACCCAATGAGAATCCAGCAGATAGAAATTAATTCAACCAGCCTCTTGACGACAGATGTACCAATAATGATTGAAGGTATCCAATTTAATAAAAAGACGTCTCAAGATATTTCCATTCCAAAAATTGTTCCAATAAAATTAATACCAAACCATGAGATGAAAATTGAAAAATTAACAATCCCAGAGACACATGGCCAAATTCAACCAATAGATACCATAGAAGTACTACCCCGATTATCCATAGGACTGAGCACCACTTCTGTTATAATATTTTTAACTATTTTAGCTTTCCTAATAATCTTCCTAATTAGGAAAAGAAAACGAATTTCCAAAATCCTATTTGGAGAAAAATTGCATCCTGCCCAGATCCAGATACTAGACGAGCTGATAGCCGAAGTAACCAAAACTTCGAGGACGAAGTCCCAACCAATGGAGGGAGGAGAAATGTAGCCATAAGCTCCCTTACTATTAAGAATCAGCAGATTCCGATATCCGACGTTATAAATAGGAAGAAATCAATATTTTTATTATTATTGTAATTATTATGTTTCAATAGTCAAGTTTAAATCATTAAATGTAGTAGTTTGTAGAATTTCTCAAAAATTGTAACTTATTTTCGAAATAAAGATTTTTTTTGGGAATATCGACGTTGAAGAAACATTTCTATATACAGGGTGAGTTGTGAATTTTGACTGAAATTTATATTTGTCATAACTTTTGAACGATAAGTTTGATGTATCTCATCTTTTCGTGAAATGTTGTATCACCACACTACTATCACCTCATCAACGGATTTATTCAAACTAGAAAATATTAGGTCCGGTTTTAAAAAATTAGTTCGTTTTGTTCACAGAAATACTCTAATAAAAGTTTGACGTATCTCATATTTTCGTGAAATGTTGTATCACCACACTACTATCACCTCATCAACGGATTTATTCAAACTAGAAAATATCAGGTCCGGTTTTAAAAAATTAGTTAGTTTTGTTCATAGAAATACTCTAATAAGATTTTTATAAATTAGACAAATAGCAATTAAAATGCCATATTTATTTTTTTCTACACGATTATTTAATTTTTAATTAAAAAAATCAAAGGCTATAAATTAAAAGTTTAGCAAAGTGTATGTACATATGTAGATGTAAAAAAATATAACTTTTCTTGCAAAATTATTTTATTTTAATCTAAAATTTAACAAGCAAACCGTACCCATACTAATAATCAACTTTATTTTTGAGTTAATGAAAAATAACCTTAACATTTTAAATACCTGCCAAACTTTTAATACATAGTAAAATTTAATTTTTTTTTAATTAAAAAAAATGTGGCACTTTAATTGCCCGTTTGTCTAATTTAGAAAAATCTTTTATACTTTATAAGAGTTTTTTCAAAAACCATATATAGGGTGAATTTTTTCTATAAAACAAACAAACGAATTTTGTAAAACCAGACCTGATTTTTTTCCAGTTTCAATTATTCAAAATGAAAAAGTTAGGTCCAGTTTGTTTTTTAAAATCTAAATTAAATTTTTGTTCAGAAAAATTTAATTTTGGAGGAAAAGTTATATTTTTTACATCTATGGTTCTTTGCTAAACTTGTAATAATTCGTAGTAAAATTTGATTTTTTAAATTAAAAATTAAGTAATTGTGAGAGACAACACAAATTAATAAGCCATTTTAATTGGCTATTCATGGAATTTACGAAATTCTTATTAGGATTTTTAAAAACAGTATACATGGTGAAATTTTTTTCATGAAAAAAAAACGAACTAGTTTTTAAAAACCGGCCTTATTTCCATACAATATAATTCTCATTTTACTAATAAGTTCGTGAATATTAAAAAAAAATATACTTAAAAGCAATTGAGTATAAAAAAATATATCATATGTAAAATAAAGATGATTAAGAGTAATTTAAAATAAAATGTTAATAGTAACTAAAGTTTTAGTCGCAGCCAAAAAAAAAATTCCGCTACTGTAGATAAAAAGCCAAATTGGTCCATATTTAAGGTAGATATGATAAATTTTCCAAGCGCCGTAGATTTGAAGTTCCGAATTAAGTTTTTTTCTTACCGGGCCGACAGGAGAAGAGTTCTCTAATTACCGAACCAATAGTCGAAAAAATAGTCAACTGTGCTCATGTTTTTTGAGTATAAATAGCATTTTTTTTTAATAAAAATTATATCTTCTTAAAATATACTCCTTTAACTATTGACTCGCGCCCATTTTAGTTCTTAATTGTTATAAACAAAGCAGCTGTCATTTTTTAACAAAAACTTCATTTTTATTTGTCATTTTTCTTTGTCTTGACTTCAGCTATAAGAATCAACAGGTTAAAAATGTGTGTAATGTATAGGCAGCGCTGTAGGTTAATTATTTATAACGCAAAGTTGCCCCTACTTCAAAGCAATAAATAAGGGGTTGAAAAATTTATTGAACAAATATTTTTATTCCAACATAAAAATATAATCGACCAAGAAGAGAATCCTTTTAGAATTAGATCTCTATCTTTTAAAAAAAGTTCTAGCCCAGACAAATTTATAAACATTTAATAATTTTTATAAACAAATAAACACATCTCGAAAAGGAATTGACCGATCGGATCTTACGATGTCTCATTTGATTTTAATTAAATAAACTATAATACAAAGCTTTTTGCATAAAAAATAATTTTTTCAAAAGTTATTACAAAAATAAAAAATGGCAAAAAATTGACATTTATGGACTTAACTAGTTAATTTTGCTTGGGTCAAATTTAATTTAGCATAGCTCAGATTAAAGATTTTTATATACTTGTGCTAATATTGTATTTATTTTGCACATACTTGGAGGTTACACCGGGCATTGGCTTTCATAACGCCGTCCTGGTTTCAAAAATTCAATAATTAAGGCTCCAAAACGTTCATTTTGGTCTCTACAGCTTGAACTACATCTACAGATGCAGAATAGAGGGAAGTCGGAGTAGATGGACAACTTACGAAACCTGATGATATAGACAACGGAACATATTGCTTTGAAATAAACACCTGCATATAAAAAAGGAATACATAAATAACTATTCATATTACATAATAAGGTAAAACTACAAACGAAATTATTTAAATAAAACATATTGTTTGCCGTATTATATAAAATGAATACTCATTTATTTTTCCCTTCTTTATATAGGTACAGTGTATGTATTTTACAGCAATTTCGAAATAAAAATGGTCATAACTTGTTAAATACCCTGTATATTACTGGAATTTATGAGAGGAATCGAAATATGAGTAAAAAGTGTTTGTTTTACGACGAAGTTATTAATCACCCTGTAGAATTCGGCATATTATCCAAGCCTGAAAATATCTTTGCCTACATTTTTTCTAAATTTTTTTGGATATTCTGTACCATAATGGACTTATCGACCAATGTCGCAATAAAAACTGTATATATAATAAAGATAGGCTTAGGTATTACGTATGTATGTATTCTATATTTTTGAAAAGTCTGTCATGAATTTATTTCTCGTTGATATCAGCTACTTTGCCAAATACAAAATAGACTGCTAATAGGTGCATTAGTTTAATACGCATAAAATATATTTGTTTGATAGGTATAGATTATTACAATGTTTTTACCATTTAATATCGATGTGCAATGTTTTAAGTGCAATATTTTTGTTATTTTTATGATTAGTGGTATCGTTTACTTGTTTAAGACTTGTTTTTATTAATGTAGTAAATTATTTTTGTACACATTACTGTATCTATACATGAAATAATTTGGTTCAGGTAAATTTACAATGTTCATGAAAAGTTTTATAGATAATAAATTGTCTTCAGCCAAAGTGTTTTATGTTAATTTTATATATTGAAAATGTGAGAAAAGTTAAAAATATTGTTGAGTAATGCACAATATAGCTGTATATAAACGTGGGTACCAACTATTACAATAATAATAAATGACTGGGAGCGGGACCTAAGTCCTAGCTATAGATTGGTATACACTTCTTTATTCACTGCATTACTACCACTTTTATCCATCGATCAATGTCTCTACTGCTGGTCGCGGTAGGTCTGGTCATATGGAGAAGACTGAAGACCAGAGAAGAGTGGGCTTAGAGAAAGTAACGGTTCTAATCAGATGTTTTTTCTTTGAGTTTACTAAGACTATTTTTTAACGCGTTGAGGGCAGCTATGGCTGTTGAATCACTATAGAAAGATATAATTATGCAATCTTTTTCTAAATGTGCCTATCTTCTAGTGATGGTGGCCACCACATTGACCCATCTTATTCTATTACGTTCCAAATTTAAAGTAAAAAGTCCCACCTCTATTTTATCAAAATTTAAATAATTCAGGACGTGTAAGAGCGGTTGCCTATAATATATTATAAGCAAGGTGGCGAAAATAAAATTAGTAATTTTCAAATAGGGGTAATGTCTGGCAAATTGTGCTGAAGTTAAGGGAACACGTCCTCTTTTTTGTGAAGAAACTAATTTAGATCGTTCTTTCTAGAGTTATCTTGGAAGAATTGGGATCATAAAATTGAAATTTTTGAGTCTCGGTATTATTCGGTGACCTCCGTGTGTCAAGTTGTCAAGTGTTCGGAAAGACGACGGAAAGAAAGTGATTCCAGGTTTGACGGTGTAACTGAAAGGTTGGGCTAGATTAAAAACGGCATTTTGTTTTTTGCTTTTGCTGCTGTTCCATGTGGGATCTGGACTAGTCCGAACCGTGTGGATATTCAAGGGGATTTGCTGCCTTCGTGGAAGGGTTTTTTTTTTGGAATATCCACAATTTCGCTAAAAAAAGCGGATCTACAGTACACGTGAATACCGGGAGTCGTATTTAGATCAAGAAATTAGCCTTAATCACGAGTCCAAATAGCCGGCTACGCTTCGGTCCAATTTGGGATAGTTCAAACCCCTAATCTGGCTAAGAAGGGGTTGGTTGGTTTGTTTGTTTTTTTTTCTGCTTCTTCTTCTTCGTATTTTTCCATCTGGCTGTAATTTTCAACTTTTCAACATTGTCACACAAGTCTATGTACATCGGCAATCGTATGGGATTTTGGATTGAAGACACGCTGAACTATAACTGGAATTCCCCGCGGTGAAGTATATGAAAATTCGAGGTATGGATCGATAATTAATTTTCAACGGAAGATTTAAGCACCGTCTAATTTGGTTTGCGGAATGCAATAGTTTTTTTAAAGATTATTTGCTGTTAGTTTTTATTTTCATATTTACAAATACTTTACAGATTTTTTTTTAAAGATAATTTGCGGTTTATTTTATTAATTCAATATTTACACATACCTATTTTAATTTTGTAAACTGCGTCTAAGGGGGGGTTATATATTTGAGATTTATTTTTTTATATTATTTTCTGCGCACGCACTTGAGCTCACGTGGTGTCCTATTTGCGTTAATTATTTTTTTTGGTTGGTATTGAACCGCACACCCCTTAGCGTCCGGTACTTTTGATACGTCCTACCTTTCATTTTGTTCTGTTAAATAGAAATAACTTATGAATTTTTGTTAGGCAAGCAGAAGCCGCATTTTTATATTATTTTTTTATTAAGCCTATGGTAAAGTTAAATAATATTGTAATATGTAATATGTATGTATTTATTTTCAACTATCTTGGGAATCTATTTATTAAAATTGACTAAATTCTAATCTGACAATTTCATTTATTTTTTTTATTTATTCAGGTTGTATACTGTTACTTAGTATTTTAGTAGTAAACCTATTGGTAAGTTGGTGGTTTATTGAATAGCAACGTAGGGAAGGCTGTGGGCCAATTTACCTGGCGCCCCTGATATAACTTCGGATTTTTTTGTTTTGTGGACCGCACGACCATCTCCACTGTTTTGTCTAGCCGCGAGCCATTCCCAGACTGTCACCGTATAGTACTTTTCTTTCCGGGTGTACGTCTGATTTATATTTGGTACATTTTGTAATTTTTTTATATAGATTCGGTTTTGTACGCCACATATTTTGGCGCCCAACGTGGGGCCCTTAATTAATTAACCTTTTTTTGTCAACCCCTTGTGTAGATTCCTTTTAATTAGTTAACCTAACGTGTTTGGGCTTTAATTGACTAACTTTGATTTATTTACTTTACCACTGGTTTTGCACTTAGTAGTAGTCTTAGAACTTCGTGTTTAGTGGAAGTGTATGCCAAGAAGTGCTTACTAGTTTTTTTTTGTGTGACGTGAAGTTGGAAGAAGCCAAAAATGGAACTTAAAAGAAGATACTTTGAAGTGGTGTTGTGGAACTTAGAAGAATTATGGATATATTAGGACTTTGAAATATTTCTATTTCAGTTGGAGTTCAAATTTATTTTTTTGAGAAGTTGGACTTCGAAATTCTACATTGTGGTTTAACTTAGTTATGTTAGGGAATGTAAAATCTTTTTTTGAGATTATGTTGTGACTTGTAATTTGTTCTGAAACAATGAAATTTTGAAAATCTTTTGTAAAATTTTATAGATTGAATAAAGCGACTATTACTTTTATTTTGCTTTTGGTTTGCTCCCATTAATAAAGTAAACTGTACCTGTGTGTTAATATTTTTACTTATATCTTGATTTTGTTTGAATATTTGCTCCTTTCGGTTGATACATTTTTTTAAATTTTGAACTTTGGCAAGATGGTGCGAAAACTTGTACCCAACTACTTAAGGAAAGAGGAACTGGAATATGAACTCAAAATTCGTGGAGTGTCTACTGGCACTGTTGAGTCTATGAGGTCTAGTCTGTCTGATGCACTTAGTCGTGAGGCAGCAAATGAAAGCTTTAGATATCCTGAGCACCCATTCACCTTTTCACAGGATAAAACTGCAATCGAGACTAAACTTGCGGAGCTGAATACGGCTGTTGGAAAGTTTGCCGGAACTCCTACTTGTGCTGAGTCCTTGAGATTGCGGACACAGATTAACCATGTCTTGGGGAGAATTGATCTTATGGCATTGCCAACAGGTGATGATGCAGACGCAGCCCAGGTTGTTAAGTCAGACTTTCTTGCTGAGATTTTGAAGTTGTCACAGGATTTACATGATAAGCAGCATCCAATCGGATCTGGTTCGGTACCAGTAGCGCTCGATGTGATTTCGGTTTTAAATCAGTCTTTTCAGGCAGGGGTAGGACAAGTTCATGCTTCTTCTCCTGGAGCGATGTCACAAGCTGGTAATAATGTTCTTTCAGGGTCTGTCTCTAGTTTTTCTTCTGGGATGATACTTCCTCATAAATGGGGAATAGAAAAGTTTTCAGGTTCTGCTAGGGGTATGTCTATTTCTGCATTTTTTGAGATGGTGAATGAATTGAGTCTCGCTCGTCATGTACCAGATAGTATACTTTTGGAATCAGGTATAGATTTATTTTCGGATAAAGCCTATCAGTTTTATAAAGATGTTCGTCTACGTGTAGGGAGTTGGGCTGAATTAGTTGAAGAGTTTCGTAGGGAGTACCTGTCAGCTCACCATGGGGAAGCGCTTTTTGAAGAGCTTCGGAGGAGAACTCAGCATTCGTCTGAGACTATTGGAGTTTACTTGGCAATAATGAATAGTTACTTTAATCGCTTGCGTTGTCATGTTCCAGAGGAAGTTAAATTGTCTATAGTTATTAGGAATTTGCATCCGTTCTATCAAGATAGATTACGTGATCCTTTGCCAGCTACCTTGGAGGAACTTCGTGTTCTATGTCGCAGTATGGAGGAAAGACGTGATTGTATTAGGAACTATGTTGAACCGAATAGTAGGAAAATGAATACTTTGGAAAAGGACCTAGCTTATATCAGTGTGGATGCTGAAAGTTTTAGTAGTGTTAGTGAGGGTCCTGTTGCTTCATCCGAATCGGAGTCGGCTAGAGGAAAGTTTAGGACTTTAATCTGTTATCGTTGTAATCAGTCAGGCCATAAGGCAGTAGGGTGTCTAATGAAGAAGGAGGCTGTTCACTGTTTTAAGTGTAAGAAAGAAGGGTTTACAGTCAGAACTTGTCCTTCGTGTAATTCGGGAAACGGAAGGAAGCGCACCTAACTGGTCGAAGAGGTGTTGCCGACGTTGACTCGACCAACCTACGTCCTATTTTAGACTTTATTTTACATCATTCCGAAGGAGATGAACGTCCATATTTGAAAGTTAAAGTCTTAGGAAAGGAAATTTTGGGATTATTGGATTCTGGTGCTTCAAAGACCATTGTAGGAAGAACTGGTTGGAAATTTTTACAAAACTTGGGTTTAGAGTTGGATACTTCGAAGAAGACCGTTTGTAGAGTGGCGAATGGTCAGATGTGTGAATCGTTGGGGGAATGTTTAGTACCTTTCATGGTTAGGGATCGCTTGCGTGTCTTGCCAGTATTAGTTATTTTGGACGTACCGCACATTCTGATTTTAGGATCTGATTTTTGGCGTGTTATGGGTATCGTTCCAGATTTGAGGCATAACGAATGGTATTTTTCGGACGCTCCAGCAATGGTAGGTTCAGTGGATCATCTCCGAGGTCAAACTATTTTGACCGATGCAGAGAAGTCGCAATTGGAGGAAGTTATTAATAGAAGTCGTGAACTAATGGGCACTTCTCTTGGTTGTACTGATGTCACTGAGCATGTGATTGTTTGTAAATCTGCACCCATAAAACAACGTTACTATCCTGTATCCCCAGTAATCCAAAGCCATATTGATAAAGAGCTAGAAGATATGTTGGCGAAAGGAGTAGTGGAGCGATCGAATAGTGCTTGGTCGTCCCCGATTCTCTTGGTGAAGAAAAAGGTTCCAGAAGGTGAAGAACCAAAATGGAGGTTCTGCGTAGACTATCGAAAGCTTAATGCCGTAACAGAGAGGGATGGCTACCCATTACCGTACATCTCTAATATTTTAAATAAATTGAAGAACGCGCATTATCTTTCCACCATAGACATTAAGTCGGCGTATTGGCAGGTACCTGTTGCTAAGGCTTCCAGGCCTTATACTGCGTTTACGGTTCCTGGTCGAGGTCTTTTTCAGTTTTGCAGAATGCCTTTTGGATTACATAATGCCCCGGCTACATGGCAGAGGTTGATAGATCGTGTCCTCGGTCCGGAGTTGGAACCCTATGTTTTTACTTACTTGGATGACGTGGTCATCGTGACAAAGTCTATTGAAGAACATGTAAGGATCTTAGAGGAAGTCTTTAGACGCTTGAGAGAAGCTAAGTTAACCGTTAGCTGGGATAAATGTCAATTTTGTAGACCGGAACTAAAGTATTTGGGTCATGTGGTTGATAGGAATGGACTACATGTTGATGGTGATAAGGTCAAGGCTATGCTACGTATCCCAACACCCACATCCGTCAAGGAAGTTCGTAGCATCATAGGCACATTTTCCTGGTATCGAAGATTTATTCCTTCCTTTGCGACACTACTAGCTCCAATTACAGCGATATTGAAGAAAGGAAGAAAATTCAATTGGACCCCGAGTTGTGAAGAATCTTTTCAGAA
Source organism: Diabrotica undecimpunctata (assembly GCF_040954645.1). Taxonomy (NCBI): domain Eukaryota; kingdom Metazoa; phylum Arthropoda; class Insecta; order Coleoptera; family Chrysomelidae; genus Diabrotica; species Diabrotica undecimpunctata. The sequence continues at coordinate 78,550,931 of NC_092806.1, read as the reverse complement.
AATAAAAGAATGTCTAGTTTCTGCTCCGATACTTAATTGTCCTGACTACAATTTGCCTTTTGTTGTCCAATGTGATGCCTCAGGATATGGAGTGGGCGCCGTGTTATTGCAGCCAGGCCCGGATGGTGACGAAGTAATTAGTTTCCTGAGCAGATCACTAACGCGTCAAGAAAGGAATTTTTCCACGACGGAACGGGAATGTTTAGCTGTGTTATGGGCAGTCGAAAAACTGCGTCCTTATTTGGAGGGTGTTCCTTTTACGGTCGTGACTGATCACGCATCCCTCGTATGGCTTCAAAATTTGAAGGATCCTACTGGAAGATTAGCTCGATGGGCGGTAAGATTGCAACAATATGACTTTAAGATTGTGCATCGGAAAGGAAAAGAACATGTTGTCCCCGATTTGTTATCTCGGTCAGTTCCCGTGCTTGATATGGTTGAAGAGGTTGTACCGCTTCCTAGTGGTGATAGTTGGTATGATAAACTTTGTAGAAAAATCGAGTCTAATCCCTTGAAGTATCCTCAGTGGAGAATGTCTGGTGGCAAACTTTATAAATACATCCGTCCCAGTCATGGATTTTTGGTCGAGGAAGTGGACAATTGGAAGGAAGTCGTTCCTAAGGGTCAACGATTGGAAGTGCTGAAGTTGTGTCATGATAGTCCTTTAGCAGGTCATATGGGGATCCTGAAAACTTATAAGCGTATTAACGAGAAGTATTTTTGGCCGAAACTGCGGAGTGATGTGTCTCGTTACGTTGGACGTTGCTCACTGTGTGCCATGCATAAGGTGGAACAAGGTAAGCCCAAAGGCTTTATGACTCCTCAACCTAAAGCTACTCAACCATGGGAGATAGTATCAACCGATCTTATGGGACCTTTCCCAAGATCAACTCAAGGCTATAAGTTTATCTTAGTGGTAATGGATGTGTTTAGTAAATTTTCTTTGGTATTTCCGTTGCGATCCTCAAAAGCCGTGCATGTCGTTAAGAAAATAGAAGAAGAAGTTTTCCTCGTATTTGGAGTTCCACGTCTGTTACTATGTGATAATGGTGTCCAGTATACTTCGGGTATTTTCAAGAAAATGATGGAAACCTATGGTGTCTCAGTTCGTTGTAATGCGTTGTATCATCCACAGTGCAATCCATCTGAACGCTATAACCGAACCCTTAAAACAATGATGGCAACTTATATAGCTGACAACCATAGGAAGTGGGATGAAAATTTGGCCAAACTAGCATGTGCTACGCGCACTGCATACCACGAGTCGACTGGTCAAGATCCCTACTTCATAAATTTCGGTCGGAAGATGGTAGTGGATGGACGAGATTTTTCCCGAAAGGACAAACTCGGAGACCCGGAGGACGAAGTAGCTAAAATGGGATATAATCGATCGCGTGGACTCCAGGAATTATTTGTTGATGTTAGAAAACGTTTAGATAAAGCTTCGGCTAAGTGTGAGAAGACCTATAATCTACGGAGACGTCCAGAGGAATTTCAGCCCCATCAGTCAGTATGGCGGAGAAATTTTGTGTTGTCAGATGCCGCTAAATATTTCACGAAAAAGTTAGCTCCTAGATGGATAGGACCCTACTTCGTGAAGAAGAAAGTTTCCCCCTGGACATATAGTTTAGAGGATGAAAATGGCAAGGATCAAGGTATTTGGAATATTAAGGATTTAAGGATTAGTAACCCGACTGGTGATCCCGATAGGATTTAGGTCGGAGTAGAACGGACTAGCAAAGTTTTGTCTAGTCTAAGTAAATTCTTCTGAAATTGGTTGTATTTATTTTTTTTTGTTGTGTCCGTGAAGGATGACTGAGTGTTGGCTATGATCGGTTCTTAGGATGTATTTGGATGGTCAACCGATTCGTTTTTTTTTGTGTTAGGTAGCCAATACGAAGTCGTAGGGTTGCGGTAGCCTTAATTTCTTTTGATTTATGGAATTGAATGTCACTTAGGTTTGGTCAGAAATATGTTGTCTTCGATGATATGGCGTTGGGATTTGTTTTGATGTTAGTAAGCCATTCTATTTAATTGGGATTTTTTCGAAGCCACATAATTATGTTTTGGTGAATCTTGTTTTATAATAGCTTAGTTTTGGATGATTCACTAAATTTCGTTGTATACGAATTTAAATTCTGGAAGACCTATCTCATTTTTATTTTAATGAACAATTGGAATTACACTACTGTTTCGGTAGATGTTTCTCGCAGTATCAGTAAGAGTGGAATGGTGGAGAGTTTCTTATGGACTCATGTTATGTGAGGTATAGTGAAGTACTAGCGATGCCCCAGAGCTGGGAGGTCGCGAATAAGGGCAACATCCAGTAACCGACCTAATCAGTGTTGTCAGATTGACGTTGGAATTTGAAACTATTCTACTTGATCTCATACGATGAGAGATGACTGTTGTGTGGAAGTGGAGTAAGTGTTGTAAGTAAGTTGTTGCTTTGTGCGTGTGGTTTGAGATTGGTATGTCTTTCGTTGTCCAAGTACTTGCGCATGGTGAAGACGGTGTGGATGATGATTGTGTTGTGGACTTCGCTCGGAGTTTAGGTAGTGTGTCGCTAGCGCGAGGGAAAATTTTCTTTGTCTAGTTTTTCCTCGTAAATTTTCCTCTGGGAAAGGGAGGTGTTATTACGTTCCAAATTTAAAGTAAAAAGTCCCACCTCTATTTTATCAAAATTTAAATAATTCAGGACGTGTAAGAGCGGTTGCCTATAATATATTATAAGCAAGGTGGCGAAAATAAAATTAGTAATTTTCAAATAGGGGTAATGTCTGGCAAATTGTGCTGAAGTTAAGGGAACACGTCCTCTTTTTTGTGAAGAAACTAATTTAGATCGTTCTTTCTAGAGTTATCTTGGAAGAATTGGGATCATAAAATTGAAATTTTTGAATCTCGGTATTATTCGGTGACCTCCGTGTGTCAAGTTGTCAAGTGTTCGGAAAGACGACGGAAAGAAAGTGATTCCAGGTTTGACGGTGTAACTGAAAGGTTGGGCTAGATTAAAAACGGCATTTTGTTTTTTGCTTTTGCTGCTGTTCCATGTGGGATCTGGACTAGTCCGAACCGTGTGGATATTCAAGGGGATTTGCTGCCTTCGTGGAAGGGTTTTTTTTTTGGAATATCCACAATTTCGCTAAAAAAAAGCGGATCTACAGTACACGTGAATACCGGGAGTCGTATTTAGATCAAGAAATTAGCCTTAATCACGAGTCCAAATAGCCGGCTACGCTTCGGTCCAATTTGGGATAGTTCAAACCCCTAATCTGGCTAAGAAGGGGTTGGTTGGTTTGTTTGTTTTTTTTTCTGCTTCTTCTTCTTCGTATTTTTCCATCTGGCTGTAATTTTCAACTTTTCAACATTGTCACACAAGTCTATGTACATCGGCAATCGTATGGGATTTTGGATTGAAGACACGCTGAACTATAACTGGAATTCCCCGCGGTGAAGTATATGAAAATTCGAGGTATGGATCGATAATTAATTTTCAACGGAAGATTTAAGCACCGTCTAATTTGGTTTGCGGAATGCAATAGTTTTTTTAAAGATTATTTGCTGTTAGTTTTTATTTTCATATTTACAAATACTTTACAGATTTTTTTTTAAAGATAATTTGCGGTTTATTTTATTAATTCAATATTTACACATACCTATTTTAATTTTGTAAACTGCGTCTAAGGGGGGGTTATATATTTGAGATTTATTTTTTTATATTATTTTCTGCGCACGCACTTGAGCTCACGTGGTGTCCTATTTGCGTTAATTATTTTTTTTGGTTGGTATTGAACCGCACACCCCTTAGCGTCCGGTACTTTTGATACGTCCTACCTTTCATTTTGTTCTGTTAAATAGAAATAACTTATGAATTTTTGTTAGGCAAGCAGAAGCCGCATTTTTATATTATTTTTTTATTAAGCCTATGGTAAAGTTAAATAATATTGTAATATGTAATATGTATGTATTTATTTTCAACTATCTTGGGAATCTATTTATTAAAATTGACTAAATTCTAATCTGACAATTTCATTTATTTTTTTTATTTATTCAGGTTGTATACTGTTACTTAGTATTTTAGTAGTAAACCTATTGGTAAGTTGGTGGTTTATTGAATAGCAACGTAGGGAAGGCTGTGGGCCAATTTACCTGGCGCCCCTGATATAACTTCGGATTTTTTTGTTTTGTGGACCGCACGACCATCTCCACTGTTTTGTCTAGCCGCGAGCCATTCCCAGACTGTCACCGTATAGTACTTTTCTTTCCGGGTGTACGTCTGATTTATATTTGGTACATTTTGTAATTTTTTTTATATAGATTCGGTTTTGTACGCCACAATTCTATACACATCAGCTCGACATAGACGAGTTGACGTTAGACCAGTCCATTTCTTAAGATTGGCCAGTATTTATTATTATGCATAATGTGTCAAAAGTAATACACCAGGAAAATGAGGCAAAAAATACCATGTTCGGGACACTGACCTAGCCAGGTTGTAAATGGGTTTTTGAAGCCAAGCTTCTATACTGGCGTTGTATTACTTTTTTCTCTATAATAAAATCCTAAGGCGAGCGTCACAGATCTAGCCCCACAATATGGTGTCGTCATGGAACTAACGCCACAAGATGGTGCCGTCATGGATCTAACGCCACAAGATTACGTCGTCACGGGTCACGAATCATAAAATAGAGTTTCTTCACATCGATTCACTACTCTAGTCATTATATATTTATTGTAGGTAGGCTTAAAGTAAAAAAGGCATGAAAAGTAACTAACAAAAACACATACATTAAATGACAAGTAAAAAATTAAAAGAATATTTGTCAATAAAAGATTCGATTCGCAACGATTGTCAAAATTTAAAAGTCATGAATGTCATCCGAATAACAACAATAATGAATAATCTGTTTAAATTTGTAACACACTTCTTATTTTAAAATTAGTTCATATAAATACAATTAATATTTTATTTAGTTTATATAATAATTGATATTTGTTTATATCTTAATATAATTTAATATTTCGTTTAAATTTGACAGGTCGGTCAAAAATAAAACAACGTATTGTTAATACGTCAACAGGTGGCGTTAGGATTATTTGAGTATAATATAATTTGTTTAAAATATAAATAATAAATATTAAAATTACTTTATTCAATTTTAAAAATATAGAAAACAGTATAAAGTTTCGCGCTAGTCTACTATACCGCCTACTATAACATCTTTTTTTTTCAGTACTACCGTGTCGAGTATATACCTAATACATTATAAATACAAAAATGCCCGTCACACTTCGGAGGATAACACTATGGATATCATATGCACACCTTCGAAACTTGGAGTGATCATTAGTATTTGTGCCATATAACAATATCCCAACAAGCTAAATCGTATACTTAAACGCTGAAAAAACTATGATATTAATTGTATTTGTCGAGGTTTTGATTTTTTTTTATGAGTGAATTAACTGCATCGGAAATCAAACAAAATATGATTTTATACTTGTAATATATTGATAAAGATATTAGTCTAGAAGTCATGCGCATTTGTGTTAATGAATAACATAGAAATACATATAGATTAAAATTTTTTAGCAAAAAGTTAGCTTTGACAATAAAAGTTTAAGGAAGCTAAGTGCCATACAAAATAATAATATAAAAAATTAAAATAAAATATAATAAACCTTAAATATTCTGTGGAATTTATTGCATACTTTATATTTTATATTTTATATATATATATATATATATATATATATATATATATATATATATATATATATATATTTCAGCAAATCGAGCATTTTTTAAAATAAATTTATACATTTTTTTCTACAGCATGCAGCATTTCATTAAATTTTATCACGTGTAGTAATAATATAAATAATAAAACCCGTTTAAAAGAGGATCCGCTATTTTAAAAATCCTAATTTTTTTTCAAAATGAAAAATAATGGGGATTTGTCCATGTATGTTTTTGAATACCTTCGTAAAACTGTGATTTGACGTGTCTCTAATAGCTTTAAAATTTCGCCATGAACTTTATCAGGTCCTGCTGGTGATTTCTCATATATATATATATATATATATATATATATATATATATATATATATATATATTATATATATATATATATATATATATATATATATATATATATATATATATATATATATATATATATATATATATATATATATATATATATATAAGCGAGGTTCCTACAGCCTCTGCCGCTTCTCGCATTTCGACCGCCATAATTTTCTGTTCGTCCATTCGTCTTGTTTGATGGCTCTATCTCTCATCATGTACCGTACATTTTCTTCCCAGGCAACTGAAGGCCTTTCCCTTCTTCTTTGTTGCAGTACATAATTTAAAGCTTTATTTGGCCATCTATCTTCATTAATTCGCTTCACGTGACCATACCACACTAGTTGTCTCGTTTCAATTATGTCTACACTGAAATATACACTATTTATCCTCTTTCTAATATCTTCATTCCAGATATGATCTTTTTTGGATACACCACACGCTCTTCTTTGAAAATCCATTTCTATTACTTCTATTCTTTTTCTATCTTTTTACGTGATCAAACTTTTACCCCATAAGTCATAATAGGCTCTACCAAGGTTCGATAGATTTTCAATTTCGTTTCTTCTCTAATATCTTTAGACCATAGTAGAGAGTTTAGAATGTTTACCGCTTTTTTTTCCTTGCTGCGTTTTGTTTTCGATGTCTCTTTTGGTAGTGCCTTCTTTAGATATTATAGATCAGAGATATGTATATTCATTACATGTTTTTGTGTTTCTAATTTCCAACCCTGGATTTTCTTAATCATATCCTATTTTAACATACTCCGTCTTTAACATATTCATATTGAGGCCCCATTTTTCATATTGTTTCTTTAGTTTTCTAAACATGTAGCCGGGTCTTCCTCATCATTCGCTACGACTATCTGATCATCGGCGTTAGGCAAAATCTGGCGTTCGGTGTCAACAATTATGCCTGTATCGCATTGTATTCTGGAGTTTTGTACCTCTTCACGTTGCAACCGATAGGGAAGCGTTTAAAGAAGTGATCGCCAAGCTTCATTAGAAGACGGCACAATAATAAGAAGAAGCACCTCTTTAATCTTTTAACCTTAGGTCAATTATGCAATAGTATCGGGAATTCACAGAAAACCTATTCCTCCCTGTCCGTATGCAAAAATTCGAAGTAAGCTAGTAGACGGTAAAAAAAGGAGTTGCTTCCAAGGTGTCCCCATTTTGGGACATATAATTAGAGGAATCTAGTTTGCACATGGAGGAAAAAGGATAACAATGGAGTTTTAAGCATGTTTTGGGCTCAGGTAAGTAGTTAGGAAATGATAGGTTATTGCATATGGGGTAGGCATTAGAGCACTCCGGATACAAGCAAACACCTGCCGGCGTATGTGGCACATGTCATGATGTGCATACACCCGGCTTATTAAATGTTGCACCTTGTCATTTTGTACATACACCTGGCTGATTAAATGTTGCACCTGTGCTTTTGTGTATATAGGTAACTTATTAAATGTCGCAGCTGTCATTATGTGCATACATCTGGTGCTTTGTGCACACATCTGGTTTGTTAAAGGACACATATGTCAAGCAGCAGTTTATGCTTGCCAATTAATCATACCCCTAATTTTATATGTAATTGATAATATAAATACTTAGTTTGAGTTGGTCTCTTCGGTTCATTGTTAAACATCATCATGTCACTAGCTAATAAAAACATTAAATGAACTCGAAAGTGATGAAGAATTTGACACGTGTTCAGGTGAAGTCCAAACTTTATCCACCCATCTTGAAGGAAGCCACGAGGAACTAGCAGTAGATCAATCTTTGTGCCATGGGGACATAGATTTAAACGAAACATATTTTCGTTTTACACAAATACGAAAGTATTTGTGTAAAGCAAAGATGAACAATATGACAAAAAACTAAATCCTATTGTTGAAAAACTATCCAAAGTAAACAGCGAAATATTAAGTAAACAAATGTGCAAAAGAATGGTTCTCATAAAAAAAATCGTAAGTATATATAATGATAAGGAAAATTAAACAAAAATTGCAATAGAGGAGACAAACATACAAAAAACAAAAACTTCAGACAGCGCTATGACACTTTAAATTAAAAAAAAAAAAAATTCTTTAAATAAAATAAAAAGCGTTGTCTATAATTTTAAAATGTAGGTTATTATTTTTATACTCTTGTATGTAAATTATTGTATATAGCATTTTTCATATAAAAATGCTTGCACGTCACAATTTATATAAAGTGACGTCACTTAAATTTAAAATTTCCAGAACGTCAACCCTAGAGTTCAAATTTTCCAAAACGAAATACGAAACTCATACGGAACTGCTCGATCTTTCATAGGCGTCAACATGGTGTAATAATCAGAAAAATGTAATCATCATTATATTGGAAATTTTAGAATTACACTCAGGTGCAAAAAAATCGATCCATGGGTATTATTTGCTGAAAAAAGAAAACGTTTGAAGATATTAGTTTTAAATCAGGTATATATGTAAGTATATGTTAGATTAAAATAATTTTTACAGAATATACAAAAAAATCATTTATTTATAGAGACATACGCCAAAACTCAAAAATACAAGAATATTCAAAACTTTCTGAAATTAAGAAAAACATTGATAAGTAATTAATATCTAGTGTTTCCCCCTCGGGCCCTTATAACAGCCTGTACACGTCTAGGCATTGAGGTAATTAACCTCTGGATATCAAATTGATCCAATTGGTCCCATATTTCTTGAAGAGCCGCTGTAAGTTTAGCCAAGTTGTTTGGACGGGGTACTCGTGCTCGAAGACCTCTTCCCATCATATCCCATAGATGTTCTACGGGATTGAGATCGGGACTGCAAGCTGGCCAGTTCATACGGACAATTCCCACCTCCTCTATATATTGGTTGACGATTCTAGCACGGTGAGGACGCGCGTTGTCGTCCATAAAAATAAAATTAGGTCCAATGAATGGAGCAAAAGGTACCACCTATAAATACTAATCTAGTGCTGATCTAAAATACTTGTTATGTATCTTGCAGCAGTCATAGAACCTCTATCTACAATAACTAAATCAGTATGGGCTTCTGAACTGACACCAGCCCAAACCATAACGGAGCCCCCCCGATAACTTATTCTTTCCGCAATATTAAATTGAAAATATCGCTCTCCGTGTCTTCTCCAAACCCTTTCTCGGCCGTCTGGTGACCTTAGACAAAATCTGGACTCATCTGAGAACAATACATTGCTCCAATCTGCATCACTCCAGTTTTCATGTTCTCTTGCAAAAGCAAGGCGAGTTCTGCGATGTTCTATGGATAGTATTGGAGATAGGGCTGGCCTTCTGGATAATAAATTACCTTCTACAAGTCGTCGACGAACTATCCATCTGCTTACATCCACATTTCTCACTTCGCTCAGACGATTTGCCAGTTCAACTGAAGGTTGATGCCGATTTCTCAAACATGATGAAACTAGAAATCGATCATCTCTTTCGGATGTTACCCTTCTACGACCTGATCCTGGTCTTCTTGTGAAGTTACCGGTGTCGATAAAAAGCCGAACTGCTCTTTGAACCAAAGATCGACTAACACCCAACATTTCAGCTGCATAATATTGGCTACGACCATCTTGAACTAAAGTCACCACCCTTGCAGCATCTGTCGGAGTTAGAGACATTTAGGAAGGATAATTAAATAAAAATGTAAGACGTTTTAAAAATAAAATCACTACACTAGTATGGTTGTTGAAATAAAAACAACATTCAATAAATAATATCTACTTGCTTCAGACCCTTTTTGACAAAAACCTGAAATACCAATTTGTTTTAAGAAATATAAAAAGCAATATTAAAAATATTATTTTATTTCTCGTATACGAGGGTACACCTAAATTTACATACGTAATTTAATGTCTCTAAAATTATACAACTTCAAATAAATAATAAATAAGGAATGGATCGATTTTTTTGCACCTGAGTGTATATTGATTAAATAACCAAAAACATTTGTTATTATTAATAATGTAAATTTTATGAAATAACTCTGAAGTCTAATATTCCACAAAATATTAATTTTAATTAAATAGATTAGATAAGATAGATTCCTCTATTGCAGAGAAAAGAATACAGAAACAACCTGTCGACTAATGCAAACAGCCATTGATAATATAGAAAGGTGGTCGAGGCATATTGGGCTTTCCTTCTCTTCTCAAAAAACTAAAATCATGAGATTTAGCAGAAAAACGACAAAATATAATCCAATTTTGACATACAACGGAGTATTACTAGATGTTATTGATCATCATAAAGTCTTAGGACTGACCTGCGACCCCAGACTTACTTGGAATACACACATACAGGAAACGAAAGGCAAATGCTTAAAAAATATTAATATCCTAAAAAGTTTAGCACATTTTCAATGGCGAGCCGACGAAGAGGTATTGCTTACAGTTTACAGATCCATTATTCGCTCCAAAATAGACTATGGTAGTTTTGTCTATATGTCTGCCTCCAAGTCACATCTGAAAGCTCTTGACTCCGTACACAATACGGGTTTTAGGATCTGCTTAGGTGCCTTCAGATCTAGCCCAGCTCAAAGTATGTACTGTGAAGCTAACGAACCACCACTCTGGTTAAGGAGACAACATCTTCTTTTGTCATATGCAGCTAGCTTATCAGCCAATCCACAAAATCCAGTCTATCAACTAATTATACAACCAAATAATCTCATTCATCATTCTCAGACCACTAGAGCTGCACAACCGCTCTCTTGCATACTAAATTCTATTCTCGACTGCTTTGATCTTTCTGCAACTTCACCCTTTCATATCTCTACACACCCTCCGAGGCATAAGCAACTTCCGAATGTCAACACCTCCCTTTGCTCTGTCAATAAACATGATACTCCTAAAGCTAGAATTAAACAATTGTTCCTAGATTAATCGAAATCACTTTCATAAAGTTGTGAGGGTGGGTAGTGCTGTTGTTTCCCCTTTCAGCACTACAAAACTAATCAAACTTCCTGCCGTTTGTAGTGTATACACTGCAGAACTATACGGTATCGTCGAGGCTTTTCGTATGTTGGAAGCAACTGACCGCAATGTAGCGATTTGCACAGACTCCTTATCATCAATACAAGTAATCAAAAACATGTTCTCAGATCATCCTCTGGTAAATTTAATACATGACATATATAATAAACTTACGGATCATGGAGTAATTGTCACTATTGTCTGGGTACCTTCACATGTAGGAGTTGTAGGAAATGAGGATGTAGCCGCAAAAGAAGCTTCTGCTTTGGATATACCTATATTAAATATCCAGTTGCATAATGATATTAAAAAAATGTTTAAAAAGCGTATATATGACAAATGGCAAGCTAATTGGAATACAACTCCGAGTCACTTACACGATATACAACCAGTTATACCTTCCTTAGAGCTACCACCTATGCCCAGAAGACACAAGGTTATTCTAAAAAGATTAAGACTTGGACACACTCGTCTTACACATGGCTTTCTAATGGCATCTACCGATCCACCTGCATGCGGCCATTGCAGAAGTCCCTTAACAGTCAGACATTTTCTTAAAGAATGTCCGCCTCTTTCTGCTAAAAGAAAACAACACCAGTTGGGAGATAATAATAAAGAAATGTTAAGTGAAACTCAGAAATTTGTAAACCTGTTTAAATATTTAAAAGACATTCAAGTGCTTAGTAAACTCTAAAGTTTAATTATTATGTGTAACGGTTAAATTTGTAAAAAATAAGTACTCTGTATTGTCAATTGTATATACCTTATATTGTATTATACTGTCATCGTGTCAATGACCTCGTAGTCGAGACAAGTTAATTAAAATAAACAAAAAATTAAATAGATTAGACAATTGTACGCAACTGATACGGGAATACTTCAAATTTTATTGACAGTTCAGCGTATATCAAAAGTGTATAAAGTGTTGCCGCTTTTTTAGAGTAAGAATTTTGTTTGTTTTGATTTCTTATACAATTTGATCATAATATAATATATATTAATAAATTGTATTTATAAACACATTTTTAATTTAGATTAATAGCTCTAAAAACTAATTATTGTTGTGTATTGTTATTGTGCTATGACAAAACAAATAAATAGTCTGTAGAAAGCTGATAAGCTTTCATATAAGATAGATTATTTTGAACAAGAAACAATGGCGGAACGTTTTTACTATTAAAGCCCTAAAAGAGGTAAGTTTAAAATTTAGAATATATAATTTTGTATTAAAATGTGTTCTTATGTATTTTAGTGTGTTGCAGTAGTCTTAAAACTAAGTGTATTTACTGTTAATGTAATACTTTGACAAATAGTTAAAATTATAAAAATTACTCACTTACCTACTATCTATTCTGATGTTTTGGCAACACTGTGGGGTTCTGACGTCGTAAATCTTGAATGACGTGCAAGCATTTTTATATGAAAAATGCTATATAGATAATACAATTTTTATTTAAATTTGTTTAAATACTTTACTTTAGTCAACAATATCTATATTATTTTACAATAGCTATATTTAATACAATGTAATAAACAGTTTTTCAGTGTAGGTATATTCTTTTTTATTGTAATGTGGTCAGAACACGAGGTGAATGTACCCATAATTAATGGAGGCGTATTTAACTTGCAAACTAATTAAAATAAAAAATATTGAAGAGGCGAATAATTTTATATAAATCTGCAGATTCAGTAATTATTAATGTAAGTTTATAAACACCTTTAAAATATAATTCGAAAACTGGTATCATTAATAACATCCTTATAAATACGATTGACCTTCATTTAACCGTACGTTAGGCGCGTGGGACTACATACGTAGCCCAGCCACCGAGCCCGGCGCATTTTAAATAATTGTTGCCGCTGGCGCCAATGTTTGATTGTATTGTCGCTGCTTTGTATAGCTGCCTGTTAAGTGGTTAAGCTATGGTTTGTTAGTGATCCAAGGTTAGAACAGTGAGCGACGCATAACTCACTCACAGTCAGTCGAACGCCGCGCACGTTCGTCAAAATCAAAGAGATGGTTCTCTACAAGAATGGTTTGTTAGGTTCTGCTGAGCTGCGCGCACTGCAGACTGATAGCCGTGTACGTCGATGGTGTGCGCTGGAATCAACTACGATTTGATTTGGACGCAAACGTTCAGCTGAGCTCACAGCGTACACATCTATACCGAAATTATAATTGTATTTTTATACAGTTATTCGTATTGTCATAATTAAGTAATGGCTACTAAATTTTCTCCAGAGGAAGATGAAAGACTAGTGGATCTAGTACAAATCCCTGGAAAGTTTAAAATATTCTTGAAATTTTTCCTCGTTTTGAAACAATCTTTCTTCAACTATTAATTTAAAAGCACCTTCTGTATTAAGACATGAAAAAATTTCGTTTACATTTTTATTTAAATTTAACGTTATCAACTCTTCTTCTTCCTCCTCTTTTTGGAGTAATAAAATTATTGCGTTAAGTTTACCAGAATTCATTTTTTTTAAAACGTACAACCTTTAAGAGAATAAATGTGAAAGTAATTTCTAAACTTATTTTCAGAGCGGCAGAATATTTATACGAATTAATCTAACAAAGCGACTCACCCAAAACTGCCGTGAGTCGAGTAGAACAGATTCTGCTGTACGTATATGCTGTGCGCTGCGCACTGTTCTAACAAACCGCAGCTTTGGACATCGATAATTATTATTATTAATCAGTACTTGCTAAGAGTTTGTTAGATACGCACGTGCGTTTCAAAGATATTAGTGAATTTTTACGCCTGGGCTACAAAATTGTAGCCCGTGTCCCTAATCGCGTAAGTATTTTTTATGTTCAGGTGATTTCTCTATTACCATAAAATTTGTTTTTTTTACAGAAAAATAGGAAAAATAACATTGCAAAAAACAGGAAAAGTAATTTTGGTTTTAAAATTTTCAAGGAGTACCTCTACACGTCCTCTACTAAATTGTATGTATTTTTTATTTTAATTTATAATTTTTGATTTTCTATTCGAATCAATGTTTTGCAGAAAATTTGAGTATTACGTTGTCCCAAGAAAAGAGGAGGCGTGTTGAAATATCCACGGATCCATCTGTTTGGATGCAATGGTATGACAAACTCGAAAGTGAAGATAGTGAGGCAGTGGATAGTGAAGATGAAACGTACAATCCTGAAGAAGAAAATATTAATGGAAGCGATCATTCATTAATCATCGATCAATCAGCGATCAATTCTGTATCGGAACAAGAGTATAGTGACATCACAGGGATGAGAATGACATTGAACAAATAAATGATTTGTGGGAAAGAACAAAAAAACGAAATGGAGAATTGAAACACCTAATGTCAGAACCAGAGCTCATAACTTAATTAATTGTGGTGTAATTGAATTTAGATCTAAGATTCCCCAAGTCCCTTCGGAACTTCGTCGGCGCTCCCGTGTTCTGTTAGCCATTACAGATGTGGCAACACCACCCCCTCAGACAAGTCGTAATACAGTAAAACGTTGTATATTTTGTGATCGAACACGCGATAGATCAACTCGAAAACAATGTGAAAAATGTAAAAGATATGCCTGCAAAGAACATTGGATGGAGATCTGTGTAGAGTGCATGCAGCAAATTTAGGCTATTTTGCATTAAAAATTTTTAACTTCAAATTAATCTTTATATTTTTGTTTTATCCTAGGATTACTATGTAATGATTGTTGTATTATTTAATGTTGTTATATATTTTTTTTAATAAGAAAACAAGGTTATTATGCAATTTTATATTATTTTCATATTATCGTCTAATTCCAATATAAAACTATTAATTTTAAAATTTTTTTACTTAAATTGAGATAAATCATCCAATTAAAATTCATAAATAAATTGGGCTACCATTGTAGCCCACGCACCTAACGTAGGGTTAAATTGCCATCTGCCAAGTATCTTATGTATTTATTTTTAAAACTCAGATGAACACTGATACGGGTATCTTCATAAAATAATTTGCAAACTTGGACATAATTTAAATTCCCATCTGCAGCTATGCAATAAATGTCCAGTATTTAATTTGTAAAAATTAGCTTATACAATTCACCTTTTAAAATAAGTTTCTGGTCGTCTTAAATACCATTATTTAAATTCGCACCTGCCAAGTATATGAGTCAAATGTATACGGGTACTTAGTATAAAATAATTTAAATTGCCATCTGCCCGATGTGTCTTAAATGTCCAGTAATGAATTTTTACAATGAAATAATTGATGAAATCTTACTTATCGCATCTGCACCTTTTGGTCTGGCTGTCTGGGGTCATTAATTTTTCACCAGTTTCATATAACAACTAATAATATAATATAAATATAGCTCTTGAGTTAATTTATCATTGTATTTGAAAATCTCAACATGAACGGGCCAGTGGCAAAAAATAATCCGAGCTTAACAGAAAGTTTAAATTCTAGTTCGGACACCCTATTTTCGACGATTTAAGTAAAGTAAAGCCAATTGGTTTAAAAATAATCTAAAATTTATGTCTAGCCATCTGTTAGTGACAAAAATGAACCAAATCGTGAGCAACAAAATTTTGTTATAGATAGTGATACTAGTTTGAGTAATGTGGAAATAGAATCCTCCAATGAAAACCTTGGAAAAACCTTCAATTTAAATAATACACTTGATTTTTTAATTGGTACAAATAGAGTAAATCACGAAAAAAAAAATGAAATCGATTGTGAAAAAATTGTTAAATATATTGGTGAAATTTTAAGTGCGAAAATTAATAAAAGAATGCAACTTTAAAACAAAATTGAAAAATATGTTAGAAAAGAAAATGAAACAAAAAGTGTTTTAGAAGAAATTGTTGTAAAAAAACAAAAGCTGCAGTAAGCTTTAGACGTTCTAAGTTTAAAAATTAATTCTTCTTCCTTGCTTCTTGTGTGTAGGCTTTAAAACCTGTTTCTTCTTCAATATGATAGTCGGTTCACAATTTGTCGATAGCTCACTACAAGTTTAACCCTAATTAGAGAACTGAAATACAGAGAGGATAGGTAATACACAGTAAGCACATTTGTCTTCCTATACCAAGTGACAGACTATCTAATATACCATTAAAAGTATTTTGTAACAAAAATCTTTATTTAAAATTTTAAGAACAGCATATGGTCCTAGTAGTTCTCGCATATAATGCCACATAAACTATTCAATTTAAATTACATGTTTAAACTTGAGCTTGGACAACCAATATACCTTTAAAAAAATCAAGGGTAAATAAATCATCAGTTTTTTATATTAATCGTTTCATATATCGTTAAGTACAGCAAATCAGTTTCTTTTTCTAAATATGATAAACTTGTTCTATATGTAAATAGATTGGAGTTATTTAAGGACTGACTAAATGATTCTATTAATCCTAATTCTTTGTTAACTGCTTTCTGAAAGTTGTGCACCAAATCTGACTCGAACTGAACTGTACAATACTTAATTCGGTATTGTTCATACAACTGCCTGGGAATGATCTTAACTCCAGTTTTAAAAAATACAGTTTGCTGATGGACGTGATGTAAAAACGGGAGGAAAGACATCTGCGAGCTAAAAAATAATTTTTCAGTTAAGTACCTTCTGAATATAAGCGTAGTTTTATCGTATTATGATCCACCCTGATAACAGACATTTGCTAGTATTCTATATGTTTCTGAAATGTTGGGAACATGAGGTAATGGTGAGCTTCAGGTATAGGTAAACTCATCATGAATTAGCATAAATACACTCGTAGATAGTACAAACTTATCAACGGAATAAAACTAGAACTTTAAAATAGACCTGGAGAAAGAAACCGATCAATGTTAAGGTTTGCTATTCTGAAAAAATAATCCAAATCTCGAAGTACTAAATGCAAAGGTTGGCTAATATTTAGGGATTTCACTAAATTCTATTGATACCTTCCTCCAACTATCTTCTTTTTCTTCTTCTTTTGATATCATAATTCTGGATTGGTCTTTGCCTGTCTGGCAATGTACTTCCATTCAGACTTCACTTGTGCCCTTCTCCTCCATTGTCTTACATTTATAGTTTTCAGATCGCCTTCCACATCATCCAATTATCTCGTTCTGGGTGGAAGTGGTTCGGGCTCACATCGGTCGAACTATTCAGAAGCGCCGCAAACAAGATCAGAATTGCCATGTTAATAGCCAACGTTCGCAACGGACAGGGCACTTGAAGAAGATGAAGAATATCGTGCCCTTCATTCAATTTATTAATCTCGATGTTTCTCCTGATTCTCCATGTGCCGTCATCCTCTTGCACAAGGCCGTATACTTTTCTCAGTATCTTTCTCTCGAATGTCTTGGGTTGCAGTTCATCTTTTTGTCATAACCCAGGCCTCACAACCATAGGTTATTAGGGGTCTAATTAATGTTCAGTAGATAGTCATTTTGGTTCTTTTGTCTAATAATTTGGACGTCATCAATCTTTTATTAGCATATTCTTAATTTGCATTAATTTCGCTACTTACCAAATTCTTTTAATTGATTTCTGTGCCCAGATATGTAAAGTCATCCATACGTTCGATGGTATATTTGTCTATTGCCATTATTTGCATTGTCAGGTGTTATTTTGACTGTTATTTACTTGATTTTTGTTTCGCTTATCTCAAACCCTCTTTTTCGTGCCTCAGGATTAATTGCCTTAAACACTTCCATTATTCGTTGCTTGCTCCTACTAATAAGAGCTACATCATCTGCATATGCAGTAATTTGTACTGATTTGGTATTTATATGGCCGGTTAGATTGGTTTTTCTGATGACTACCTCACGAACTAGGTTGAACAGCATGATTAATACTGCGTCTTCCTGTCTTACTCCCACGTTGATGTCAAATAGGGGAGTCAGTTCTCCATTTACTCTAACTGCGGCTTTTGAACCATGCAAAGTCATTTTTATGAGGCTGATATATTTGTTAGGTATACCTAGATTACGAATATCTTCCTCTTATATATCTTCTTGTTTCTTTTCATACTAGCAAAAGCTTATTTAAAGCCTTTATACATGTTATATAGGTCTATTTGGTATTCATAAGCTTTTTCTTGAATAAGTGATGGATTCGACCGTTACTGGATGGAAATTCATCTTATATAACAATAAAACACTGAAAGCGCCTATCTCAAGTGATCTATTTGTATGTGTTTACACTTTATAGTCTTTACCTAAACATAAAGCAAATTACTGAGAAATCACTAGAGTATAATAGACCAGCATTCCTGTGTCTGATTATTCTAAAGAAAGCGTTTGACAGAGTAAGACTCAAAGATGTAATCCATCCTGTAACGGTCTGTACAATAGAGAAGTTCCCCTAAATATTATAAAAATTATCGAAAACATCTACCAAAACAACAAAATGGAAGTCAGAATAGATGGACAACTTACAGAACCTATAAAAATACACTGTCCAGCTATGGAGACCTGGACAAAGAAGTGAGAGATCAATTACAAAAAGCAAATAGAGTGACAGGATCCCTTAATAACACTATATGGCGAAACAGACACATTAACACTAAGATGAAGTCAAGAATTTATAAAGCCAGTGTAAGACCAATAATGACATATGCCTCAGAAACAAGACCCGACACAGTCACAACGCAAAGGCTACTGGAAACGGCATAGATGAGAGTACTGAGAAGAATTACAGGCAATACACTGAGAGATCGAAGGTCACCAATCGGTAAAACAAGTATCGGACGGCCGCGCAAAAGATGGAGTCACAACCTTCCATAGAAGTATTAATCCGACAATGAACAAGCAGAATTCCTTATAAAGAGGTAGAAGAAGAAGAAGAAGAACTGAATAGGTTGAGGAGGCGAAAACTGAATAGGTTGGTCATTCAGAATTATGTCTGTATTTTTAAATGTGTTAATTTCCATAGATTCTAATAAAAATAGCTTAAAGGCATTAAAAAGGCTCTGCGAGAGGGGGACTGTCTTTCCATAGCTACTCGTGGGACCAATATGGCTAAACGAAATGAAAACGAAAAAACTCAGAACCAAAGAGTTTCCGAGGCCAAAAGGCCAGGTAACTTTAAAGCCAAAACCACGGTTCCTAAAGCCGAAGGCCAGGAAGATCTAAAGACACCTCCCATGCTGAAAAACAGGAAACCACAAAATCAGTAAGGCAAAAGAGTTGTCGCCAAAGCCATTACAAGCTGTGAAATAGCAAAAACAAATTAAGAAGGCTATCTGGCATCTCTCAAGCTATCTGGCATCTCTAAAGCCAAAATAAGTAAACTGGCGAAACTAAACCAAGATTATATACAAGCCAAAAGTGCTGTAATCAAGGTTGATTTTACCAAGGCTGCTGCAAGAGCAAGAATTGTTGTCAAAGCCATTACAGGTCATAAAAAAACAAAAATAAATTCAGAAGGCGGGAGGTCCAAAACAGTCAAGGTCAAGCGAAAGCACACCACCCGAAAGCCAACGAAAAGCGAAAAGGCCAAAAAGTGAAAATGTGACTTTCGGCGAAGCTGCCGCTTCTGTTAAGGTTGTAGTAGTCCAAAAAGCCATCTTATGAAGAAATTACTGAAGCAGTACCTCAGGTTCGCTTCGTGAAAAGTAGCTACAGGCCGGATTTCCTAAAACTTAAACTGTGCAAATCACACAAGTGCGAGGTGGCTAAAGGAGGTGATTTCAACCCCGATATAAATCAAGGCTTTGGAGGGGGAAGATATACCCAAGCCACACTTATGCACTGAATTCGTACAGGATGAAGACGTAGAACGTCTTGAGTTAAAAGGATCCTTAATAGACTAAGAATAAGAAATTATTCATGGGCTCAGGACACATCTATGGAGAGTATGGGAAAGCAAACCTTCAGACAAAGGGATTTTATGGACCTTCTTAATAGATTCTGAATCTCTAGAAGAGCTCCATGAATTCAAATTGTCATCTTTTTCGGAGAGGAAAGGTTAACTTTTCGATACAAATAAGGGAAGACATAAACACTAGAGGTAGAGAACACTAGAGCAACTCACTACAGTGAAACAGGTAAAACTTCCCCACACATGGAGGTTCAGGTGCCCAAAAGTGCCTTGTAACCACAGAAGAAGGAAAGCCCAGGAAACCAGAACCGGACAACTCTTCTTACTGAAGAGACAAATAAGGCTCCTGTAGACCAATCTTCAACACGCAAAAGCCGCATCAGTAACGTTAGTTAGAAGTGTGGAACAAGAAGTCATTGATATTGCCTTCCGGCAAGAGCCCTGAAGAATAGGCGAGAAGATTGCTGGCTTATAAACCAAACAAGGTTTCCGCCGATGTAGGAGAGAAGAAACTGGTGGTGATGAGGGTCTAGGTCCACCAAGCATTATGAGCGATATAGTTGCATATTGCCTAGGTAAAGGATTACAGCTAATTCTAGGATGTGATGCCAACGCACACCATACAACATTAACGCAAGGGGTGAGTCTATTTTGAATTTTATCCTACCTGAAGGTTTAATTATATCCAATATAGGAAATAAACCAAAGTAATAGATTTAACATTCTGCACAAGCAAAGTAAGCGATAATATAACAAATTGGTATGTGTCTTATGAATCCTCATGATGGAATCATAAACATATACAATTTGACCTCAATTTATTTCCATCGGAAATTAAATACATAAATCCTACAGATACAAACTGGATAGGATGCAGAGAATCCCTCCAGAAATCTCGGGAAAGCGCGAACTTGTTTAAAGGCGTAGATGCTATAAATTCGGCAGCAGAAATGGTGAGCACAGCTAATATGGCGGAAAACTGTCCGGAATAAACAAGGAAAAATATAGGCAGTAATAGTCTGGAGGAATAAGGGTTTAAAAAAGCTAAGGGCAGAAATCCGAACCCTATTTAACGAAGACTGGGATGCATACAGGTATAAGCGACCGCTTTACAATAAAGAAATTCGAAGGCCAAAAAAAAATTCATGGAGAGAAATTTTCAAGGAGATTACAGATATACCTGCTCTCAAATCCATAAAGTCCTCGCATCCGATGGTTCTACCATTAAAGAAGTCATTTTCCTAAAGAAAGCTTATGACAAATTTACGGGGACTTAAGAAGATAGTCTTAGAGAGAACTCATAAACACGCACTTTCCGGCCTCAACAATTCTAAATGATGCAGATAGGCGAACCAACATAGACCAAAGTCCGACTAGGCCAAGTTCTATAGATTGAGAAATAGCCACATCAATCACAAGACCAACCAGAATTAGATGGGATGTCAATAAATTTTAGCTACATAAGTCTCCAGGGAGAGATAAATATATCCAATACTTTTGGATATGCGATTAGAGTTCATGATATCACACATATGCAAAATCCACAAAGCCAGGGATCGTACCGGAAATATGGCAAAAAGTTAGTCATATACTTGCCCAAGGTAGGTAAAGTATCAGATCTAACACCAAAGTCCCATAGACCAATAATCTTATCGTCTTTTCTATTAAAAACGCTGGAAAGACTTCTGGATAGATACATAAGAGATGAAGTTCTAAAAGATAATCCTCCAAGCAATCGCCAATATGCATACCAATCTGGCAAATCTACGGACTCAGCGTTGGATAATCTAAATAGGCTTATATCAAACTCAATAGATGACAAAGATATAGCAATGGCCGCTATTTTAGATATTGAAGGGGAATTTAATAATGTTAAAACCAACTCTTTGGTTAAAGCCATGAGTAGACGAAGCACACTTGTGGTAATATGCAGACGGATAAGGGCATCCCTGGAGAATGGGATAGTAATATCAACTCTCGCTAAAGCAACTATCTAAGAAAGAGCAGGTGTAGGCTGTCCACAAGGAGAAGTTCTGTCACCTCTACTTTGGGCAACCTTGGTAGATGATCTTCTCAAAAATCTGTCCACAAAAAGACTTTTCTGTCTAGGATAAGCTGGCGATATTGCAATCGTCTCAAGGGCTAACTCGCCCAGGTTGTAACTAAAAGAAGCCCTAAATATAGTTGATAACTGGTGTAAACAAGAGAGACTAACAGTCAATGCTCAAAAATCACAAATCACCACCTTCACAAAAAAGACAGTATTACAACGCCTAAAACCACTGGTGCTATCTATCTATCTATCTATACAAGTAGAAGCCACCTGGTAAATTGATGGCTCAAAAACATCTGGGGGTATAGTAGGCGGTATAGCAGGGACAGAGCAAAGGATACATTTTTCGATAAGTCTATCTAAGGATATAGTTGTTTAGAACTCTATATCTGGCAGACACAGCCCCAGGGTCAGAGAAGTGAGAAAATCAAGAGGATCCCCGCTTTAGTTCTGCCTAAAGCGTGAACTACCGCGTAAGAGGTCACTGGGTGGCACCCAGAAACCGTGCTGGCAACGGGCCAGACGGATGACAAAAAAGCCCTCTTTCACGTTAAGACATCCGTCCCCCAAAATGGATCGCTCTCGATCCCCGCCTGACAGAAAAACAGCCCCCAGTCCCACCCCATATGGTTACAGTTAGAGGAAACTCCACTGTAACATCTACGACGCACTACCCCCCATGGACGACGACAGCGCTAACTACGAGGTTTTCAAGGAGCTACCGATAGACGAGGAGAAGCCAGACAACGAAGGGGAATTCAAACGTCCCAAAAACAAGAAGAAGAGGACAAAAGACAGAGCGGAGGGAAACCGCGAAGTAGAATCAGTAACTACTGACGAAGATACACCTAAAAGGCTGACACAAAAAAGGACCAGACAAAGAAGTAGTGAGGACGAAAAGTCTGAACTACAAGCACTCAGGATTTTACTAAAGGAGAAAGATGCAGAAATAGCATCTTTACGAAAAAAGATAGAAGAGCTCCAAGACACAATGGTAGCCTCACAAAAGTCCATCATCGAGCATATGGACAAAAAGTTCAATCAACTGAACTCGACAAATCCCGAGGAAAACCTGGAAAACCAGGCGCAGAAAAACAAAAACGAAGATAACCTGAAAAATCAGGCGAAACCAGAGAAAAACCCGAAAACCCGAGGAAAAAAGAAACAAAAGTCCACAGGAGCCATTCCAAAAAATACACAAGCCGAAGCTACGGGAACAATCCCAAAAAATACGCAAAAAGTGGAAAAAACAACAAAAGGAAGAAAAGAAGATTTCCCACCCCTCACCCCTCCGAAACAACATCAGGAAGGTGAAGCAAAAGCCGATCGGCGTCCTCCGTCTCCGTCACAGATGGACATCGAAGAAGCACCTGTAATCAAATTACAGAGTGTGAGATACACGGGTGCAATACTAAGTATTGCACAGAAACAGCAAGTTATCACAGCGAACAAGCTGTCGAGAAGTGGCAGGGAAACACTCATCCAAGCCAAGAACCCCGAAGACTACCGCAAAATGGTAAAAATCATTGAGAAATTCAATGAAGACAATCCAATACAATGGATTGCATTCCCACTGGAAGAGGATATTAAACCAAGCATGGTTTTGAGAGGGTTACCTCCAACTACGAACACGACTGAGATGTTCGAGGCCATTAGAGATGAATATGAA
This sequence comes from Diabrotica undecimpunctata, assembly GCF_040954645.1. Taxonomy (NCBI): domain Eukaryota; kingdom Metazoa; phylum Arthropoda; class Insecta; order Coleoptera; family Chrysomelidae; genus Diabrotica; species Diabrotica undecimpunctata. Next base: position 78,527,360 of record NC_092806.1, on the reverse strand, counting down.
ATAGAAGTCGTGTCGATTAAGAACATGACTTCAAGAAAGAGCGACAGGAGACATTTACCAATGTTTGTCATGACGGTGGAGAGGGAGGACACCGAAAAGCTAAAAAGCATCACTAACCTGATGCATATGAAAATAAAAATAGAGGACTTACGAAAAGCAACAGGGCCCACACAGTGCTTCAACTGCCAGGGTTACCATCACGCGCAGAGAGCGTGCTTTAAAGCACCTCGCTGCGTAAAATGCGGAGAGGAACACTCCAGTAAAAGCTGCCAATTGCCCAAAGACCAAAAGGCAAAATGTGCAAATTGCCAAGGACAACACCCAGCCAATTTCAGGGGATGCCCAAGATGCCCTACATGGGGACGTCAACAGCAGCCCCAACAAAGACAAAATGCAACGGCACAAAGAAGGCCACAAATCACTCCCGGCGGCCCCTCATACGCCCAGACAGCAAAAGCACAAGAAAAGGAAAACACCATCCTTATCTCAAGGCAACATCAAGACGGCCTAGTTAACTCTGTGAAAGAGTTACTAACTAGAGTAGTCAACGAGGCGATAGCAGACATAAAGCTAGCACTGAACTAGTGCAAGCAAATAGGGGATACTTGAGGATAGGCTCCTGGAATCCAGGAGGCATAAGGACCAACCAGAATATACTGGACGAACTGGTCAACAGATACGAAATGGATGTCGTTGCAATACAAGAAACGAAACTTACAAACAACATAAGTATAAAATTCCCAGGATACGACATATATAGGAACGACAACACAGCAAGATCAGGTGGCACAGCAATCTTAGTGAAAAAAGGCATAGAGCATATCAGATTAATAACAGTGCAACTAAACACTATGCAAGCAACAACAGTAAGAATACAAATGAGGCAAGGAGAAGTCAACATTACCTCCGCCTACGTGAGACCACAAGATCTACTGATCGACGACGACCTGAACACGTTCTTAAATAATGAACCCTCAATAATAATAGGAGACCTAAACGCAAGATCCCCTAATTGGAACGACAGAGCTACGAACCGAAATGGAAGACTATTAAACACATACATCGAAAATAATGACGACATTATGGCAATGGGCCCAACAGACCCTACTCACTATCCAGGAAACGGACTTCCCACACACATAGATATAGTAGTAGCAAAAAATCTAGGACTACAAACAGAACTACAAACGTTAAACGAAGGCACAACCGACTACAATCCCATCCTATTAGAACTAGGAACGTGGGAGGAAGAAAGCACAATCAGAAGAATTAAAAAGAAAACAAAATGGACAAATTTTAAGAGACTCGTGAGCACTGGAATAAATATAGTTCCAGTGATAGAAACCCCACGAGAAATAGAAGTTAAAGCCCTAGAGTTGGAAAACATCATCCAACAAGCGCTCAGAAACAGCACTACAGAAGAGGAAGTAGAAATGCATTCTGGAAGATTTAAGGATATACCACAAGCAATAAAAGACTTGATAAGGGAAAAGAACAGAGCAAAGCAGACAGCAAGAAGGACAAGGAATCAGGCAGACAAAAACAGATCAAACAGACTAAACAGAGAGGTCAAAACAGCACTACAACAACACCGTAGTGAAAGCTAGGAAAATCACATAAGAGATATGGAAGAACAAGGACCACACATGCAAAACCTCTGGAGACTCCAGAGGATTTTGAGAACCGACAGAAAACCAATCCCCCCACTACACGGGGAAAATGGAATCGTATACACCATAGAGGAAAAAGCAGAGGTAATGAGGAGTACTCTCGAGAGAGAGTGTACATTAAATTACCACCCAGACGAAGACATCGACTTCATAGAAGAAGTCGAAAGACAAAGAGAAAGACCTGATAATCCAAACGAAATTATCCCTCCTACAACACCAGAGGAGATAAACGAACTGATTAAAAATAGCTCGCCGAAAAAAGCACCCGGACCCGACCAAATCACAAATAGGGCACTAAAATACTTACCAGCGAGAGCTATAGTATACCTAACTAATATCATAAACGCTATGCTAAGATTTAAGAAATTCCCGAACAGATGGAAAGAGGCCCATGTCATAATGTTACCAAAGCCCGGAAAAGACAGCACATTCCCGCAAAATTACAGGCCAATAAGCTTACTACCTGCAATCAGCAAGATTGTAGAGAGAATTATACTCAGCAGACTACAAGCGGAAACAGACAGATTAGATATAATACCTGAAGCCCAATTCGGCTTCAGATCAGAACACTCCAGTGAGCTACAAGTGCTCAGACTAACAGAGTACATAGCAGCTGGATTCAACGATAAACAATACACAGGAGCAGCCTTCCTAGACGTAAGCAAAGCATTCGACAGAGTCTGGCATAAAGGACTAATATACAAAATGAGAGGATACGGGTACAGTGGAGCAATGACAAGACTGATCTCGTCGTACTTGAGCAACCGACGTTTCAGAGTCCGGATAGGACAAGTCCTGTCCGAACTCGGGAACCCGGAGGCTGGAGTGCCACAGGGAGCGGTACTGTCACCCCTACTGTACTCAATATACACAGCAGACATACCTAGAACACCAGGTACACTACTAAGCCTCTATGCCGACGACACAGCGATTGCGGCCAAACACAGAAACATAGACATTGCGGTAAATAACCTACAAACAGCACTAGACGACATAGAAGAATGGAGTTTAAAATGGAAAATAGCAATAAACTCAGACAAGACACAGGCTGTACTTTTCAAAAAGAGGCATCAGCAACCAGAAGAACAGGTAACTCTGCAAGACAATCCCATCGAGTGGAAAAGCGAAGCAAAATACCTCGGAGTAATTATGGATAAAGGATTAACATTTAACAAACACGTAGAAGCCACAGTACAAAAGGCAAACATGGCAAGAGCTTCTGTAAGAGGACTAACAGGGAGGAAAAGTAAACTCAGAATAAAAACAAAGATAAGACTAATAAATAGCATAATACTGCCCATACTGACATATGCATCCCTCGCCTGGGGACATGTATGTAACACATCAAAAAAGAAAATACAAGCGGCACACAACAACAGCCTTAGAGAAGCAGTCAACGTACCAAGATACGTTGCAGAAAGATTCCTCTTCAGAGAATTGCAACAAATCAGAGTGACAGACACGATGAAAGAAAGAGCTAGGACAAAGTTTGCAGATATAGAAAATCACCCCAATCACATACTAAGAGAGATGATGAGGTATGACGCTTTCCATAGATGGAAGCACAAAAGACCAAAACAACAAATAATAGAATAAAATAAAAAGTACTAGAGAGAAAGTAATACCAGAGAGAAAAAATAAAACACTAGAGAAAATAATAAACACTAGGAAGAAAACACTTCAAAATAACAACAACGCACACAGAAGACAGTTCGTAGCTCAAAACACCCAAGGACTATCGCAAAGCACAGAGTGGGCCCAGTTGCCTATAGACGATAAAGTCTATATTGTTATATTGTTTATATATATATATATATATATATATATATATATATATATATATATATATATATATATATATATATATATTTTCAATGTTATAGTATGGACTTTACACTAACTCTGATTTTTTGTTTCAGGGCCACCTACAAAAAAAAAATCACAAAAAACACAAAAAACCGACTTCGGCCACCAAAAAAATTAAAAAATACTAACAAAAACCGGCGCAAGCCACCAAAAAAAATTAACAAAAAAACCCATAAAACCCGGGCACGTAGGGCCCAACCCCTTGAGCACCAAGTCGCCGAACTGAGCCTAGGCTCAGAGCGGAGACTTGAGGCAAAAGTAAGCAATTTTAGTTCGCGGATAAGCCACATTATGATAACAGGATCATAGCGACAATGCGCTGTCCTGAGTTTTTGCAATCGGTTAGGAAACCATGTTGGGGTTCGATTACCCAGGACCTCCACATGAAGAGCATTTGGCTGATAGTTGTGCCCCTATCGCGCATCAGAGTGCTATAGGGGGGAAAGGGATGGTCTAGGGCATTGGAGCGCGGTGGGGTGACTCCTGTATTTACACGAGTTAACACACCTCGCTCCAATGAATTGTTACTCTTCTTCTTAAAGTGCCTATCCGTTCCGGATGTTGGCGATCATCACGGCTATCTTTACTTTATTTATTGCAACGCGGAACAGTTCAGTGGTGAATTCAGTGAATTGTTACACCCGAACGTAATTCTTAGGGGTGAACATGTCTCATAGGCTGGGTTTAATCAAATTGCTTGCTTGCTTGCCGTCTTCACAAATAGCCGGGCAGCGCTTAAGCCACTCAATTCAGTAAAGGTAAATTCTCGGCTAGTATGGAATTGTGTGGATACTCTAAATAAACTAGGAGACCGTAGCAAAGTTACAGTAGCCTGGGTACCACGGCACGAGGGTCATAAGGGCAATGAAAAAGCAGATGCAACGGTCAAACAAGGCTCATTATTGCCATTCATTGGACCGAAACCCTAGTGCGGCGTTGCAAAGACAGTAACAAGAACGGCTACAAGAAAGTGGGTAGCACATAAAGCGCAGCAATGGTGAAGAAATTCACAAGGACAAAGACAGACGAAACAGTTCATTATAGAACATACGCCAAAATTTACAGCATTTAATTAAGATAACAAAACTTTTTTAAATTATTGCTTTTTTTGTCTTTCATTAAAAAGTAAAGCATTTAAAATGAATTTGGGAGTAAGAAACTTAAAAAACTTAAAAGTCATATAAAAACCTTCAAAAGGGCGTTTTTAAAATTTAAAAAAATTTTATTTACTGCTTAAAAAGTTGCAAAGTAAGTAAAAAATTTCGGTTTTTTATAAATAAGAACTTTTTTAAAAAATTAACTTGTAGGGTTTAAAATATGAACAAAATTTCAAAGCGATCGGTCAAATTTTTTAACAATAATTATTATATTTGTTTTTTTATTGTATTTTATTTATCCCCAATTAATTTTTTTTTACACACAGTAAACAGTATAAGTCAGAAAATATTGAAGTTACAGTAATTCCACGGGCAGATTATGGAAGAAGATTTATTCTATCAATATTATTTAAAAAAAATAAGAGAAACAATTTTGAATATTGCAAAATTATTTTGCAAAAAAATGTCAATTTTTTGTTTATAAACAATTAATAAAAGAATAACTTTTTAACTGTTGCCTCCCCGAAAATTGTATTTTCCTATTTTTAAAGTATGCATTTTGCATTCTTGTTAACTTTTTGTTAAAAAACAACCAAAGTGTGTTAAATTTTTAAGTAATCTCTTCAATGTGTTACGGGTAGTTCGTGGTCGATCTGGATATCTTCTAGATAATAAAGTACATTCTGTAGTACTCATGTCACATTCTCCATGTATTAAAAGTAAATTTACGCATTCTTCATTTTTTAATTCTAAATGAACCGTTTCTATCACGTTGCAAAAGTGCCAATAACCACAAATAGTGACACTTACGACATATTCATACATGGGCTTCTAGAATAAAACAATCTCTTAGGCATTTAACTAAAATTTTCTTCAAAAGTATTAAATTTAGGTAAGGGGAACTTTATTACTATTTGAAAGACAACTGATATCTTTTTTCATTAAAATTAGAAAATATAGGTGTCTAATTTAAAACTATTGACTTACTATCGCTTGAAGTTTAAAGAAATGGTGTATCATTTGTGAACACCATGTATTAAGAAATTCGATTTTGATGTAATCGAATAATTCTGCTTGATCATAGTTAGGAAAAAAAGGGAAAGAAATTATAACAAAAGACTGTTTCTAGAAAAGTGTTTAATTAAAACTACACAAAACACCTTAAACAAAAGAGAAGACATTGAAAATCTTGGTACACAGTAAGAGAAGAAAAACGATATAAAAATTCTTTAAAAGTTACACAGATTAAAATGATTATTCCAAGTTCAAATGAGATAAAATTTATTTTATATTTGTTTGGTTATTTTCCTTCTTAATTACTTAGTAACATAAACTCTGTTGCTTGTTTAATAAGTGCAAACGAAACATGTTTACATATTATATCAAAATTTGCAATGAAGGTTTTCATAAACATAGACACTTCCTCTGTCAAACTAACCTAAAATAATTGATGGATTCGACCGTTACTTGATGGAAATTCATTTTATATAACAATAAAACACTGAAAACTTTGTTTTCAAAACTTCCACAAAATTTATTTTAAATTCTTATCACTACAGCTGTTTCGGCTGATTGCCTTTCTCAAGTGATATATTTTTGGCATGCGTTTACACTTTATAGTCTCTAATGAAATAAGTTGAGGAGAGGAGAACTGTTTGTCTCAAGTTGGTCATTCAGAATTATATCTGTGTTTTTTAATTTGTTTCCATAGATTCTAACAAAGATAGCTTAAGGCTTTATTTTGAATGTGAAGAATTTTAAATTCGTCATTAAAAGAATGATTATGATCTAGAAGGTGAAGTGCGTATGTAGAATCTGTTTTTCTATTATTGAAAGCCCTTTTATGTTCTGCTGTTCGTTTATTAAAATTTCTACCAGTTTGACCGATGTAAGTTTTTGGGCAGTCGCCACATGTAAGTTTGTACACACCACTGTGTAAGTGTTATTTGTGAATTTCTGTTAATCTATGTAACATACTATGATAGGCCAGTTTATGTTTTGTGGGATGGGATGATGAATTGTGAATAGTCGTGTCAGTATGGGTAGGTTTATGAAATATGGAGAAGTCATGTTTGTTTTTAAGTCTGATAATGTTTAAATCTAAAAAATTTATGGATTGATTTTGTTCTGTTTCTATTGTAAATTCAATATGACTATGAAGTGAATTAATATACGATAAAAATTTGTCGAGTTACCTGTTAGTTCCTGTGAAACATACCAGTACGTCGTCTACGTATCTCCACCAATATAAAAACTGTTTGAATATGAGATTTGTTTCTTTGTCTCTAGATGATCCATAAAAATATATGATAGCAATGGGCTTAGAGGATTGCCCATTATAAGTCCTGCACTGTTATTTGTATATATTTCATTATTAAATTCAAAGTAGTCCTGGTTTATGCAAACTTCAAGAAGATGTAAAATTTCAGATGTAATGATTGGATTTGTACTATTTTGGTCTAAAAGTTTTTTTACTAGAATAAAAGTTTCTGTAGGAGGGATACTGGGAAAAAGATTTTTTACGTCAAATGAAATTAATCTGGAGTTGTTAGGTAACTGAAAATGTTGTATTTTATTAACTAGTTCTATTGTATTTTTTATGGTAAATTTAGGTGAAAATTTAGTGTGTTCTAAAATAATCTCTAACAGTTTTTTTGAAAGTTTATATGACGGAGCTGTATAAAAAGAAACTACAGGTCTTATTGGGTGATCCGGTTTGTGTAGTTTAATGAAAGAGTATAATTTAGGAGGCTGTGGGTTCATGTTATTGAGGTATTTATGTTCTATTGGATTTACTATTGATTTTGAATTTTCTAACGCTAGCTTAATTTGTTTTTGATACTTTTCTGTTGGATCTTTGTGTAACGTTTCAATATTTTGATTATTTAAAAATTCTATTGTTTTCTTATTATATTCTATTTTATCTATAGCAATAGTAGTGTTACCTTTGTCTCCTTTTGTAAACACTATGTTGTTTTCTATTGATTTATTTTTAATTGAAATGGCTGTTTTATTCTCTTTGTAACAGGAATTTTTGGTTTCACTACACACATCTGTAATAGATTTTGTAATTATACTTTTTTCGATATTGTTTTTATATTTGTTTAATGCTACTTCACATTCTACACCTAAATATTCTAAAGTTTTCTGATTATTATGTTGGGGCAAGTTGTGTTTAAATCCTTTCTCTAAAAGTTGTATCTCGCTATTACTAAATTAAGTATCTGTTAAATTTATAAATCAATTGAAAAAATTATGGTTCAAAAAACTTTTTGTATAATGAATATTGGGTTTTTTACTATTGCAAATTAGATTATTTAGTTTTTTACACTGTGCATTGAATTTTTTATCTATTATATCATCTATATTAGTAATTCTCACGTTAGAATATAGGATGTCAAATTCTATATTATTTAATCTATAATTTAATTCTGAGTGACATACATCACGGCCAGACCAGATGGCTGAAAGACGACAGAAAATACCAATACAAGAAGCGAGATATCATAGCTGTTTATGTTAGGGTATTTGACTTGAGACATTTCTCCCTCAGACTAACAGTTCACCCCTCCTCAACCTATTTCATTAGAGACTATAAAGTGTAAACGCATGCCAAAAATAGATCACTTGAGAAAGGCAATCAGCCGAAACAGCTGTAGTGATATGAATTTAAAATAAATTTTGTGGAAGTTTTGAAAACAAAGTTTTCAGTGTTTTATTGTTACATAACCTAAAATAAATATAAAAAACAGAAGAGACATGGAAACCATAATAATAAAATAAGTTTTGACAGAAAGAAAAAGAAAATCAAATTAATAATGTCAAATGTTAAGTAATTTTGCTAATTTTATAATACAATCCTGACAAGGCCTGTTAAAGATACATCAACTTCATTGTTCTAATGTAGTTTTTTGTTTTAATTTTTAGTATGTTTTGAAAAAGAGAGAAAAAGATTAGGACAAACAAGAACAGCAATCCGACAACTTAACTCAGTATGGTGGGATAGACACCTAAATATGAAGACAAAAACGCAGATTTATAAAACATTAGTGCGAAGTATTATGACATATGGGGCTGAAAATTGGATCATAAACAAGAAAATCAGCAGTAAGATAGTAGCAACAGAGATGGAATGCCTGCGAAGATGCTGCAGAGTAACAAGAATGGATAGGAGAAGTAATGACGAAATATAGCAAAGAACATCAATAGAAACAGACATACTAACATATATAGAACAAAAAAGACTAAAGTGGTATGGGCATGTAAGAGGAACTAGCGACAGCAGATGGATAAAGAAAATAACCGAATGGAGCCCCATAGGAAGGAGGAAAAGAGGACGACCCCGAAAATCCTGGAGGAACGAAGTAGACGACGCCATGAGTAAGAGAGGACTGAACGATGGAGAATGGAACAACAGAGAGAGATGGAAACGGTTGAGCGAGGGAAGGCAGTGAATACTGTAGAATCCCTAAATATATATATGAAAAAGAGTTGAATAATCTCGAAAGCTTAGCAAACCTTAAAGAGTTTTACTTAAAGGCCAGTTTTGACTACAAGACCCAAAATATCTATATATATTAATACTCACCTAGTCACTAAAGCCCTTTCCAAGAATACATATATATATATATATATATATATATATATATAAGTACGACCGTCGGTTGGTCGGTCGTATATATATATATATATATATATATATATATATATATATATATTGACGGTAGTACTCCTTTTCTCGATATATATATATATATAAATATATATATATATATATATATATATATATATATATATATATATATATATATATATATCTATATATACGGTGTAGGTAAAAGTTTATGGTCGGTATCGTAGAAGTTAACAGGATATCTAACACAGATATAAAATCATATTTTCAGCGAGTAGGCAAAGATAACAATCATATTTCCCCTTGATCTCCCCTCTATTATTTTATTAAAACATTGCATTGATTAAAAAAATTGGCGATCAGTGGCGTGGTTATATTGCCATTCAAAACTGGATGATGATAATAAAAATGAAACACTAATTGACACACATACTGGTACAAAAATAAATCCATGAGAAATTTACAGATTTGCATTTTTATTTGACGAAATTGTAACCTAATTTCCAATAAAACAAGATAATTTTCGCAAAATCGTCATTCGTCAATCCTCTTCAATGGTAAACTGCATACTAGACAGGTTGAATGCTATGCTATGTATTTTAGACGTGTGTCGTTGACGTTTTTATCGTTAACAAAACTGAACCGTTTGTCGTAAACAAGTAACTAAGTGAAAAACTAGTTAAATTATTCAACTAGTTGATTGTTTAACATTAGTTTCAAATAAGCAAGTACATAAACAAACATATTGGCTATTATCGTTTATGTGTATATGTATTAAAGTGAAAGAAACTAAAGAAGAATATATTTATTATAACTTGAAAAATAAATTAAACAATACAAATAGTGAATAGTACTTACATTTAGATTACACATTATTATTAAATAGCGAAGTCTAAATTCACATTTAAATACATAAGTTTTTCCACTTTACTTGTTGTTAACCGTGTTCTTCTTTGATTTAAAATTAAACCAGATTAAGGAACAGATGTTGCTACAATATTACAATATTTTATGAATATATGACTTAAGTCCATGGTGTATTTTTGATGAATTATTTGGACATGACTCATCTAAAAGTACACCTGTATCGAGAGCTATAAAAGTACTCGACATGTATTTGTCTGATGACATATTACCCAGAAAAAATTCGAACGGAGATTGGAACTGTCCATTACAGTGGTGGAAAAACCATCGCCATGTATATCCTAACTTAACCACTATATTCATAAAATATTGTAATATTGTAGCAGCATCTGTTCCTTGTGAACACATGCTCAAAATCTGGTTTAATTTTAAATCAAAGAAGATAACAGTTAACAACAAGTAAAGTGGAAAAACTTATATTTTTAAATATCAATTTAGACGATTCTCTATTTAATAATAACGTGTATGTAAATGTAAGTACGATTTACTATTTGTATTGTTTAATTTGTGTTTCAAGTTATAATAAATATATCCTTCATTAGTTTCTTTCACTTCAATACATATACACATAAACGATAATACCCAATATGTTTATTTATGTACTCTCTTACTTGAAACTACTGTTACACAATCAACTAGTTGAATAATTTAACTAGTTTTTCAACTATAGTTTATTTTTATGAACGAGAGAGTAATTAGCATAATGTTAACTGGTAGCTCCGACCACTCCATGGGCGTGCTCAAGATTAATTGAAAAATTACTTTGAATAATTGTAAAAAATAAATGAATTATTTCAGTGTTATAAAGTGTTATGTGTATGTAAACAAAAGTGACCTCTTTTATCACACACTATATTAGAACTGACTGGCCTACATTAAAAAGGATTTTAAAAAATTCACATTTTTTTTAATTTTTAAAAATTACAAAAGAGAAAGAGTTTTTAAAACCGTCTAAGGTATGTTAAATAGATGAATAAAAATATTAATATAAAACTTACAGCTACTTGTTACAAATCCAAATCAGATTCAAAAGATGAACTTTCAGAACCAAGATTTATAATAACTGGCTCGATCATTTTATCAGTAATATTGTCCAGCTTCCACATTTTTTCCTCTTCTTTAATAGTGTGATTTACTGCCTTTTCCCAGTTTTCAGGTTTTACATTATTTACGGCCTCCAAAAACAACTGTTTAACATCATGAATTTTAAAAGTGGTATTTTTTCTTGAAACTTCACTCTTTATCTGTGCCCATACCAGTTCAATCGGGTTTAAATTACAATGATATGGTGGGGATCTAAGTACTGTCATTCCACGATTTTTGGCAATTTCATCAATTTCGTATTTTTTAAATTTTTCTTTATGAAGGGCACACAACGAATAAAGTTCCTTTCTTATAGATCCGGGATGGTACGTAATATTTTTTGAACTCAGCCAATTCTGCAAGTCTTTTTTTAACCACTTGGTTGTGGGCAGTCCTTCTATAAGGCTGGAGTGATAACTTGCATTATCCATTACTATTACACAGTTCTTAGGAAGAAGATCTATCATTTGTTCGAACCATTCTTGAAAGACATCAGCGTTCATGTCTTCATGGTAGTCACCGGTACGAGTTGATTCAAAAGTTAATAAACCACCTTCAACAAAACCGTCTGAACTGCCAATGTGTACTATTATCAGCCTGCGTCCCTTTCCTGATGGTGGGTTTAAACCAGTAGATAAGTTATTTACAAAAGCGTGCCTTTGACTTGTAACAGTTTCATCCTGCCAAAATTTGTTTGGTGTATGACCCTCGTTGATCCATGTTTCATCAAGATAAAATATTTTTCTTTTTTTGGTTTTTCATTTCCTTTATGGTTCTTAGAAAATGTCTTCTCCATATGACAATATCGCTTCTTTCTAATAAAATAGACTTTCTGGGATTCTTTTTCCAGCGGAAGCCTACTTCTTTTAAAAGTTTCCATAACGTACTTCGACTCATTTCTGGGTAATCCTTATCATCTCGAACTGAGACAAGAACTTTATCCAATGTTGGAAATTCTTGTCTAAAGAAGAATTCATGCACTTTCCGTCGAAGTCCTTCTTTAAAATGATATTCTATTTGAAATTTTGGTTTCCCTGGAGCATTACGTGGCATTTGAAAACTACCACATTTCTCTTCTTTAATAACTCTGTAAATCGTAGATTTCCCAACACCAAGTGTACTGCTAACTAACTCAACGGTCTCATCAACACTTTCACATAAACGTTTGTCTGTAAATGATTTAAAACAATTAAATATTAATGTTTTTTCATTAACTGTTAGAGGACCAATTTTTCGGCGTTTACACGGCACTTCCAAATTTTCCATAACACTAGTATACACAATAAACTGCACCTTGCAACTGAAGTACCTACTTTTAGTGAACTGTTAAGAATTTTGAATACGCCACTTGGACCTTCCTATATACAAAATGGAAAAACCCACTATCACATTTTCTGTGGAATAAGTTTAGAAGGTAATTATCTAGTCAATTACTGTCGTAGATTCCTGGAATTAAAGAATTAAATGTTTGATTGTTGAAACCCTTACTTCGTGGAATGCACTCATTTCAGATAAAATAAAACGTTTTATTCTATCTAAAGAATTAAACTTTATTTTGCAAATAGGCAAAGAATTAAACTTTATTTTGCAAATAGATAAAATAAAACGTTTTATTTTATCTAAAGAATTAAACTTTATTTTGCAAATAGGTAGGAACTTATTAAACTTTTATTGGTTATATATAACCAATAAAATAAACATCTTACATTTCTTGCATATTCATTAGTACCTGTTAACCTCCATCACTCCGACACTGGCAACCTTATTTAGGGATTAGTAAACCTTACAACTATTGTATAATATTCTGCTCCAACCTTTATACCTGGTGGTCATACTCAATTTAAAATTGTTTTCCTATATACTTCTGTAAACTTGTTGACAAATATCTGTTTTTCATTGAGTCACATTGAGTTTAGTGATTTGCATACATAATTTATTGTTTTATTACTCTCTCATACATAAAAATACACTATAGTTACTTGTTTACGAAAAACGGTTCAGTTTCGTTAACGATAAAAACGTCAACGACCCACCTCTACTCGTTACCACAGTATTAAAATCAAAGTGTCCTTATTTTGACGACGCGACGTTCGACGTTGCAAAATAATTTTGTATGAACCTTTTTTGTTGTGGCGTCATAAAGCAGTTTATTATTTTTATTGGGAATAAGGTATAATGTGACTTTAATTTGATGTGATTTAATTTGATGTGTGATTTATTTTGATGTTTAGATTTCCAATTCGGAAATCGTACTTAAAATACGAAACATTAATAAATTTTATTTATATAAAACGATTTCCGAAGTGGAAATCAAAACGTTAAATTACACTTATTGTAAAGTAAACTTGTGGCACATTCCCAATAAAAAATAGTAAGCTGCCATTTAAATCAATTCGCCCAAATTTGATTATCTTAGAACATTGTTCAAATGATAAAAAGACAACCGTTTCTCAGTTGTTATTCGTTTATGGCCTCCTTCTTGCCGCGGACATAATCACCAGTATTCTTGGTACCGACGATATGCTCGGGACACATCAGATTGGCTTAAATTTAGTCGATTTGCCACGGCCCTCTGGCTGAGGCCTTCTCTCAATAATGCTACTGCTTGAGCTGGTCTGACGGATGTGGTATCCATTTGTAATGCAGTTGCGAACTTAAGTGACTGTCGTAGTAGTGGGTTGCTATGGAACTTTATGCGTACGATGTTAAACGAACGCGTTAAGTCGGTGCGTGTCGATTTCAATGAGCCAAATTCTGACCCCTCTCTACATGTTGCATTATTTATTTGTAATACGTCATCCGATTTACCAAAAAACAGAACTTTTTAAAAAATCAATAATGAGGTTAATGATTATACACTAAATATTTTTAAATAGACACTTTTTAAATTGAAACAGGAGACGTACTTTCGCATATATACATATATATATATATATATATATATATATATATATATATATATATATATATATATATATATGTATATATATATATATGTGTATATATGTATATATATATATATATATATATATATATATATATATTAAACCTTAAACTTAAATAAACTTAATTAAACAGTTTGCGCTTGGACTATGGATCGACCTGAATCGGAAACCTCAACTATTGAAATATTATTTATTTTTCTAATGTATAAAATTGTCATTTTAAATAATTATTATTCAGTCTGATTGTAACCGTTAAGGACGAAAATTTATTATATTCATAAAACTGTGAGTTTCAAAGCCGGCCGATTTTGAGACCACATTTAGAAGCTTTTTGGACGATCCCGTTGAAAGACAATCTTTTCCTAATTTTGCACATTAAAACTTTAAGATATGTTTTTTCAAATGCCATTAATTAGATCTCTTAATTGTTATAAACAAAGCTCTTGTGAATTAAAAAAGAAGCAACTAACTTCGTCCCAAATTCTCATAGAACAACTTTTTCTTTTTTAAGTTTGCTTTCCAAATATGAAAAAATTATTTTCATGCAGGGAATGGTTAAAAAGTTATTCTAAATGTTTATAAGAAAAAAATCGATATGTTTTTGCAAAATGATTTTGCAATATTTAAAACTGTTTTTCCTCATTGTTTTTTTTTCTTTCCTCCTTCTCTCTATTCGGATTGCCGAATATAGGCCTCTCCTAATTCTCGCCATTCATCTCTGTTGTCTGTAAGAGGGTTCCACATTGGTCCTGTAGTTATTTTAATATCGTCGCTCCAGCGCATTTGCGGTTATCCTCGTGGTCTTTTGGCTTTATATATCCCGATTTCTTTATTCCATCGGTCATCCTTAAGACGTTCGTTATGTCCAGCTTATTTCCATTTCAGTTTAGCTGCCTGTTCGACAACATCTTTTACTTTTGTTTTATTATGAATGTCATCATTGGTTTTATGGTCTTTGAGTTTGGGAACCCAGGATCTGTCGTTTCATAACTCTCTGAGTTTTTCTGATCTTCTCCATGTTTATTTTAGCGAATGTCCAGGTTTGAGCTCCATATGTAAGTACAGGTAGGATACAGAAATTAAACACTTCGGTTTGCCGTCTTTGAGGTATATATTGTTTTTTAATAATATTGATATAATAAATCTTCTTCTTTCATAAGCTACGCACAGAATTACTGTAACTTCATTCTTTTCTGACTTATATTGTTGCCAAAAAAATTAATTTTGGATAAGCAAATAAAGTAAAATCCACAAGAAAACTAAATCCCGGTAGTTGGCTGTAAATCATGTATCACAAAAATGTACACATGAAGTTAATTTTTAAAAAAGTTATTAATATTTATAAAAAAAAAACCGAAACTTCTGACCTTTTTTTCAACTTTATAAGTAACAAATAAGGGTAGAAACATAAAAATTAATGGGAAAATTCCAGTAGTTGGCTGTATACCATAGTTAAAAAACTTATACGGCAGAAGATGTTAAGTGGTATAAGGATAGAAACGTTTACAAACGCCATTTCGAAAGTTTTTATATGACATAGGTTTTTTACTCTCAAATTGGTTTCAAATGCTCCACTTTTTGCTAATAGACGAAAAAAGCAAAAATTTACCGTTTTTTGACCTTAATTAGTTAATGACTAGAAGTCCAAAAAATCGACTGCAGGATACATCGGTTCTTGTTAAAGAGGTCCATATTACTCAAAACAATTATCGTTCCCTGGAGGGGTCTATGCTACAAACAGGGTATTTTTTGCTTATTTCTCTGAACTAAATAGTACATTACGGACGTGCGATATGATAACAGAAACACATAAAAATTGGAATAATATGAAAGAAAGACAAAGGAAATGTTTGGACCAATCTAAGTAAAATGTAAGACACCCAAAACAAAAGGAAAATATGGTATATGGATTTTCTTAGTCTGCGTTATTGTTCTACGTTAATTCAATCTCAAAAAAGAAAATGATAATCTCATAAGTCTGTCAAATCTGATTGGCAAGTATTATCAGTACTGGATCAATAATTTGATTTCTTACCTGCAGTATATACTCGCATGAACTAATGCGTTAGGCTTCGTATCAGACACATTCAACTGTAATATTGACTTATCAAAAATATTAGAGATTCGATTAACCAGAAAAAATTTTTTACAGTTACAAGAGAAACTTAATTTTGTCAAAGCGCAATGAATTTCGAAAGTATCGTCCATAGATATATTCCATCCCTCTGGAAAAATTATAACTACATCTGTTTTCTTGTTTACTGATAACATTGTTACAATATCTTCTATATTATTCACTGACGATGAAAAACCACTCTGAAAAAAAAAAGAAAAGTTATTTTGCTTCAAAGTAAAATTTCATATAATTTCTTCACACTTGTGTCATACATTAGAAGAATATCTTCTTTATTTAAACAAAGCCCAAATCTTTAATTAATAATTTATTATTCGGAAGCTATTTTTTTGTAACATTTTATAATATTATTCATAGTCCAGTTACTCGGGCGGAAATAAGGCCTATACCTACGAGTTCTGTCGGACGGGACAGTTCAGCGTCAGCCGCTGAACAGTACGGACGTGGAGTAGAAGCGACACCTGAAGACCGCCGAGGAGCTGCAGCGTTGAGTCGAAGCCGGACTTATCAGTCTGTGCCGTGAATGTAAGCACGGCAGAGCGGAGACTTGCGTAAGCCGCGGCCGAGGCCACTAGAGGCAAAAGCCTATGCCGGCTTATTAATTAATCGAATTAAGTATTAATCGAATCTTCACGGAGGCCAAAATCAAGGCATAGTCAAGTGAAAAAGTAAACGGGCTTAGCCGGTCGGGATACTTCCTGTGCTACGATTGGGATGACACTGTGAGGTGTAATATTTTAGAAATTACACCTGGCAGACACGGCCCCAAGGTCAGGGAGGTAAGAAATTCAAGCGGATCCCACTCTAGTTCTGCCTAGAGCGTGAACTTCCGAGTAAAGGTACTGGGTGGCACCCAGAAGCCGTGCTGACAACGGGTCAGACGGTCAAAAAAATAAGCTTTCCTCCAAAGATTAGGACTTCCACCCCACGCGATTATGGATCGGTCACAATCCCCACCCCGCCGAAAGGCCACTCCAAGCCCCAATGGTTATGGTTCGAGGTATAAACTCAACTATAATATCTATGATGCACTCCTAGAAGATCAGGACACAAATTACGAGATCTTTGAAGATCTCCCCCCGAGGACATACACGAAGGGGACTTCAAACGCCCCAAGACCAAGAAAAAACGAACAAAAGACCGCGAGGAGGGAAACCGCGAAGAAGAAATGTACTCCACTGACGACGACGTACCACTCGAAAAACGAGCCACTACAAAAAGGATGAGACAGAGGAGCAGTGAGGACGAAAAGTCCGCACTGGCAAAGATGAAGATGATATTGAAAGAAAAGGACGCCGAATTAGCAGCACTAAAACAGAAAATTGAAGAACTGCAGGATACGATAGTAACCTCGCAAAAAACAATAATTGGCCACATTGACTCAAAGTTCCAAGAACTTAGCAATGGAAAAGAAAATAAAAAAACCAAGAAGACAACAGAAACGGGCTCAAAAGAGAGCAGCAAAGAAGATACCTGAGAAACCCAGGCCAAAAAGGCGTCAAAACCGGAAAAGTCTACGGGAACAATCCCAAAGACCAAAGCAACCACAGAAAAGTCCACGGGAATAATCCCAAAGACAAAAACAACCATAGAAAATACAAAAAAGGGAACACAAGAAGAAGAACCCAAAAACAGCAAGAAGAAGGCCGTGAAGGAAGACTTCCCTCCACTAGCGACCCCTAGTGCAACAGAACTAGAGAGTCATCAGGAAAGAGATGCGCGCGCTACACCACGCCCTCCGACTCCATGCCAAGCACAAGCAATGGAGACCGACGGAGAACAAACCACGAAACAAGATAAACCAACGTGGAAACCAAAGCCGCCTGTAATTAAATTACAGAGCGTCAGCCAGACAGGAGCAATACTAGACATTGCTCAGAAAAAGAAGGTGATAACGTCGAATAGACTATCGAGAAGTGGACGAGAAACGTTAATACAAGCGAAAAGTCCAGAAGATTATAGGTCTATGGTGAAAATCATAGAGGAGTATAGTCAAAAAACACCTATACAGTGGATTGCCTTCCCACTAGAGGAAGACATAAAACCAAGAATGGTTTTAAGAGGACTACCTCCAAACACAGACGTTACAGAAATGTTCAATACTCTCAAAGAAGAGTATGATATCGAATGTGAATCGATAAAGATCATGATTTCCAGAAAGAGTGATAAAAGAAATCTACCCATGTTTGTGCTGACACTGGAGAAGGAGGACGTGGAAAAAGCCAGGCGCATTACTAATCTGATGCATATGAAGGTTCACATCGAAGACCTCAGAAAAGCAACTGCGCCCACGCAGTGTTTCAACTGCCAGGGGTACCACCACGCGCAGAGAGCGTGTTTTAAGACACCTCGATGCGTACGATGCGGAGAAAATCACTCCACAAGAAACTGCCAAATGCCCCGAGAACAGAAGGCAAAATGTGCCAACTGCCAGGGTCAACACCCGGCAAACTTCAGAGGATGCCCCAGATGTCCAACCTGGGGAAGAAAACAACCACAGAGACAACAAGCCCCGCAAAAAAGGCCGCAACAAACATCAAGCGGACCTTCCTACGCACAGGCAGCAAAAGCGCAAAATACCGAATAAACACCATCTTGATCTCGAAACAACAGCAAGAGGGCCTAGTGAACTCAGTTAAGGAACTGGTCACTAGAATTGTCCACGAGGCGATTGCAGATATAAAGCTAGCACTGAACTAGTGCAAGCAAATAGGGGATACTTGAGGATAGGCTCCTGGAACGCAGGAGGCACAAGGACCAACCAGAATATACTGGACGAACTGGTCAATAGATATGAAATGGACGTCGTGGCAATACAGGAAACAAAGCTCACGAACAACATCAACATCAAGTTTCCAGGCTACGACATATACAGGAACGACAACACAGCAAGATCAGGTGGCACAGCAATATTAGTGAAAAAAGGCATAGGTCACATCAGAATTCTAACACCACAACTAAATACTATGCAAGCAACAACAATAAGAGTACAAATGAGGCAAGGAGAAGTCAGAATTACCTCCGCCTACGTAAGACCACAAGACCTACTGATTGAAGACGACTTAAATACGTTCCTAAACAACGAACCCTCAATCATAATAGGAGACCTAAACGCAAGATCCCCAAACTAGAACGACAGAGCTACGAACAGAAACGGAAGACTACTAAACACATACATAGAAAATAATGACGACGTTATGGCAATGGGCCCCACAGACCCAACGCATTACCCAGGAAACGGACTTCCTACACACATAGACATTGTAGTAGCAAGAAACCTAGGACTACAAACAGAAATACAAACATTAAACGAAGGCACAACGGACCACAACCCCATCCTATTAGAACTAGGGACGTGGGAAGAAGAAAGTACAATCAAAAGAGTTAAAAAGAAAACAAAGTGGACAAACTTTAAAAGACTCGTGAGCACTGGAATTAACATATTTCCAGTGATAGACAACCCACGAAAAATAGAAGACAGAGTCCTAGAGTTGGAAAACATCATCCAACAAGCACTCAGAAACAGCACTACAGAAGAGGAAGTAGAAATGCACACGGGAAGATTTAAGGATATACCACAAGAAATAAAAGACTTAATAAGGGAAAAGAACAGAGCAAAGCAGACAGCGAGAAGGACAAGGAACCAGGCAGAAAAAAATAGAGCAAATAGGCTAAACAGTGAGGTCAAAACAGCACTACAACAACACCGTAGTGAAAGCTGGGAAAACCACATAAGAGACATGGAGGAGCAAGGACCAAATATGCAAAATATTTGGAGGCTCCAGAGAATACTGAGAAATGACAGAAAGAAAATCCCTCCATTACATGGAGAAAACGGAATAGTCTACACCACAGAGGAAAAAGCAGAAGTAATGAGGAGAACTCTCGAAAGAGAGTGTACATTGAATTACCATCAAGATGAGGACATCGACTTCATAGAAGAAGTCGAAAGACAAAGAGGAAGACCCAAAAACCCGAACGAAATCATCCCTCCTACATCACCGGAGGAGTTAAATGAGCTAATTAAAAATAGCTCGCCGAAAAAAGCACCTGGTCCCGATTAAATAACGAACAGGGCTCTAAAATACTTACCAGCGAGAGCCATAGTATATCTAACAAATATTATCAACGCGATGCTAAGATTCAAGAAATTCCCAAACAGATGGAAAGAGGCTCATGTCATAATGTTACCAAAGCCCGGAAAAAACAGCACATTCCCGCAAAACTACAGGCCAATAAGCTTACTACCTGCAATCAGCAAGATTGTAGAGAGAATAATACTTATCAGACTCCAAGCTGAAACAGACAGATTAGATATAATACCCGAAGCCCAATTCGGTTTTAGATCAGAACACTCCAGTGAGCTACAAGTACTCAGATTAACAGAGTATATAGCAGCTGGATTTAATGACAAACAATTCACAGGAGCTGTCTTCCTAGATGTAAGCAAAGCTTTCGACAGAGTCTGGCATAAAGGACTGATCTACAAAATGAGACGATACGGATGCAGCGGAGCAATGACAAGACTAATCACTTCGTACTTAAGCAATCGTAGTTTCAGAGTCCGGATAGGACAAGTCCTATCCGAACTCGGGAACCCGGAGGCTGGAGTGCCACAGGGAGCGGTACTGTCACCTCTACTGTACACGATATACACAGCAGAATACCTAGAACACCAGGTACACTACTAAGCCTCTATGCCGACGACACAGCGATAGCGGCCAAACACAGAAATGTAGACATAGCGGTAAACAACTTACAAACAGCGCTAGACGACATAGAAGAATGGAGTTTAAAATGGAAAATCGCTATAAACTCCGAAAATACACAGGCTGTACTTTTCAAAAAGAGGCACCAACAACCAGAAGAACAGGTAATTGTGCAAGACAATCCCATCGAGTGGAAAAGTGAAGCAAAATACCTCGGAGTAATCATGGACAAAGGCTTAACGTTTAGCAAACATGTAGAAGCTACAGTACAAAAAGCCAACATGGCAAGAGCATCAATAAGAGGCCTAGCAGGAAGAAAAAGCAAACTTAGATTGAAAAAAAAAATAAGATTAATAAATAGTATAATTCTTCCTATACTAACATTTGCATCTCTCGCATGGGGACACATATGCAATACATCAAAAAAGAAAATACAAGCGGCACATAACAACAGCCTAAGAGAAGCAGTCAACGTACCGAGATACGTAGCAGAAAGATTCCTCTTTAGAGAACTACAACAAATCAGAGTGACCGACACAATGAAAGAAAAAGCTAGGATAAAGTTCGCGGAGATAGAGAACCACCCCAGCCACATATTGCGAGAGATATTGAGGTACGACGCTTTCCACAGATGGAAGCACAAAAGACCCAAACAACAAATAGTAGAATAAAATCATAATACTAGAGAGAAAATCAACAATCACACCAGAGAGAAAACAAAACACCAGAGAGAAAACACTTCAAAAAACAACAACAACGCACAATGAAGATAGTTCGTAGCTCATAACCCTCGTGGACAATCGCAACGTACAGCGTGGACCCAGTAAATTTTATGTAGATAATTTATTATATTAATATGCACTAATTCTGATTTTATGTTTCAGGCATCCTACAAAAAAAAATCCAAAAACAACAAAAAACGGCTTCGACCACCAAAAAAATCAAAAAACTACCAACAAAAACCGGCGCAAGCCACAAAAAAAAATATTAACAAAAACCACTAAAAACTCGGGCATGTAGGGCCCAACCCCTTGAACACCAAGTCGCCGAACTGAGCCTAGCTCAGAGCGGAGACTTGAGGCCCAAGTAAGCAATTTTAGTTCGCGGATAAGCCACATTAAGATAACAGGAATAAAGCGACAATGCGCTGTCCTGAGTTTTGAATTCGGTTAGGAAACCATGTTGGGGTTCTATTACCCAGGATCTCCACATGAAGAGCATTTGGCTGATAGTTGTGCCCCTATCGCGCATCAGAGTGCTATAGGGGGGAAAGGGATGGTCTGGAGCATTGGAGCGCGATGGAGTGACTCCTGTTTTTACTCGAGTTAATACACCTCGCTCCAATGAATTGTTACACCCGAACGTAATTCTTAGGGGTGAACATTTCTCACAGGCTGGGTTTAATTAAATTGCTTGCTTGCTTGCTTCTGTCGGACGGCATGGATTTGGCTGAAAATTCGGATTTAAGCTTGTCTTACCCTATTTTTCCACAATTATATATGGGCGAGGTGTGCTTTTTTAAGTGGAAAAAATAGGAAAACACATATTTACGCGTTTTATGCACTAAAATCTGATTGAATTAAGTAAAATAAACATATTAAATGATAATTTGTACTTTAATACAAATTTTTAACCCTTAGAAAGCATCCCTTATGACGTAAATGCCGTTAAAAAATATTTTTTTAAAACATTAAAAAGTCTATTTCTAGTTTAAAATGTTTTAATTTTCCATTTAAAACAAATAAAAGTTCATTCCTCGCTTATGAAACGATACTTCCTTACTTTCAACGTTACAACCCCTAAAAATCACCCCTAAAGACGACTACAACGTTAAAAATAGTTTTGTACACATTAAAATTCTCAACTTACATATTTACCTAAATAAAAACTAACTCTTAGAATCTACCCCACCCCCATTGCTAATAACAGTAGTAAGCAGTCAATATTATTTGAATTAATTTTTTATTAATTATAAAATATAAAAAATACATAAAAACTATGCTAAATTATTCAAAATAATTAATCAAAACTATGCAGTTTTGACCATTTTCTCCCGAGTAAATTGCGCACGTGGCATTGCAAAATAAACCTAGCTACAGACCACTAATAACTAGACGTTTCACGCAGGTAGCTCAAGGTCAAACTAAACTAAATGCCATTTGTAATACCGATACCTTAAACAAGGAAAGAGGGAGGACAGGTAACACTCATTTAATAAACCTTCAAAAAGTGAAGCTAGTTTCTATGTGACCGCCATGTTTTGGTGCCTGTACGTTGCATATTATTACCTCTCGCAGGGTTACCAGGTCTATTGATTTTTCAGTAGATCTACTGATTTCAACTTCAATTTACTGATTTACTGAAACACTACATTATGTTCAAAAAGTGATCATTATGTCAGTGTTCAATTATAAATAAAAAAGTTAACCAATAAACTTTAAGTGCTTCGTCAGTTTAAAATTAATATAATATAATATCCTAATTTAATTGATTTTCACCTCTATTAAAATTTTATATACACGATATTAAGACAAAGGGTGATTTCCTCAGTTAATTTCAAACGGACAAAGAACATTATTAAGCACACTACAATTGTTTCCTGAAGTATCTCCTATATTAACTATTTTTTGAGTTTTAAACTCTCGAATTTTTCTTTAAAAATGTCAGAGGTATTAGTAAAATATCACATTTTTATCGTAAAAAAATAGCGTATTAATTTATGACGAAAAAGTTAGTGCCAAAACCATGTTCACAACTTTGCTTAAAGTAATTTTAAAATCAGTGCATTAAAATAAATAGGTTTTTCATAATGAATAACAGTCCTATTCTTAAACTTATATTTTAACGTAAAAGTATATTTAACTTATATTTTTAGAAAAATATTTAAAAATTAAAACAATAATTCAATTTGTAGCGTTTTTAAATTTGTGTCTATATATAATATTTAATATCTATATAATAATATAAACTCTGTATAAAGTTTTGTAGTCCGCCCCTATTTTGTTTATCTCGTTAGTACGCATTAAAAATTACCAGGAAATCTGCGTTTGTCTTTTAAAAGGGAATGTAAAAACGATCGATAATATAACAAGTTTTGTATCCAGTTTTCAAGTTTTTTTCGTCTTTATTTACATTCAAATCCCCCAAATCTCTGAATACATTGTGAGGTAGAAAAATCAATATAATACGTGTTATTTCTTAATATTATTTGGAAGTAGTTTGTTTGAGGGTCGCTTTATAACATAGTTGAGGCCTGTTTTAAAAACAAGAAATTTATGTTATGGACGTAAGAAGGGTCGCCCACACCAGTATTAGATTTAGGTCAAGAGGGGAATTCAAGTTAGGTTGAGAAGAGCAACGAAGCAGGCAGGTTAGGTTAGGTTAGTTGTTGTGTTGTGTAGGGCAGCTCGAGTTGAACATAGCCGGTAATTTTGTGTAATGGGTTAAGTTTCAAGACTGGTAAAAAGTGGAAATCTACTTTCTGTAATATGACAGATTTATAAAAGAGTAACCACTTGAATAGTTAGAGGATTTGTGTAGTATACCAGAACATGGTAAAATTTTAAATCAGTACATAGGGTGTGCCACCAGCTTCGTTTGTCGTCTGTTTGCCCCAACCTCGTTCCAGGCTATAGAAATCGTCTTCCTTCTTTCTCGTTGAGAATTTGTCTAAGTAGCTTTCCCATAGATGTCTAGCTATCTATGGGAAGAATGATGTCTATCAAGTTTCAAAGTTAAGTGTAAAAAATGTGAATTATAAGGTACCATTCAGTATATTAATTATAAAGTAAAGACAGACATTTTTTTGCTAAAGTAATAATTGCTTTCATAACAATTTAAAAATTGTAATATGTATGGTTATGCTGTCAATATATTTGTTCTTTGTCATCAAAATTAAATGTGACATCTGACAGCTAGCTTTAATTTGTTTTTTTGTTGTGACAATTTTTAATTTGCTTGTATAGAAAGATGTTTTATAGAAAAAGTTAAATCTTATATATTTTCATGAACAAGGATATCCTTAATTTTTAATTTAGCCATATTAATAAGATAACCTAGGAACCATTTCGAAGAATTTTGTAGCAATCTCCTTTGTAAACAGGCAACACATGTAAGTTTTTTTTGTAATTTTGTATTTTGCAACTTTTAATAATTTTTGTGCAATCTGTATGTTTGATAACTGTTTGTATGAGACAAAAATAAACGTTTTGATTTGTTTCTCTGATTCATTTTTTATTTATTTTAGAAAAATCTCCTAACCTGTTTGTGTTTCTTTATTTTAGGAAGGAAGAAACTTTCTTTCCTCCAGCAGGAAGTTTTCTCGAAGCGGCGTCCCATTTAAATAGCTAGAGGTACTTCTTCTTGTCTTTATTTGCCCATTTGTCCAGGAGATTTATATAAGTACCCCTTTATTTAATTTTTTTGTAGCTGCCCCAATCCGACCCACTTGTCATTTACTTATCCACGACCCCAGCTCTCCAACTAACACCTGAGTGCCCGTTCGCACAAGTAACGATTGTTTTGCTTGCCCTATCTTCGCCCCCATAGTTTCTGTCCCCAATTTTCTACCCCCATAATATTACCCTAAGGTAGGCAATATATTTCGTTACAAATTAAACATAATAATTTTGAAAAAAAATCTATTTATTGATATATATCCATTATTCTTAATCTACTGAAGAAATAAAACATGACCTGGCAACCTTTTTGGTACCGGTTTGGCTTCAGTCATTTCCATACGATTACGCGTCCCGTCTCTTTCCTTGTCTAAGACCAATACACATCTTTTGATGTCGCTATACTCTGCAGTTTAGGTTTAGAACAAAACTAAAAATTATAATTGTCAAGACAATTGTCAGTAAATAATTAGCATGGTTATTATGCGTCTATAATTATTGTTTGATTTGATGGTTATGATTGCAAATTACAGAGAAATCAAACTAATCGTGGTTTAATATCTCTAGGTTATTGTTAGCATTAACCTCAAACCAGTTTCTAAATTACAAATCACCTACCTCAGTGGCCTGTGTTTTAAATGTTCCTGGCGTACAAATAGTATTTTGCAGATTAATAATAATTAGTTACATATGGTTTTTCCATGGGTTTTTCACAATAAATGTTGTATCGTACCAATTCGTCAACAACTAGACATGCCTTTCCAAATCCCGATAAAGATATTATACGATTTAGGAAGTAACTTAGTGTTATAAAAAATCCTAATTAAAACTTAAACGAATATGCCACAGGCACTTTGAAGATAAGTTTGCTTCTTCATGGAGTCATAGATTGTATCCAAATGCAATTCCCGAGAACAAATAACTGATTGATTGAATTGTTTATTACTCACATCTCTTATCTAGATGGGTTTTTGAGGATCTCACACATTTCAATAAAGGAGCGTTTCTGATGGTTATTTTGTTTCGCCAGTATTTTAATATGTGTGAAGTCAATGTAATGTTTGGTGGAAATGACATATTTTGCAAGGGCACAAGAGGGTTTGGAAAGTCTAATGTCACTTTTATGTGAAGTTATACGCCCTAGAAGCGACCGGCTGGTCTGGCAAATGTAGCAGGAGTTTTGGTGTTTTTTAGGGATATTTTGACGGGTAAGTTTTTGACGGGGTAAGCTTAGCTAGCTTGTTCGTAATGTGTGGGAACTAGGGAAGAGAAGCATATTTTGTGGCTGGTTCTGAGGTTAACGGGGAATTGGCCGTCTGTATGCTATTGGATATGGAGGCTAGTATTGCACCGTTAGGTGTTTCCGAAATAGAGTGACCGTAGCTTTTAGAAAAAAGATATCTGTTGATGATGGATATGGGGTAAGAGTTATCAATGGAGAATGGAGTAAATCCAAAGACTTCTTCTTGTACCGCGTATGGGTCAACATGTGTACCCTAAAGCTAAGAGCTTGTACGCGGTTATGTTTGTATCTCTTTGGGTGTGTAGAGTGGTAATTTAAGAAACGGTTGCTCGCCATTTCTTTCCTGTACCACCTTTCCTTTGTTAGGTGTGCGTATGATTCGCATATCCAAAAACTCCAACTCACATGTAAATTGAAGGTGAGGATCAACGCTATTGAATACTGATATATATATATATATATATATATATATATATATATATATATATATATATATATATATATATATATATATATATATATATATATATATATGTATATATATATATATATATATATGTATATATATGTATATATATATATATATATATATATATGTATATATATATACACCGGTATTTAGGCGCCACGCCCTTCCGGTAGGGATCTATGGAGGAGTATCACCAAGCCGCAAGCCCTTATCTCTCCATATATATCCATATATATCAGACACCAGCATCTGCGGCAGTCTAAGCCGCAGATTCATCTAGAATTTTAAACTGCTGCGTTAGCCTTTTTTATTTTTCTGTACGCCGAGCTGGGACTCGAACCGACATCCACTGAACCATTCGACAGTGAAGCGAATGAGAATCGGCCGCCTAGCCCGCTTGGCTATCTGACCGACTATTGAATACTGATAAGATGCTTAAAATCTTATCAGGTGGTGTTGCTAGGATCAAGTCGTCGACATAACGCTTTACAAAGGGAACCTGGAAATCTAACTTACTGATACTCTCATTGATAAGGTCGTCAAGTACGAAATTAACTAAAATGGGGGAAATGGACGATCCCATGGGAGTTCCAAAAATTTGACGATAGTATTTGTCATTAAATATTAGATAATTGGTGTCAAACGTCAGTTTTAATAATTCCGAAAATGTTTCCCACGATACTGGACTGTGCGGTTTAATTTCATTCCAATGGTCCCGGAGTGACTTGACGACGCTAAAGAGTGGGAGATTAGAAAACAGAGATACTACGTCGAAGCTTACTAAGACATATTCTCTTGGTAACTGATAATTATTGATAAATTCACTGAACTGGAAAGAGTCTACTATGTTAAAATCTAATTAAAATCTACTATGTTAACAAACCAAACAAGAACAAAAAACAAAAAACAAAAAATACAAGAAAAACTGTATGCGAGCACTATTTTTCATTTATTTAATTTCGACCAATGAGTTCATTTGGATGTTTTGTTAAAGATCTTTCAAAGGTCAAACTACACTAGTATATTTTCAGTTGTTTGCTATCCGTTGTTAAATGCATTTAAAAGACGAAGTTATTAAAAGGAAAATACCAGTATTAGTAAGTCAGTAACATATATCGGATACATCATTTATGTTTTATAAATAACAAACATATAAAATTAGAATTTGATGTTGATTGAGGGTAAACTAAACGCACGACCAAATACTTAACACGTCGGGATAGTATTGTGAGGTTTTTTTCCTGGTTTTTCTCTCATAATTTACTATGTAATCACTAACAGGAGAATTTTACTGTCATCATGGCATGTGTTTGTCTTTTTAAAGACGAAATACATGCTATGATTTTTTCTGACGGATATTCTCAAGTTAAAGTTGATTTCATGTAATCGAATGAACTATCTTACAAGTAAAGTCGTCCCAGGAACGCAACTCAACAATATTGGCAATATCATTTTAAAGTCGTCTACTTTAAAATGTATAATGTATGTCTGAATTGCCAATATAAATGAGTCAGATACAATTAAATTATTAAAAGAATTTTTTCACCAAGTAACGAAAAAACAAAATTTGTTTAATTTACTAATGTTTGTATTTTGATAACGATTTCCGAAGTGAAAATTGAAACGTCAATAAACTTACTTTAACCTTTAATTGTGGCTTATTCCCATTTAAATAGTAATAACTGTAGAGAGATACCAGACAAAGAGAAGAGAAGAAAAGAGGATACACAAAAGAAAAGAACGAAACCACTTAAATAAGGAACTTAAATATATAGAAAAACCTCAACAGAGAGAAAGAATTCAAAGCATTCTATAAGAACGTTAACATCAACAGAAAAGAATTCAAGGCAACCACAAGACAATGCAGAAGTCAGAATGGCGACATATTAACAACAAGTAATGATGTATTGAATAGATGGGTGGAATACTTTAACTAGGCACTTAATATAGATGAGAAAGAAGAAAACCTGGAAGGCGGAATAAATGAGGTAAGGGGAACAGACAAGAGAGAAGAGGAACCAGGAACGGTTCTTGAAGTTAAAGATGCAGTTAAAAAACTAGAAAGAAACAAATCACCCGAAATAGATAATCTCCCAGCTGAACTATATAAAAAAGGTGGCCACGATACCATATTGGCATTACAGCAGCTTATAAAAGAAATATGGACACAGAAATCACTCCCCAATGATTGAAATATTGGAATACTTTCCACCATACACAAAAAAGGAGATATATTTGAATGCTCTAACCACAGAGGAATTACGCTCCTAAATGCAGCGTATATTTTACACAGAACTATGTCACCGTATCGCACCATATGCAGAACGGATAGTAGGAAAATACCAGTCTGGTTTCAGAGGTGGTAAATCGACAATTCATCAGATTGCAACCCTGAAAAACATTTTAGAAAAAACACTGGAAAATGGCACAGATACTCATCACATATTTATAGACTACAAAGCAGCTTACGACTCTGTGAATAGAAGAGAAATGTTCAAAGCAATGAAACTGCTCTACAGTTCAGTACAGACTTCACCTCGTTCGTTCATAAAAAGTTATAAAATCTTAAAATGACGTTTCTTGAACGTCAATTTATGACATTTGATATGTAGTTATAAAATATAAAATATCAAATATCATAAAATGACGTTTAACAAACATCATTTTAAGGTTTTATAACTTTTTTATAATAAATCGAGAACGACTGAATCGATTTGGTTTATTTTGGCTTTGAAATATTTATTTGAAGTCCTAGAAAGGTCTAATAGGTGAAAAAATATAATGGAATTATAAGGAGAATAGTTGAAGCAACCATTTTATTTTACCATACAAACAGTTACATTATACCCTTCTATAAAATTTTTTAAACGACTCTACCTCTACTACAGTGGTGGTTTATTTAAACATAAGTGACGTTTAACAAACTTTATGTCTATTTACTTTTTCGTTTTGCTTAAACTGTAGAAAAGATGATGAAATTGTAAGGAATATAGTGAAAGCAGATTTATTTTCCCATACAATCAGTATATTATTCCTATAATATACTGATCTATACCGTATACCATCAGATATAAACTATTATTATTTGTATATGAAGTGTTTTAAACAATGTGATTTTTACTCGAGAGTAAAATATTTTTATCTTTGACAAAATTATTTATGTTTAGAATTAAAAATAATTTTAAAAAGTTCAACATTGTCTATTTACAATAAAAATTTAATTTTGTGCATTAATTCAATAAGTTTATTATTTTGAGTTTATATTATTTTTTCGTATAATTTATTTTAGTCGTTGAGTTGCGCTAGATGTAGGCAACTTACAGTTGTTGTTGCATACAATGCTAAGCATTTCACTTAATATTTCCCTAAAGTAACGAATAAAATTCAATATTATTCAATATTAACATCTCAAATTGAAAGTAATGATTCTAAATGACTTTCATTATTTAGTTTTCAAAATTTTATTTTATTTAATTTCTTTACTATAGACCAAATAAGTGGTGACGGCTCAAAAGCTATGTTGTATATAGTAATATTTCTATTTATAAATACAAATCTATAGACGATTATACAATTTCAAAAATATAAACATTAAACCTTTGATTTATTGTTTCGCGCAGTTTTTTTTTGTATGTGCTAGTAGTGAATAATTGTTAGTTTACACTTTCAGTCTGTCAAAATGTAACTAATTTAGTACCTATACACACTATTTTGATTTTATTATCATTCTGCCGTGTCTTATATTATATACAGTACGTTAAGTTTTGGATTATACATATATTGCAAACTACATCAAGTGCTAAAATTGGCAACATTGCCTCGTACGAGGTAATACTCGTTTAATTGTAATAATTCCCGATCTGTTCCGACAGCATGACAGAAAATTATTTAGTAGCATGTACCAATGGATGGGAATCATATCTCCGTAATTCGAATTCGATGTTTGTTTTCATTACGTATTCCCGGTTCATTTCTGAGAGTACATAAACTATAAACTCGATAAAATACACTGACCTTTATAAAGCGGTACATTTGTATCGGTTTTTAATAAGGTGAACAATTTTTTGTAATTTAATTAAAAATAAAAGTGAATTTCTTTAAAAAGATAAAACAAAAAATATACTCTTATTGAAAATAACAAATAATTCCTAATAATATAAGAAATAAATCTTCATGCCCTACAGAAATTATTCAAATATTTGACCTTCTACGTCTGAACAGTATCCCAATCTGTCACTTTTCTGGTGACACTTCTTAAGCGTGAAATTTTCTGTAATTTTTAAGGCCATAACAACTCTCAAAATATTTTAACAATATTATGAATTGACTGTAGGCAAGGAATGAGTCTCCTTTCAAAAAAACACAGAAACTAAATCTACACACTGTTGTCCAGAATTACCACCATAAAACCATTTTATTATTTAAACTTTTTCTGCGGACGTATCAATAGACATGTTATTTACAAAAATAAATAAAAAATCTACGCTGTTAACGCTTTACACAACCACTGTATAATGACTAATGACAAATTATTGGCGACAGGCTTAGACAAAGAAAGAGAGGGACGCGTAATCGCATGGAATTGACTGAAGCCTAAATTGGCACCAACCGGGGCACCAAAAAAGTTGCCAGGTCATATTTTACTTCTTCAGTAGAATATAGTAGTAGTAATAAGTAGAATATATATATATATATATATATATATATATATATATATATATATATATATATATATTTAGTAAACTCTTAAATATTGGGGAAATCTGCAAGAAAGACTCTAATGTGTATCAATTGTTTCGCCGAACGTTTTCGCCAAAGAGAATTAATTTGGCTTCTTCAGGGCTGAAAGAGAATAAATTATAATTAGCTACCATATATTAACTTAGAATTGTAGAGTTAGAATATTAAAAAACTTTGCTAGTAACATAGTGGTGTTTTTTGTTACTATGTGCAAAAAAAGTTTTTTTATAAGGTTCGAAATGTATGGTAGCTTTGAATTAATGGGATTAATGGAGAAATCGTTAAGGAAAATATAAGACATTAATGTTAAGAGTGACATCAAGAATCTAAGCGATATATACCACCTGTTACTTAAATCAGATACCAAGAACAATACTATATCACAGATAACTAACTTGACTGATATATCCATTAACAATTAACATACCTTTATAATTAATTTTCATTAACAAAAAATATATAACATTCCCTTGCTTTTCTTAGATACATCTCAATAAGATTCAATAGTACATGAACAATATAATATAATTAAATAAAGAAAATCAAAATAATATTTCCCTTTACTGGGATTTAAATTCATTCGTTTCTTACCAATGAACCTTAACGACATAAAGATTCATACGAACTAATAATGAAGTTCTTGTGTTCTGGCTCAAACAGAACCTCACTTTTAACTGTCTGAAAATCAAAAATTTAGTTATTGCCGACAATTCAAAGAATTACCTCCTTTTAAATGTAGTTACATTGGGTTTTTCGATTAACCTTGGGTAAGCCTTTACGTGTCAAGTTCAAAGCTACCATACATTTCGAACCTTATAAAAAAACTTTTTTTGCACATAGTAACAAAAAACACCACTATGTTACTAGCAAAGTTTTTTAATATTCTAACTCTACAATTCTAAGTTACGGTAAGATCAATAATGTTTTAATAGATAATATATAGTAGCTAATTATAATTTATTCTCTTTCAGCCCTGAAGAAGCCAAATTAATTCTCTTTGGCGAAAACGTTCGGCGAAACAATTGATACACATTAGAGTCTTTCTTGCAGATTTCCCCAATATTTAAGAGTTTACTATTTAACTAATCTGCAAAGATTAAATTTCTTTTCTATATATATATATATATATATATATATATATATATATATATATATATATATATATATATTGTTGAGTGTCTTACCACCCGGCAAAATAGCGGAAAGGATAGAAGACAGATTAAGTTGTGAGATAGTACGAGATAAAGCTAGTTTTTGACGTGGCTATTTCACTTCAGTCATAATTATACGGATGACCTCGAAAATATTTTATTTTAATAATTTCTGATGTTAGAATAAATGATTGAATAAATTAAGATATATTATAGTGAAAAACATTAATTATTAGCGATTTTAAATTAAAAATCTTTAATTTATTTAATAATAAAAATAACTTAACTAAAATATTTGATTAAACTAAAGGTAGGTATGTTCTATCCGAAAACAATTATTGCATGTGGAATTGGTGTAATAGTTAGAGACGTGGTCTAGTGACAAGAAGATTGAGGTTCAATTCACACCAAGGATAAAATTTTTGTTTTACTCAATCAAAAAGTAATAGAAAATATGATACATATTAGGTAAAAAGTTTTCGAAAAACTCATTATTTATAATTTATTCTTATTCCAATGTTAAAAAATAGAAATACAAAATAATTCAAATTCAATTTCAGTTTTACAGTCTTCAGTTGTGATTGCAAAATAATCCGGTTAAGACTGTTTAATGCCAAATCCATCACTAAATTCTCAGTGTTAATATCAATTCCTCTGTACAGGTAATGATTTTCAAAACAATTAACAACATTGTAATGGATGCGCGCGAACAGCTGCCTGCTTTACAGCTAACGAAATCATCAAGCCATCAAATAATAACATACCGAGAAGTGTTTTTGCACGGTAAACAGAAACTTTTTATTGAAAAAACAATTCGTGAAAATGGTTTTAACGGTCGAGGAAAA
Source organism: Diabrotica undecimpunctata (assembly GCF_040954645.1). Classification (NCBI taxonomy): domain Eukaryota; kingdom Metazoa; phylum Arthropoda; class Insecta; order Coleoptera; family Chrysomelidae; genus Diabrotica; species Diabrotica undecimpunctata. The sequence continues at coordinate 78,493,454 of NC_092806.1, read as the reverse complement.
AGTGCAAATTGTTGTCTGGCATGTGAATGGATTATCAGACAACATGATTAGACAACAATTTGTAAATATGTTTCCAAATAGGCCGGCTCCAGCACGATCAACAATTCAGTCTATTATACGTAATTTTTTTACTTATGGATCCGTGTTCGCTCCAAGAGGAGTTCGTAGACGTAGGGAGGTAAATCCAGATTTGGAACTAAGGGACACTTTGATTTGTGCAAGTATTGAGCAAAATCCTACCCAATCAACATCTCGTCTCGGAGAACAATATGGAATTTCAAGATTTAGAGTAGGTAAAATTTTGAAAAGACATGGATACCGTCCCTATAAACTTCATAAATCCAACGAACAATTCCCTGGGGATCAATATAGACGTTTAGAATTTTGTCAAACTGCAATGGAAATGTCACATCAAGATGAACATTTTTTAGAGAACGTTTTGTTCACCGATGAATGTACGTTTTCATTGCAGGGCCGTCACAATTCAATGAATGCTCCGTATTGGTCTCGAGGAAATCCTCGTCAGATTTATGTCGCTCGTACCCAGCGTCCTCGAAAAGTAAATGTTTGGGGAGGCATAATAGGGAATCATGTCATTGGTTCATTTTTTATAGACGGTATGTTGACTGGGCGGAAATACTTGGAACTTCTGCAAAATCAAATTGTCCCAGCCCTTCGTAATTTACCAATACCTTTCGATTCCATATGGTTTCAACACGATGGTTGTCCCGCACATAATTCTCGCATTGTCAGTGAATATCTCAGTGCGACTTTTCCTAATCAATTGATTAGTGGCCACGGAGATATTTTTTGGCCTGCAAGATCACCTGATCTTGCACCTTGTGATTTTTTATGTGGGGATATATCAAGTCCAAGCTATATGGAATTGAAGACGATAGGCCTAATTCTCTCCAAGAATTAAGAGAAAAGATCTCTGATTCAATAAGAGGTATTAGTCCAGAAACATTAACTAATGTTAGACGAAACTTTTATAATAGATTGGGTTATTGTTCTGCTGCTAATGGAGGCTTATTCGAACATTTATTGTAAATACATTTCATTAGAATATTTTTTTTTATTTTTATAGAATTTCTACCTATTTAAATATTTTTGGAAGTACATTTATTTAGAACGTTCTTTTATGTTTGAAGAATTTTTACTTTATTTTCGAAAGTACGACATTGTTTTTTCAATAAGATTTTCATGTTTTACTATAAACACTTCTAATAAAGACTGAAATAAATGTTTAGTGATTTAAAGCAAAACGATATAATATCTGCATAATTTCAAATTTTTAAAAAAGTAAAACCTTCATGTGGGATTTGAACCCTGAGCGCCTGCATGAGAACATCGTGACTTAAACTCTGATCCATCAAACTTTTATATTTCTTTAGTGACAGTTTGGGTTATTGTTCTGCTGCTAATGAAGGCTTATTTGAACATATTGTAAATACGTTTATTTACAATATTTTTTTTATTTTTGTAGAATTTTTACTTATTTAAACATTCTTTAAACGTTCTTTTAATTTTGAAGAATTTTTACTTTAATTTTGAAGATATTTATGTTTAACTTTAAACACTTCTAATACTAGTAACGACTGACACAAATGTTTAGCGATTCAAAGCAAAACGATCTCTGCATAATTTCAAATTATTAAAAAAAAAAAAGAAAACCACATTTGGGTTTTGAACTCTATCGTCTGCGACGTCTGTGTCGAAGTGTCGAATTCTTACCACTAATCCAAGAAGGATTGTGATTCTTCCGTGACAAGAGTGTATGAAACTCCTCAAATCATAGTAGATATTATTCTTGGTTAATAATTTAAAACTTTAGATTAAATAATTACTATTAATTAAATTATTTTATTCACATTTTTGCTTTATTGTGGTCAATCAGTTTTTACTTTATGCGAAATTAAAAAATGGAAATACGTCACACATACGTTACACATAATAATTATGACCGAGGTGATTTAGCTCGAAGCTAACGTCTAAAAGTGTGAGACTATCGATAGTGGTAATGTAAATTATAGGTTTCTACCGATTATTTCCCACCTCTACGAGTTTCATCTCTTTTTATTTCATAAGGTAACTGTGTTTTCTATCTCTTACGTTAAAAAGCCGGGTGGTAAGACACTCATCACTATATATATATATATATATATATATATATATATATATATATATATATATATATATATATATATATATATATATATATATATGTTATCAATAAATAGATTTATTTAATGTATAATTGAACACTGACATAATGATCACTTTTTAAACATGATTTTATCATTACATATTTTTTAGCAGATCGATATAGTGTTTCAGTAAATCAGTAAATTAAAGTTGAAATCAGTAGATCTACTGAAAAATCAGTAGACCTGGTAACCTTGCGAGAGGTAGTAATGGGCAACGTACAGTCACAAAACGTGGCGGTAACATCGAAACTGGCTTCACAGGTCAATGAAGCAGGTTCGTAGCAAGTTGACGGCGCGCAGTGTTGCCAATTATAGGGTGTATATTAGGGTGGATCGATAATCGCAATATTAAAAAAAAATGACAAATTGATTTGGAATACCCACCAAAAGTTACCTTTAGTAACAACAATAAAAAAGTATAATTACGACTTTTTGATAAAATTACGTCTTCTGCCTTCTACTGGCCATTGAAAAACGAAAAAAATGTTGGAATATTAATCACAAAATTAAAAAAAAAAATCGACAAATTGATTTGGAATACCTACCAAAAGTTACCTTTAGTAACGGTAATAAGAAAGTATGATTACAATTTTTGTATAAAATTACATCCTCTGCCCTCTACAGACTTTTGGGCAAAAAAAAAAAATTGGAATTATTAACAGAAGCCCAGTCCTGGCGATCGTGGTTTGTTTAGTCTAGTCCCATCTGCGGGGCTGCTGTGACTTTCAGTAATGTAAGTCCGTACGTCGCGGAAGCTAGAAACTGATACAGAAATATTACTTATTATTTATTAAAATAATACAAAATTATTTCAAACTTCCTACCTTGGACAAAGTCTGTGACCGCTATGGACTATCGAACAGATCTTCAGCAGCTTAGGCAACGGCAGTGCTACACGACCTTGGAAAACGCTAACACGAAAAACGTAATAGACAAAAATAAACTAAGAAGAGCAAGAGACCAATCAAGAAAAGGTTTTATGTAAGACTCCTCCGAAGCTTTAAAGGCCAAATATTTTGACGGAAGGGAAGATAAAACTTTCGTTACAGAAAATATTGTAGGCAAGCCCCACAGAAAAACCGCACTCAAAGAGCATGTTTCATTAGTTCAAGAGCCAGGCTCTATATTTTTAGGTGACACAGTACTCATTTCAGGATTGGCTCTAAGCGTTTGTCAAAGTATTGTCAACTTTCTAGAGAGTTATAGATATAATATATAGAAGAAATAGTGGTAGTAGGCTGTGACGGAACTGTGGTAAATATAGAAAAAAATGGTGTAATTTCTCAACTAATGTTAAAGTTAGGGCGCCTTTCACAAAGATTTGGCAGCTTCACGCTAATGAATTGCCTTTAAAGTATCATTTTTAAAAGCTTGACGGAGAAACTCGAGGTTCAAGAACTTTTGCAGGAACTATAGGAAATCAAATAGTGCAGTGCGAAAATATGACAGTTGTAAACTATAACATTATTTACTGTGAGTTACCAAAAGTAGATTTAGTTGACTTATGTGCCGATCAGAAATATTTGTCAAGCATACAATAGTTGATGACATAAAAACAAAACAGTTAATATGGTACGGCCATGTATAGAGAATGCCAGATAACAGGATTCCGAAACAGATTTTGACGTGGACACCACAAGGAAGAACTACAGGAAAGAGAAATCCCTCCAGGCATATGGTTAAATAGAGAAGAATGGCGGTTAGGACTCAGAAGGCATCGGAGAACGCTGTTAACCGATAGTAGTAGTAGTAGTAGTATTGAAAATCCAACATCAGAATTAAAGAAACTGACCAACTTGATTGTCACGGTTTATGCTCCTTTATGATTTCAGATGTCATCAAATTAAACGCAGTCAATACCTAGAGCAAAATTTGAAAAGTTTTGCAAACCCTGTAATTCAAACAATTGCCTATTTTGTACATCTGAAAAATCTTCTGCTATGTATGCTGCATGACACTCGCCCGCATATAAGAGAGCTTGCACTTCGCCGCATTTTCAATACAAAAACTAACCAATAATAATTCATTTAATATCCGACCTTTTATTATTCCACAAATTAATTTTGACGCAGATGACATATTGATCCCATTGATTGGCAAAACAATAAAATAACTTCCCCTCCATTGCGTCAAAGTTTGAAAGTAGAGGATTTGAAACATATTATTTCCGGTTCTCCTGACAAAATCATCGACATCGCTACATTTTCCTGTTACACCCAATCTGTAGAAAGATTCGTGAAGCTCTTAACGAAAGCGGTTTTCATCGGTTGTTGGGCCACAAAAAGAGACAGTTTTATCAAGGCAAAAATTGATTCGCGCAAAGGTATGCCAAAAATTTGAGTATAAACTACAAACAATAAATAATAAAAATGACATATTTCAAAGATATTTTAATTGGATATCATTTTTATAATAACATGTACTTCCTACTTAACTTTACAATTAAAATCATAAGTTCGTATTTTTTATTTTTTCGACCCCCAGTAGAGGGCAGAAGAGGAACATTTTTTGAAAAATCTCAAATAAAGGGTTTGTTATTATTTATGTATATTAGGTTTGTTATACTAATTGGCAATTTTTGCGCACTATTCCAAAACAGTTTTCAAAACTTCGAGTTTTCGATTCACCCTAGTGTATATCAAATTAAAAACTATTAACAGCGCGCAAATTTAAATTAAGTTTTTTGTATTATTTACACTGTTACTTCATAAGTAAATTGTTTCAAAATTCAATTTACTAATGTTTGTATTTTGAGAACGATTTCCGAAGTGGAAATTGAAACGTCACTATTCCCATTGAAATAATAATTACTTTAAATGCCACACGAAACTAGCTTCAGAACAATAATATAATATATATATATATATATATATATATATATATATATATATATATATATATATATATATATATATATATATATATATATATAATATAATAATATATATATATATATATATATATATATATATATATATATATATATATATATGTTAGTTTTGATATTTCCGCGGGAGCTGTATGTTATATCAATGGTATTCCGGGTTTGACTCCGCGTTAAATGTTGTTGGTTTTGATAAAAACCATTTTGACGACGTTTCGGCAAGATCTCACTTGCCATTTTCAAGTCTCTCTGGATGGTCTGCTTCTTGTCGATGTTCGAGTGGAAGTGACGCTACGGGTGTTAGGCAGCTGGCTTTTGTAGTTACTGTGCGTTGCGCGCGCTCTTGTAATTGGTCCAGTGCGCAGGTCAGTGGGCGGGGTCTTGGTCGATTCCGTTCTTGCGTTATTCTTCGGGATAATTGGTTTCCATGTTTTTGGCAATCTTTGGGCATCGTCTCGAGAATTTAAATTATTTTCTTGTTTTTCTATTTCAATGGCTTCTCTGATAATTCGTTTCCTCTTGTTTTCGACATTCGCTAACATTACCGTATGTTTGAGGTCAATTTTGTGTCCTGTAGCTAAAGAATGCTGGGCTAGGGATGACGTCGTTTCTTTTCGTTCGATGGCATTGCGATGTTCTTCTTGTCTTACTTGGATCCTTCTATTTGTCTGTCCAATATAGGCTCTATCGCATTCTCCACAGGGAATTTTGTATACTCCTTGGTTTTCTAGGGGAATCTTTGTCTTGGCAGATGGTAATATGTTTGCGATTTTTCTGTCGGTGTTGAAGACAGTCTCTATTTTGTGTTTTCTCAGGACCCTGCTTATCTTCTCTGTTGTGCCTTTAATATACGGTAGAGTGGTTTTGGCAATCGGTTTTTCGTCTTCTTTTATTTCTTTTGTTGTTTTTTGTGGTCTTCGTGCCTTTTCGATTATATGTGTGGAAAAGCCGTTGTTTTTTAACGCTTTTGTAACTTTCTGCATTTCTTCTTTCTTGTGTTCTTCGTCTGTTAGTCGTTCAGATCTTATAGTCAGAGTTTTTATGACTGAATTCAATTGTGCAGGATGGTGGTGTGAATCTGCATGTAGGTATCTGTCAGTGTGAGTTGGTTTTCGATACACTGTATATCCAATGTTGCCGTTTTCTTTCTTTATTATTAAGACGTCTAGGAAAGGTAGTTGTTGATTACTTTCTAATTCCATCGTAAACTTGATCTTGGGATGGATACTGTTAATGTATTCTAGAAATGCAGTAAGTTTGTCTACTCCATGTGTCCATATGATGAAAGTGTCGTCCACATATCTAAGCCATAGTTTGGGTTTATATTCTGCTGTTCTTATTGCCCGTTCCTCTATGTCTTGCATAAAAAGATTTGCTATCACGGGAGATAGCGGTGAACCCATCGGTGCCCCTTCAACTTGTTTGTACCGTTGATCACCATATATAAAATATGTGTTGTTTAAGCAGTGTCTCGTCAAATTTAGGGTATCTTGCGGTACTGGGTATTTTCTGCTTATAATTTCCAAGGATTCATTGATGGGAACGTTGGTGAAAAGTGAAACAACATCGAAACTTACTAACAAGTGTCCCGGCCCAAGAGTAACATCTTTTATACGCTCGATGAAGTGGCCTGCATTCTTAACGTAGGAATCAGCTTCTTCTGCGTAAGGCTGTAGCTTTTCAGCCAGGAACCTTGCCAGTGGTTGTAACGGTGATCCGATGGAGCTCACTATTGGTCGTAGTGGTAATCCATCCTTGTGAACTTTTGGTAGACCGTACAGTTTTGGACATCTCGATGATTTTTCCCGTGGAATAAGTTGAAAATGATGTTCTTTATTAATATTAGATGTTTGTATTTTTGCTTTTGTTGTTTTTTCTAGATATGTTGTCGGGTCAGTCGATATCTTCTCGTATGATGGATCGTCTAGAATATCTTTCATCTTTTGATCGTAGTCTATGACATTCATAACCACCGTAGCATTGCCTTTATCAGCTGGAAGTACAATGATTTCTTTATTTTTGCGCAATGAATTTAATGCCCCTTTTTCCTCGTGTGTTAAGTTTCGTTTTGGCGGTTTAGCTGTTCGTAATATGCGTGACACGTCTTGGCGTATAGTCTCGGCCGTGTCGGATGGTATATTGGTTATTGAACTTTCCACTTCGCATATAATATTTTCAATCGGTATGCGTGCAGGAGCTACTGCGAAATTAAAACCTTTCGAAAGAACACTCTTTGTGGCCAAAAACATCCTAAGACGGGCTAGTTTAGCACTGATTAGAGAATCCATCCATGACACCAGACGAGAAATCGATCAGATAAACTCGAGATTATTAAAACTTCACCTGATTCTTGGCAACACATTACATCCGGTACTATGGAACATATTAGATACGCTCAGCAACTTTAGAGCAGAGACAAACGCCGACTTGACAAAAACAAAACAAATTAAGAAGTTCGAGAGACTATCATTAGAACAACAACCGAGAGAAACGCCACAACAAGATACCTGTAAACTGGTTTATAATTTTTCGAACTTCCCACTAGATGAAGCCACAAAGAGTGTTCTTTCGAAAGGTTTTAATTTCGCAGTAGCTCCTGCACGCATACCGATTGAAAATATTATATGCGAAGTGGAAAGTTCAATAACCAATATACCATCCGACACGGCCGAGACTATACGCCAAGACGTGTCACGCATATTACGAACAGCTAAACCGCCAAAACGAAACTTAACACACGAGGAAAAAGGGGCATTAAATTCATTGCGCAAAAATAAAGAAATCATTGTACTTCCAGCTGATAAAGGCAATGCTACGGTGGTTATGAATGTCATAGACTACGATCAAAAGATGAAAGATATTCTAGACGATCCATCATACGAGAAGATATCGACTGACCCGACAACATATCTAGAAAAAACAACAAAAGCAAAAATACAAACATCTAATATTAATAAAGAACATCATTTTCAACTTATTCCACGGGAAAAATCATCGAGATGTCCAAAACTGTACGGTCTACCAAAAGTTCACAAGGATGGATTACCACTACGACCAATAGTGAGCTCCATCGGATCACCGTTACAACCACTGGCAAGGTTCCTGGCTGAAAAGCTACAGCCTTACGCAGAAGAAGCTGATTCCTACGTTAAGAATGCAGGCCACTTCATCGAGCGTATAAAAGATGTTACTCTTGGGCCGGGACACTTGTTAGTAAGTTTCGATGTTGTTTCACTTTTCACCAACGTTCCCATCAATGAATCCTTGGAAATTATAAGCAGAAAATACCCAGTACCGCAAGATACCCTAAATTTGACGAGACACTGCTTAAACAACACATATTTTATATATGGTGATCAACGGTACAAACAAGTTGAAGGGGCACCGATGGGTTCACCGCTATCTCCCGTGATAGCAAATCTTTTTATGCAAGACATAGAGGAACGGGCAATAAGAACAGCAGAATATAAACCCAAACTATGGCTTAGATATGTGGACGACACTTTCATCATATGGACACATGGAGTAGACAAACTTACTGCATTTCTAGAATACATTAACAGTATCCATCCCAAGATCAAGTTTACGATGGAATTAGAAAGTAATCAACAACTACCTTTCCTAGACGTCTTAATAATAAAGAAAGAAAACGGCAACATTGGATATACAGTGTATCGAAAACCAACTCACACTGACAGATACCTACATGCAGATTCACACCACCATCCTGCACAATTGAATTCAGTCATAAAAACTCTGACTATAAGATCTGAACGACTAACAGACGAAGAACACAAGAAAGAAGAAATGCAGAAAGTTACAAAAGCGTTAAAAAACAACGGCTTTTCCACACATATAATCGAAAAGGCACGAAGACCACAAAAAACAACAAAAGAAATAAAAGAAGACGAAAAACCGATTGCCAAAACCACTCTACCGTATATTAAAGGCACAACAGAGAAGATAAGCAGGGTCCTGAGAAAACACAAAATAGAGACTGTCTTCAACACCGACAGAAAAATCGCAAACATATTACCATCTGCCAAGACAAAGATTCCCCTAGAAAACCAAGGAGTATACAAAATTCCCTGTGGAGAATGCGATAGAGCCTATATTGGACAGACAAATAGAAGGATCCAAGTAAGACAAGAAGAACATCGCAATGCCATCGAACGAAAAGAAACGACGTCATCCCTAGCCCAGCATTCTTTAGCTACAGGACACAAAATTGACCTCAAACATACGGTAATGTTAGCGAATGTCGAAAACAAGAGGAAACGAATTATCAGAGAAGCCATTGAAATAGAAAAACAAGAAAATAATTTAAATTCTCGAGACGATGCCCAAAGATTGCCAAAAACATGGAAACCAATTATCCCGAAGAATAACGCAAGAACGGAATCGACCAAGACCCCGCCCACTGACCTGCGCACTGGACCAATTACAAGAGCGCGCGCAACGCACAGTAACTACAAAAGCCAGCTGCCTAACACCCGTAGCGTCACTTCCACTCGAACATCGACAAGAAGCAGACCATCCAGAGAGACTTGAAAATGGCAAGTGAGATCTTGCCGAAACGTCGTCAAAATGGTTTTTATCAAAACCAACAACATTTAACGCGGAGTCAAACCCGGAATACCATTGATATATATATATATATATATATATATATATATATATATATATATATATATATATATATATATATATATATATATATATATATATATATATATATATATATATATATATATATATAATATAATAATATATCAAAAATTAATAAAATAATGTTGTTTAATTAAGAAACCGTTATGGGCCCAGCGTTATTCAAAATTTTCGGAGATTGAAAATTCTTTACAAGAAAGTGGCACATTGTCAAATTTCAATCAAATTTTTACGAAATTGTAGAGACAATAACCTAATACCAAAGGGCTTGAAGTTACGTCCAGCATATTCAAGGAGAAGGTTGGAAAACACTGTTACTTCAGTTTATTTGTAGTGGTAATTTTTAGGTTACGTTTATTATTATAAAATTCTATAAAATATTAGAATAAAATAAAGGATTTTACTTAGTTCATTTTAATATTAATCTTGATTCTCTTTCTTCAATGGCGCTACAGCCCAAATCCAACCTTGGCCTTCTTAAAACTATGTCTCCAATGTTGTCGGTCCCGCGCCGATCTTCTCCAGGTTCTCACGTCTAGCAAATTTTGCGCGTCCGCTACTACTTCATCCTCCCACCTTTTCTGTGGCCTTCATTTTAGTCTTGCGCCCTGAATTTTATTATCTAGGGCTCTTTTTGGCAATCTTTTTAGCAGTCTCTATTCTCACTACATGACCAGTCCATCCAAGTCTCTGAAGTTTAACGAATTCTGAGATCGATGCCTCTTTGAACAGTTGGAAAATTCATGGTTGTATCATACTCCGTTTTCGTTAATAGGTCCAAATATCTTTCTTAGGACTTTTCTTTCGAAGACTTCCAGCTTTCATTTTGTGTCTTCTGTCATCACTCATGTCTTCATAACATACTATTGGTCTGATAATAGTTTTGTAGACCCTGATTTTGGATCTTCAGTGCCTATTTTTGAAGCGGAATACATGGACAAATGAAAAGTAAGCTTTGTTTCCCTTTATTTTTTACCTTTTACTATTCTTCTTTGAATTTCTGGTTCTTATCTTCTTGAATAAGATCAGAAAAGGAGGTCAGAAGAGAACCGTGCACAAGAATCTCATGCACATCGAGACCAACGTGTTCGACAGAGTATATTAACAAGAACTGCACGTGAGCAGCATCTATAACACAAAAACAAGTAAGATAGCGAATCATCCGCACATTTACACGTATATCATTTGATCGTCTTGCATTTGGATATGCCCCACATTAATTATTCTGCGCATTTTAAACAATAATTACAAATCAATCAGACATCTAGCAAGATCACAGAAGAACAACCCTCCTAGACGAATCCCTATGTCACAGCCAGTGAAAAGAAGACGAGGAAGTAGGCTAAAACAGGCAGAAGGATGGTGTAGATGATGATGCTAGAAAAATAGGTGCAGCAAACTGGATATTAATCAGATAATTTTAAATCAGTTACTTATCCGTTAACTTAAGGAACTAAAAATACACTTACCATATCTACGTTACTAAGATCTTCAGCTAACAAATTTACATTTGGAAAGTCAACGAGAACTTCCTTGTTTTCAAAATAAGTTAAAAGTTTTCCAGTAATGGTACATTCAAGGCTTTCCGAAAAATTTGGGGTATTTAGTTTAACAACTAGATAGGACCCAGAACATATATCAAGCATTGCTCTATTACAGTTATGTTGATAATATTTTCTATTTTCTTCACAGGTAATTTGATTTGGGTAGTACAGAATCTTGTAGATTAATTGTTTTGAAGAAGTCCATTTTAAAATAGGTTTAGAACTTTGAAAAACTCTGAAACAAGTAGAAATATATTAAATTTTAACGTTAAAGTTTTACTATGTGTGTTAAAATTTTACTCTTTTTATCCTACATTTTTGTGTTGTTAAATGCGATTGTATGGAATTTATTAAATGTGTTGTTTACTAATTCTGGTAACTAATAAACCTATACCGTTACCAATAAATTTATACTACCTAGCTCTACCGAGCAGCAATATTTTTAGATACCGCATTGCAGGAATATAATGGTTCAAAGACGACAACTATTATAGAAGAGCTCGTTTCATAGAACATCTTACATCAACAACACACATAACACGCCTTCTTAACCTGAGATATGATAAACACCGTAATATGCAGGTCCTATAGCTCTTCTTCTTCTTCTTTTTATATAGACATGACTCTGTCTGTTTTCAATGTGCCTCCAGTACATTGTCGTTCCACCGTTTTCGTGGTCTTCCTACTGATCGTCTTCCTATTGGAAAGCCGTCTCTTGCCGTCGTTACTACTCTATTTGTTGTTATTCGGCTTATATGATCGTTCCATTCTACTCTTCTATTTCTTACCCAGTTCTTGATGATCTCCACCTTGAATCTACGTCGTATATCTGTACTTATACCTCTGTCCCATAGTGTCTTACCATCAACTTTTTTAAGTTTTTTCATCTCTGCTGTTTCTAACATCCTTTTTGTCCTCGCTGTGTCAGGTCTTGTTTCTGCCGCGTATGTCATTACTTGTCTTTACCAATATTTTGGTAAATAATGTGTCGATTTCCCAATAATGAGGTCCTATAGCAAAGTACTATATTATTGGAGTTCCTTCTGCATTGCCAAATGCTAATAAGTTATGTACTTTAAATTTTGATAATGGATTTAGTAGATAGTTTCATTTAGAATGCCAATTTTTTGAAATTGATTAAAATACATGCGTTCAATCAATTGAATAAGTTAAATACAGCAACTATGACCAAATGTATTGATTATATTTTTTAAATCACTGGTACCGTTATCAATATCATAATTACCAGCATCATAAACTGTTAATTAGCTATGAAAATGTTAAAATATCATTAGATACTAATGTATAATTATATTGATGACGAAAGTAAATATAAACATACGTATTCTTCTTCTTCTGATGCACTTCATTACTGGAGGTTTGCGATCGCTACATCAAAATGTTCTCTATTTTGCGCCACTCTTGGTAATTGATGAACGTTTATGTATGTATTATGCATATACTTTATAAATAAGAGAAGATGCGTAAATAAGAATCAAATGGTTATTAGTCTCAGTGATAAAGCGGTGGCTGAGTACCTTTTTGTATACATGAAAGGGTGGATAAATGAAAACTATTTTATCTTATATAATTTTTTTCGCTGAATTATGTATACAAATATGTAGTCCCCCATTTCATTTTACATAAGATAGAATAGTTTTCGACTATACACCCTTCCATGTATATAGAAAGGTAACTAGACGAACTCTGTATGATCAGAAGGCTGTATGAAAGATGTGTCCCGGGCTTAAGGAAGATAGGTGAAAGTGCCGTAAAGCTCCAAAAATTGTTCTCTAATTATTCCACTATTGACCATTTCCACAAATCAGAGGAGAAACTAAACAAGCACCTAAATATCTTTCTTTAATTCTTTAATATTTTTCCTATAAAGTGAATGGTGGCTAGATGTTTAGACATCGAAGAATTACTTCGCGTATCTTCAATACGCACTAAAAATATTATATATATATATATATATATATATATATATATATATATATATATATATATATATATACCGATTCGAGCACGGAAAGTTTAACGAATTTGCCCTCCTAGGCCATATATTTGGCCATTTAATTTAATAAAGCGATAGCGGCTTTCGCTAAAAGATTTTATCTTTTACACATTTCGCATAGCGCAGAGGATACAGAAAAAGATATCATATCGTTTTCGTTCACGGTCGCTAAAGCAGGTGGCGCCTTTGTAAGCTAACTACTGTTGTAGTGAAGTTTTGGGAGACATTAATATTTGTGACATCTAGTTTTGAATGAATCGCTTCACGGAGAAGCGCAAAACTGGTCTTTTTAAGAATTTGGTACATAGAAGAAGAAGCGTTTAAGTTTTAGAAATTTGGGAATGGATTTATGGTCTCCGCAGGCTTTAAGGAATGTCAAATCACAAATAAGACGATTCTTACGCAGCAGCAATTTGCTGTATGATTTAGTAAGTTTGTAAAATTCCTCCCCGTAGAGGCGAATAAAATGTTCCGAAAGATTTCCGCGGTTAGTACAATCAAACCTAGAGCTGAGATTAATACTATTGCAAAAATTAATATTAATCTCAACGATCTTACGGGTTAAATCACGTCGATTATCATTGCGTCGAATTTTCGACATCCACTTTGATATCTTCATCAGGGCTTCCGAGGACTTAGTTTCTTGAGCCTCCAGACACTACCACGCTGATCACTAACCAATGCATTACTGGTACTGGAAACAGAGAGTATGAGAGGTCTCCATGTCGTATGCCGTCATATCTTTCATTGAAACAATTTGGCTTTTTTTCAATTTTTATGGCTTTTTGGATAATTCTTGGTTTATAGAAGCGGATGGGGCTTATGGTTCTGGAAGTTTCAAAATCGGGATTGAAATTGCGAACAGAAAGAGAATGTTTATAAATCCTATTTTGGATTCTACGATTTGTTTGGCCTATATAGGATCGGGGCAATCTGCACAAGGAATTTCATAAACTTTGTGTTGTCAATTTGGAATGTTGTCTTTGATTGATCGGACAAGAAATGAAAGTTTCTGTTTGGGGGTAAATATTGTCTTTATTTCTCTTGATTTAAGAATTTTGTCGATTTGTCACTGACATCTTTGATGTAAGGAAGAAAAGCTTTCGTATGATGAGGGTCTGAGTCTTTGGTTGGATCTTTGGAATTAATCTCCCTCTTAATCTCAACCCAACTATTAATAAACGCACACAATGGAGGACTAATGAAATATTGAGTAATGTAAAAACAGACGAGAACAGAAAATTAAAAATACTTTCAAAAGAAAATGGTACAGCAGCAAATGTTTTGAAATAGAAGAACTGCATAAAAAGAATGACACCTTTAATATGTCAATAAGGTGCAAGAAATAACCGGACCATATCAAAGAGTAGAACAGCAACCGGTCCAGATGAAATTCCAAGCGAAATAATCAAACTACTCGACGATAAAGGCAAACATAGGCACAATATCACCTATTTAGGCGAAAATGTTAATGATAACTGGGATATAAGCAAAGAAAAAAACTAAAGAAAATTTTGATTAATAGAGATATTACATTAAACCCTAAAATCAGATTAATATGCTGCTATATATTCTCCACATTGCTGTATCGCATGGATAGCTGGACTCTTACAGCGACACTAATGAAAAAACTTGAGTTCTTTGAGATGTGGATTTACCGACGAATATTGCGGATAATAAATTAAATAGTTCGGCTATGGAATGAGACATCCAGGGAAGTATAACCTTCTAAACCTCATAATACAGAGCAAGATCTCCGGAAAACGACGCCCATGCCGAAGAATTACATCCTGGCTCTGAAATCTCCGAGAGTGGTATCAAAAGACATCCGCTACTATCTTTCGAGTTGCCATAAACAAAATAATTATTGCCAATATGATCGCCAACATTCGATAATCGGACAGGTAAGATAAGTGAAGTTATTAGGTCCACGAATAATATTTTTTAAAAATTTAAACCTTATTTACAAGGCACTTCTTACTACAATGAATGAAATATAAAAAGTGACTCTATACAAATAAAAGCAAAATTTATAATGTCGGTAACGTTTGCTGACACCGCCCTATTCATTTAGTTAAACTAGCAGTTCTTGTTTCTAACTTATATTACATATATATATATATATATATATATATATATATATATATATATATATATATATATATATATATATATATATATATATGTAGACGGTTGCGTTTGGATGATGGTAATTTATATGGGTAAATATGCATAGTGGAATATAAATATTTCCAGCATAGCTCTGAATGGCTTGATTAAGCTTGGGTATACAGTTTACTTTAATTGCTATCGACAATTTACTTCATATATATATATATATATATATATATATATATATATATATATATATATATATATATATATATATATTGTTATGCTATTTAAATTGTATTATATTGCTTACTTAGGAAAAATCCTGTCTATATTTATTAAATGATCTAATCTCCAATGAATCACAATAAATCAGCATTAATTAATTACAATCTCAGGCTATTTAAATTGTACTATTTACCTTTGATCGTGGATTCAAAATATTTTCCAATTGGCTTCCTAATCGGGATAGGTAATATGACCTGAATAAAATACATAGAATTTCAACTGAACTATATGTGAGATGTCCTTTATTTTAATGAAATTTTATATAACAATCAATCCTGTAATATTTGCAATATACTAACTTTAAATATATGAGAAGTTGTTTTCTATCATGGACCCAAATGTTATTTTACATTGATTTTTAATATGTGTTATAACTAAGCTCTTTTTATAATTCTTTTTTTTTTAAGTGATCGCAAAATTAACTGTCTCTATTATTTATTCAATTTATTTAATTAATAAATGAAAATCACACTCCGGCTCTAATGAAAATTGACTGACCTTTCCTTCTCTGCCGTTGCAATTCTGTGGCCACGCCACAACAAAAAAATCCTTTCTCTGCTTCTGCTCCTATTGTGGTCCAGATGACGTACACCTTCCTCCTATCTGTCACTGTATCTGCAACCTAACAACTCGTGTTAGTCTATGCAGCCTCCCTTTGAGCCAATCTCCGCGCCTGTTTACAACTCCAAATGTTTCCGGCTTCGTCTGCTATTAAAATTCTTATACCCTTTGGTTTTCTATCTCTCTGTACCCCGTTCCTCACACTGGTCAGCTTTTACACAGCAAATAAACACACCCGGTAAATTTCGTCTTCGGAACTTCAAACAAACACAAATCACAAAGCTCCTTCCTTCTTGGACGACTAAAACTGACTAACTAACCTTCTTTTCTCTCTCCTATCTCATAGCCAAAACCAACCTCCTTGCATTCAAAAATTGACCAATAAAAATCATACATCTCTGTGACGTATATCGTTACCAACCAACTCTCTCTATAAAACGTCATTCGGGTAATTCCAGAAAACAACCTTCTTTAATTATTCTAACTAAATCTATCTGCTTTACAAATATTTCTTACTAATAGCTACAAACGATACCTGTTTCTCAATTCAATGTCTTTTGTTAATAAACTTTTACCGATATAATCTTTCGGATAGAAAAACCACCGCAAATCCCGGCCTATTGTTTCAAACTTTCTATATACACTTTTATTCCGGGTAAATCCATTCCACAATAACCGACTTATTTAAATTTCTTATCGATAATATTTGAAAGTCTTGTCTCTGAGGCCTAATGAACAATTCTTCGAACAACTTAAAATACATATTTTGTCTTATACAGGATGTTTGAAAATTTATATGCCCGTGTCTTTATGAAATATCAATAATTTTAATTTTTATTTAAGTAATAAAATTTGTATATCGGTTTTTTATTGCTTATGGACATTCAAAAGTGCAACAAATCCCCGCCTTTGTAATCGATAAAATTTATCAATTTATGCAACTAAATTTTCTCGAGGCAAACTAAACGCACTTCCTGTATGCTAGCTGTACTTATGCTACGTATTATCCTGTCCTACTATCTACTTTATACAAATTTAAATCTTCATTCGTGATATTTATATACATCATGGATATTATAAATACCTCTGATCTTTTCAGAATCCATATGTTTCAACTCATAGCTGTTTACTCCATCTTCGTTGTTTACTATGTATGGCCCTTCGAAAACAGGCATCAATTTTGCGCAAATACCGGTCTGAAGATTTGACACTCTTAATGCTCTTACCATTACTTTGTCACCCTTTTGGAAAGTTACTGGTCTTCGTTTCCTATTATGACCCTGTCTCTGGATGTATTTCTCTTCTGTTCTCTTTTGGTCTATCATTCCCGTATCGGTTACCGCGAGATTCCTGTTCATTCCGTGGGTTATTGTATCTGTTTCCTTGGTATGGGCGGTTATTTCCACTCTGATTTTCCCGATCCCTGTTTTCATTCCATCTCTGGGTTCTGGGTTCATAATTCTCTCTTCCGTTCGGTCTATTTTCATATCCCCGTCTAGGTATGAATTCTCGTCTTGTATAATCTCTTCTAAAATTTTGACCTCTATCTCTATATTCTTGGTTTTCTCTTTGTCTATAATTTTCTTGCGGTCTTCTTTCTCTTCTTTCATGCCTACGTGATTCTCTCATTTGCAAAAATTGACATAAGCTGTCAATGTCCTTGTAATTTTGGAGATTTATGTGGTCTTCCAAGGTATCTTCAAAATGTCGCGATATCAACTCTACCAATTGTTCTGATGAATAATTATACTGCAAATGTTTTGCATTATTATAGAGTTGTAATGCGTACATCTTTTCTGATACGCCCATCCTCTCATGGTATTTTCCATTTTGTAACTCTTTATTTACTTGTAGTTGCTGGATTTTTCCCCAGAAATAATTTAAGAATCTTCTCTCAAAATCTTGCCAATTGTCCAATTCTTCTTCCTTGCTGACAAACCAAAGATTTGCCTCTTCTTTGAGATGGTTTCTGATGGTTTCCTTTGCTGTTGCAAACGGTCCTATGTATTTGACTTTTTCCTTTAGGTTATTTATAAAAGGCACTGGGTGTATTTTCCTTATATCCCCGCCAAATCGTACTTTTACGTCTTCTGTGCTATGTACGATGACTTCCTTTCTTTCTACTCCTCTTATCTCCATCTCTGCAATTTTTTTAAATCTCCTTTCCGTTTCTTTCCGGTCTTCTTGTAGCGCATTTTCAAATTTTATTTCTAATTCCTCCAAATTATCTTTAATTCTCATTTCTTGTTCTTTCATATTATTTTTAATTTCATTAATCTCTTCTATTTGTTGTATCAGTTCTTTCTTTATCCCCTCAACCCATCCTTTAATTTCCTGTTCATAGTTTTCCAGACGCTGCTCTATATTGCTCATTGTTTGTTTTGTTTCCCGTTGGTTTTCTTCCATTGTTTGTTTTGTTTCATCCATTATGTGTTTTGTTTCCAGTTGATTTTTATCCATTTTTTGTGACGATTCTTGTATTTGTTGTGTCTGTATTTGCATCATGGCTAATAATTTTTCTAACATCCCTGTTTCTTTTCTTTCCTCCATTATTGTAGCATTTCCTTCATTATCCGATCCTTCATCAATAATTGTTTCCTCTTCTATCTTATCCTCTTTCCTTTCTTGCGTTTTGCTTTGACTCCTTGTGCAATAATATCCCCGCCAAATATAAAATTCTACTGGTCTGTTGCAACAAACGGGACTTTTCCTGTTCAAATGTAATAACTCTTGAGTACGAGTATCAAATTTCAATATCCCACAAATAAATCAGATGGTAAAATATCAAATGTCAAAATCAATCAAATAATTCAAGTATGGTAAAATTATCAAATTTAAATATCACACAAATAAATCAATTATGGTAACCTATAAATTGTCAATATCACGAATAAATCAATTATGGTAAATTGTATCTTAAAAAAAATATATAAATCTTTATGTCCTCAATTTTTACATAATATTTCACTTTATCCCCGGCATATAAACTTTCAAATATCTGCTCGTCTACTCCTATCCTTTCAAATTTGCCAACTAGAAATATTTTTCAAAGCTTTACACGTTGGGGGCCATTTTGTTATGCTATTTAAATTGTATTATATTGCTTACTTAGGAAAAATCCTGTCTATATTTATTAAATGATCTAATCTCCAATTAATCACAATAAATCAGCATTAATTAATTACAATCTTAGGCTATTTAAATTGTACTATTTACCTTTGATCGTGGATTCAAAATATTTTCCAATTGGCTTCCTAATCGGGATAGGTAATATGACCTGAATAAAATTCATAGAATTTCAACTGAACTATATGTGAGATGTCCTTTATTTTAATGAAATTTTATATAACAATCAATCCTGTAATATTTGCAATATACTAACTTTAAATATATGAGAAGTTGTTTTCTATCATGGACCCAAATGTTATTTTACATTGATTTTTAATATGTGTTATAACTAAGCTCTTTTTATAATTCTTTTTTTTTTTTAAGTGATCGCAAAATTAACTGTCTCTATTATTTATTCAATTTATTTAATTAATAAATGAAAATCACACTCCGGCTCTAATGAAAATTGACTGACCTTTCCTTCTCTGCCGTTGCAATTCTGTGGCCACGCCACAACAAAAAAATCCTTTCTCTGCTTCTGCTCCTATTGTGGTCCAGATGACGTACACCTTTCTCCTATCTGTCACTGTATCTGCAACCTAACAACTCGTGTTAGTCTATGCAGCCTCCCTTTGAGCCAATCTCCGCGCCTGTTTACAACTCCAAATGTTTCCGGCTTCGTCTGCTATTAAAATTCTTATACCCTTTGGTTTTCTATCTCTCTGTACCCCGTTCCTCACACTGGTCAGCTTTTACACAGCAAATAAACACACCCGGTAAATTTCGTCTTCGGAACTTCAAACAAACACAAATCACAAAGCTCCTTCCTTCTTGGACGACTAAAACTGACTAACTAACCTTCTTTTCTCTCTCCTATCTCATAGCCAAAACCAACCTCCTTGCATTCAAAAATTGACCAATAAAAATCATACATCTCTGTGACGTATATCGTTACCAACCAACTCTCTCTATAAAACGTCATTCGGGTAATTCCAGAAAACAACCTTCTTTAATGATTCTAACTAAATCTATCTGCTTTACAAATATTTCTTACTAATAGCTACAAACGATACCTGTTTCTCAATTCAATGTCTTTTGTTAATAAACTTTTACCGATATAATCTTTCGGATAGAAAAACCACCGCAAATCCCGGTCTATTGTTTCAAACTTTCTATATACACTTTTATTCCGGGTAAATCCATTCCACAATAACCGACTTATTTAAATTTCTTATCGATAATATTTGAAAGTCTTGTCTCTGAGGCCTAATGAACAATTCTTCGAACAACTTAAAATACATATTTTGTCTTATACAGGATGATTGAAAATTTATATGCCCGTGTCTTTATGAAATATCAATAATTTTAATTTTTATTTAAGTAATAAAATTTGTATATCGGTTTTTTATTGCTTATGGACATTCAAAAGTGCAACAATATATATATATATATATATATATATATATATATACATATATTTTTGTATATATATATATATATATATATATATATACATATATTTTTGTATATATATATATATATATATATATATATATATATATATATATATATATATATATATATATATATATATATATATTAAATGGCCAAATATATGGCCTAGGAGGACAAATTCGTTAAACTTTCCGTGCTCGAATCTGTATCAATAAAGTGTTATCATCATTTCGGCCTATCCCAGCCTCATCAGACACTTGGGCTGATACAAATTGAAACTCGGAAAGTCCAACGAATGTCTCCCAAAACTTCACTACAACAGTAGTTAGCTTACAAAGGCGCCACCTGCTTTGGCGACCGTGAACGAAAACGATATGATATCTTTTTCTGTATCCTCTGCGCTATGCGAAATGTGTAAAAGATAAAATCTTTTAGCGAAAGCCGCTATCGCTTTATTAAATTAAATGGCCAAATATATGGCCTAGGAGGACAAATTCGTTAAACTTTCCGTGCTCGAATCGGTATCAATAAAGTGTTATCATCATTTCGGCCTATGCCAGCCTCATCAGACACTTGGGCTTATACAAATTGAAACTCGGAAAGTCCAACGAATGTCTCCCAAAACTTCACTACAACAGTAGTTAGCTTACAAAGGCGCCAGCTGCTTTGGCGACCGTGAACGAAAACGATATGATATCTTTTTCTGTATCCTCTGCGCTATGCGAAATATGTAAAAGATAAAATCTTTTAGCGAAAGCCGCTATCGCTTTATTAAATTAAATGGCCAAATATATGGCCTAGGAGGACAAATTCGTTAAACCTTCCGTGCTCGAATCGGTATCAATAAAGTGTTATCATCATTTCGGCCTATCCCAGCCTCATCAGACACTTGGGCTGATACAAATTCAAACTCGGAAAGTCCAACGAATGTCTCCCAAAACTTCACTACAACAGTAGTTAGCTTACAAAGGCGCCACCTGCTTTGGCGACCGTGAACGAAAACGATATGATATCTTTTTCTGTATCCTCTGCGCTATGCGAAATGTGTAAAAGATAAAATCTTTTAGCGAAAGCCGCTATCGCTTTATTAAATTAAATGGCCAAATATATGGCCTAGGAGGACAAATTCGTTAAACTTTCCGTGCTCGAATCGGTATCAATAAAGTGTTATCATCATTTCGGCCTATGCCAGCCTCATCAGACAATTGGGCTTATACAAATTAAAACTCGGAAAGTCCAACGAATGTCTCCCAAAACTTCACTACAACAGTAGTTAGCTTACAAAGGCGCCATATATATATATATATATATATATATATATATATATATATATATATATATATATATATATATATATGTATATATATATATATATGTATATATATATATACCGATTCGAGCACGGAAAGTTTAACGAATTTGCCCTCCTAGGCCATATATTTGGCCATTTAATTTAATAAAGCGATAGCGGCTTTCGCTAAAAGATTTTATCTTTTACACATTTCGCATAGCGCAGAGGATACAGAAAAAGATATCATATCGTTTTCGTTCACGGTCGCTAAAGCAGGTGGCGCCTTTGTAAGCTAACTACTGTTGTAGTGAAGTTTTGGGAGACATTCGTTGGACTTTCCGAGTTTGAATTTGTATCAGCCTAAGTGTCTGATGAGGCTGGGATAGGCCGAAATGATGATAACACTTTATTGATACCGATTCGAGCACGGAAAGTTTAACGAATTTGTCCTCCTAGGCCATATATTTGGCCATTTAATTTAATAAAGCGATAGCGGCTTTCGCTAAAAGATTTTATCTTTTACACATTTCGCATAGCGCAGAGGATACAGAAAAAGATATCATATCGTTTTCGTTCACGGTCGCCAAAGCAGCTGGCGCCTTTGTAAGCTAACTACTGTTGTAGTGAACAGCGTGTCAGCAAACGTTACCGACATTATAAATTTTGCTTTTATTGGTATAGAGTCACTTTTTATATTTCATTCATTGTAGTAAGAAGTGCCTTGTAAATAAGGTTTAAATTTTTAAAAAATATTATTCGTGGACCTAATAACTTCACTTATCTTACCTGTCCGATTATCGAATGTTGGCGATCATATTGGCAATAATTATTTTGTTTATGGCAACTCGAAAGATAGTAGCGGATGTCTTTTGATACCACTCTCGGAGATTTCGGAGCCAGGATGTAATTCTTCGGCATGGGCGTCGTTTTCCGGAGATCTTGCTCTGTATTATGAGGTTTAGAAGGTTATACTTCCCTGGATGTCTCATTCCATAGCCGAACTATTTAATTTATTATCCGCAATATTCGTCGGTAAATCCACATCTCAAAGAACTCAAGTTTTTTCATTAGTGTCGCTGTAATAGTCCAGCTATCCATGCGATACAGCAATGTGGAGAATATATAGCAGCATATTAATCTGATTTTAGGGTTTAATGTAATATCTCTATTAATCAAAATTTTCTTTAGTTTTTTTCTTTGCTTATATCCCAGTTATCATTAACATTTTCGCCTAAATAGGTGATATTGTGCCTATGTTTGCCTTTATCGTCGAGTAGTTTGATTATTTCGCTTGGAATTTCATCTGGACCGGGTGCTGTTCTACTCTTTGATATGGTCCGGTTATTTCTTGCACCTTATTGACATATTAAAGGTGTCATTCTTTTTATGCAGTTCTTCTATTTCAAAACATTTGCTGCTGTACCATTTTCTTTTGAAAGTATTTTTAATTTTCTGTTCTCGTCTGTTTTTACATTACTCAATATTTCATTAGTCCTCCATTGTGTGCGTTTATTAATAGTTGGGTTGAGATTAAGAGGGAGATTAATTCCAAAGATCCAACCAAAGACTCAGACCCTCATCATACGAAAGCTTTTCTTCCTTACATCAAAGATGTCAGTGACAAATCGACAAAATTCTTAAATCAAGAGAAATAAAGACAATATTTACCCCCAAACAGAAACTTTCATTTCTTGTCCGATCAATCAAAGACAACATTCCAAATTAACAACACAAAGTTTATGAAATTCCTTGTGCAGATTGCCCCGATCCTATATAGGCCAAACAAATCGTAGAATCCAAAATAGGATTTATAAACATTCTCTTTCTGTTCGTAATTTCAATCCCGATTTTGAAACTTCCAGAACCATAAGCCCCATCCGCTTCTATAAACCAAGAATTATCCAAAAAGCCATAAAAATTGAAAAAAAGCCAAATTGTTTCAATGAAAGATATGACGGCATACGACATGGAGACCTCTCATACTCTCTGTTTCCAGTACCAGTAATGCATTGGTTAGTGATCAGCGTGGTAGTGTCTGGAGGCTCAGGAAACTAAGTCCTCGGAAGCCCTGATGAAGATATCAAAGTGGATGTCGAAAATTCGACGCAATGATAATCGACGTGATTTAACCCGTAAGATCGTTGAGATTAATATTAATTTTTGCAATAGTATTAATCTCAGCTCTAGGTTTGATTGTACTAACCGCGGAAATCTTTCGGAACATTTTATTCGCCTCTACGGGGAGGAATTTTACAAACTTACTAAATCATACAGCAAATTGCTGCTGCGTAAGAATCGTCTTATTTGTGATTTGACATTCCTTAAAGCCTGCGGAGACCATAAATCCATTCCCAAATTTCTAAAACTTAAACGCTTCTTCTTCTATGTACCAAATTCTTAAAAAGACCAGTTTTGCGCTTCTCCGTGAAGCGATTCATTCAAAACTAGATGTCACAAATATTAATATTTTTAATATCTGATCATATATTCATTCTTTTAATGTACATCCTATATTATGCGACAGTTTCGACCGTATCAATACACAGACCGCCCTAAACACTTTTGAAGACTGAAACTCAGAAGTGTAAATTAGCGCGTCTAATTGACAAACAAATTCCAAAGCCACAACGTTGAAACCCACTATAGTGGTTCATAACTTTTCTGATACTCCTATTTCGACTATTGCCGCTCAAGCTTTAGCAAAAGGTTTCAATTACTCTGTAACCCCAGTCACATTTCAATTGAGACAATTATCTGTCAAACTGAAGAAACCATCTCCAGTTTACCTTCCGAAGATGCTGAAATAACTAGACAAGTCGTCGCTAGTATTCTAAGAAACTCAAAGCCTCCTACACCGAACAATAGCCAATCCGAGAAAAAAGTTCTGAAAGAACTTCAGTAAAATCCAAATCTAGTAATTCTTCCCGCCTATGAATACGAGGCTGCCGTCATCCTCAACACTTCTTCCTACATTAATGAACTCTCAAATATTATTAATACCTCAGATTACAGACCAATTCCTAATAATCCAACAACCTATTTGGAGAAAACAACAAAAGCCATTATCAATAAAACCTCTCTTCCTGTTGACATAAAACAATCTTAAATTCCTCGTGAAAGTGTTACAGAACACCTCGAATATATGGCCTACTTAAAATTCACAAGCACGATATTCATCTACGTCTCATTGTCAGTGCATACAACTGCCCTACACAACCATTGGCCAAGTACTTGGTCAAAACTCTAGAGCCTCTCGCCAAAAATACTTAACCCTTCATCAAAAATTATTTTCATTTTATCGAACTAAACAAAATACCCTATCACATTGTCAGACACCCTAGTAACTCACTCTTTACAAACATTCCTATAGACGAAACTCTCAACATTCTGAAAAGTAAATACATTATCCAGCAAGACCACTTATCTCTCATTAAACATTGTATGTCCAACACTTATTTCATATTCCAAAATAAATTCTACAGACGAATAAATGGTGCCCTAATGGGATCCCCAGTATCTCCAGTAATTGAAAATATATTTATAAAAGACTTTGAGACCCTAGCACTATCGACATCAATACTCAAACGCACATATTGTCTACGATATGTAGATGATACATTCGTCATTAGGCCCCATGGCAGGGATGCTTTGGTGTCTTTTCAAACCCATCTGAATGGTATACATCCTAATGTCCATTTCACAATGAAGATTCAAACTGATTCATGGCTACCGTTTCTTGACGTTATCATAAAGAAAAATCAATCCCAAGGTTTTCATCACTCTGTTTATCGAAAATCCATCCATACCAAACGTTGCTTGAATGCAAACTCTCATCATCCACCTTCATAAATTAATTCAGTCATTAATAACCTTGTCTCCAGATCAATACGCCTTTGCGGTGATGCAAGTAGATCCGCTGAGCTCTCTAGTTCAAAAAACAAGACCTCATCCAAAACAGTTACCGCGAAAATCACATCAATAGGAACATCCACAGACATCAATCTCCCACTCAGTCTCAACCCAAAGACTCAGATCCTCATCATACGAAAGCTTTTCTTCCTTACATCACAGGTGTCACTGACAAAATCGACAAACTTCTTAAGTCAAGAGGAATAAAGACAATACCTAGCCCCCGATCCTATATAGGCCAAACAAATCTTAAATCCAAAACAGGATTTATGAAAAATCCATTTCTGTTCGCAATTCCGATTTAATTTCAGCTCCAGGTCAACATCATCTTCATACAGATCACAAGATTGATTTTGAAAACTCTAGAACCCTAGCCTCCATCCGCTTTTATAAACCAAGAATTATCCGAGAAGCCAAAGAAATTGAAAAAATGCCAAATTGTCATGGACAATTTGGCATTTACCTTCGACATGGAGACCTATCATAAAGAAAATATCGTCCGCTCCACCCGCCAATCAAAATTCTACTGTCAGAAATGTTCGCGCCAACCCCCGCGCCAATCCTCATGCCAACCAACAACCAAACCACGTCACCGTCGACGGTATAAATGAACTGTCCTCTAGACACATCCAATATCAAATGGATAAAGCAGTACATTTTAAACTTGAGTATAAATAACACTACTAACTTTTAAATTTTATTAGCTTTCTATTCTTTTATAAGAATCTACTACAGAATTATTGTCCAAAAGATATAACTAAGCATTGAGAATTTGATATCACTAAATCAACGATAAAAATCATATTAATGTTTACTCCAAATTAGAAACGATTATTTATTTGAACAGGTTAATATAGTATTATCCGGATACATCCAGAATAAAACGAAATATTCACAAATATGTAGATTTATCCACTATGCGTCTATGCCGGTAATTCTAGTATTATCCGATATTCGCGTTTTAACATATATGCTATTAGTCAAATATATGAGGAATGGCTCAAGTATGTTTTTATACCAACTATGAAGACACAGCGGGCAAAAAGTGGGACGAATACAGGTTAGTTAAATTGATGAGCCACACATTGAAAATTTTTCTTCACATTATTGATGGAAAAATATGAATTTATTGATAAAGGGACCTAGATGAAACCCAGTTTGGATTTAGGAATGCGCTGGGTACCCGTGAGAACATTTTTGGATTAAATGTACTTCTCAAAAGAGTAAAGATACTTATGTGACTTTGAACGATTACGAAAGGGCAGAAAGATTATCGAAAGTTAAGGTAAAGCTTGGAACGCTTTTGAACATATCAAGAACTAAAAGCATTGCTGGTAGAGATCTACGTATCCTAGAAAACTTATATTTGAAAGAGTCGTACGAATCGATGGGAGATTAACCAACGAATGTTACATTCAAAGAGGTGTCAGACAGGCATGATTTATTTTATTCGCCAATGTAATTGTCAAGTTCAGCGTCAGCCGCTGAACAGTACGGAGTAGAAGCGACACCTGAAGACCGCCGATGAGCTGCAGCGTTTAGTCGAAGCCGAACTTTCAGTCTGTGCCGTAAGCACGGCAACGCGGAGAAAAACGTAAGCAGCGGCCGAGGCCACTAGAGGCAAAAGCATATGCCGAGACACAAAGCTAAACCGGGGAGATTTGTATTAATCGAATCTTCACGGAGGCCAAAATCGAGGCATAGCCAAGTGAAAAAGTAAACGGGTTTAGCCCGTCGGGATACTCCCTGTGCTACGATTGGGATGACACTGTGAGGTGTAATATTTTAGAAATTACACCTCGCATACACGGCCCCAAGGTCATTGAGGTGAGATATTCAAGCGGATCCCACTCTAGTTCTGCCTAGAGCGTGAACTTTCGAGTAAACGTACTGGGTGGCATCCAGAAGCCGTGCTGACAACGGGTCAGACGGTGAAAAAATAAGCTTTCCTAAAAAGGTTAGGACTTTTACCCCTCGATAAACGAGCCACAAAAAGGATGAGACAAAGGAGCAGTGAAGACGAAAAGTCTGAACTGGCAAAGATGAAGTCGCTATTGAAAGAAAAGGATGCCGAAATAACAGCACTAAAACAAAAAATAGAAGAACTGCAGGATACGATAGTAGCCTCGCAAAGAACAATAATTGGCCACATTGACTCAAAGTTTCAAGAACTTAGCAATGGAAAAGAAAACACAAAACCTAAGAAGGCAACAGAAACGGCCCCAAAAGAGAGCAACAAAGAAGATACCTGGGAAACCCAGGCCAAAAAGACGTCAAAATCTGAAAAGTCTACGGGAACAATCCCAAAGACAAAAGCAACCACAGAAAAGTCCACGGGAACAATCCCAAAAACAAGAACGACCACAGAGAAGACAAAAAAGAGAACACAAGAAGAAGAACCCAAAAACAGCAAGAAAAAGCCGTGAAGGAAGAGTTCCCTCCGCTAGCGACCCCTAGTGCAACAGCACCAGAGAGTCATCAGGAAAGAGATGCGCGCGCTACACCACGCCTTCCGACTCCACGTCAAGCGCAAGCAATCGAAACCGACGGAGAGCCAACCACAAAAGACGATAAACCAACGTGGAAACCAAAGCCGCCTGTAATTAAATTACAGAGCATTAGCCAGACAGGAGCAATACTAGACATTGCTCAGAAAAAGAAGGTGATAACGCCGAATAGACTATCGAGAAGCGGACGAGAAACTTTAATCCAAGCGAAAAGTCCAGAAGATTACAGAACTATGGTGAAAATCATAGAGGATTATAATTAAAAAACACCTATACAATGGATTGCCTTCCCACTAGAGGAAGACATAAAACCAAGAATGGTTTTAAGAGAACTACCTCCAAATACAGATGTTACAGAAATGTTCAATACTCTTAAAGAAGAGTATGATATCGAATGTAAATCGATAAAGAACATGATTTCCAGAAAGAGCGATAAAAGAAATCTACCAATGTTTGTGCTGACACTGGAGAAGGAGGACGTGGAAAAAGCCAGGCGCATCACTAATCTGATGCATATGAAGGTCCACATCGAGGACCTCAGAAAGACGACAAAGATAACAAGCCCCGCAAAAAAGGCCGCAACAAACATCAAGCGGACCTTCCTACGCACAGGCAGCGAAAGCGCAAAATACCGAGAACACCATCTTGATCTCGAAACAACAGCAAGACGGACTAGTGAACTTAGTTAAGGAACTGGTCCCTAGAATTGTCCACGAGGCGATCGCAGACATAAAGCTAGCACTGAACTAGTGCAAGCAAATAGGGGATACTTGAGGATAGGCTCCTGGAACCCAGGAGGCATAAGGACCAATCAGAATATACTGGACGAACTGGTCAATAGATATGAAATGGATGTCGTGGCAATATACGAAACAAAGCTCACGAAAAACATCAACATCAAGTTTCCGGGCTACGACATATACAGGAACGACAACACAGCAAGATCAGGTTGAACAGCAATATTAGTGAAAAAAGGCATAGGTCGTATTAGAATTCTAACACCACAACTAAATACTATGCAAGCAACAACAGTAAGAATACAAATGAGGCAAGAAGAACTCAGAATTACCTCTGCCTACGTAAGACCACAAGATCTACTGATCGAAGACGATCTAAATACGTTCCTAAACGACGAATCCTCAATTATAATAGGAGACCTAAATGCAAGATCTCCAAACTGGAACGACAGAGCTACGAACAGAAATGGAAGACTACTAAACACATACTTAGAAAACAATGACGACGTTATGGCAATGGACCCTACAGACCAAACACACTACCCAGGAAACACATAGACATTGTAGTAGCAAGAAACTTAGGACTACAAGCAGAATTACAAACATTAAACGAAGGCACAACGGACCACAACCCCGTCCTATTAGAACTAGTAACGTGGGAAGAGGAAAATACAGTCAAAAGAGTTAAAAAGAAAACAAAGTGGACGAACTTCAAAAGACTCGTGAGTACTGGAATAAATATAGTTTCAGTGATAGACAACCCACGAGAAATAGAAGACAGAGTCCTAGAGTTGAAAAACATCATCCAACAAGCACTCAGTAACAGCACTACAGAAGAGGAAGTAGAAATGCACACGGGAAGATTTAAGGATATACCGCAAGAAATAAAAGATTTGATAAGGGAAAAGAACAGAGCAAAGCAGATAGCAAGAAGGACAAGGTACCAGGAGGACAAAAATAGAGCAAATAGGTTAAACAGAGAGGTCAAAATAGCACTACAACAACACCGTAGTGAAAGCTGGGAAAACCACATAAGAGATATGGAGGAACAAGGATCAAGTATGCAAAATATTTGGAGGCTTCAGAGAATACTGAGAAATGACAGAAAGCCAACCCCTCCATTACATGGAGAAAACGGAATAGTCTACACTACAGTGGAAAAAGCAGAGGTAATGAGGAGTACTTCCGAGAGAGAGTGTAGATTAAATTACCACCCAGACGAGGTAATTCTTGGTATTTGTCTTTCGACTTCTTCATAGAAGAAGTCGAAAGACAAAGAGAAAGACCCGAAAATCCAAACGAAATCATCCCTCGAGCTAATTAAAAACAGCTCGCCGAAAAAACTCGCCATAGTATATTTAACACATATAATCAATCCGATGCTAAGATTCAAGAAATTCCCAAACAGATGGAAAGAGGCCCATGTCATAATGTTACCAAAGCCCGGAAAAAACAGCACATTCCCGCAAAACTACAGGCCAATAAGCTTGCTACCTGCAATCAGCAAGATTGTAAATACTCAGCAGACTCAAAGCTGAAACAGATAGACTAGATATAATACCCGAAGCCCAATTCGGTTTTAGATCAGAACACTCCAGTGAGCTACAAGTACTCAGATTAACAGAGTACATATCAGCTAGATTTAATGATAAAAAATACACAGGAGCTGCCTTCCTAGATGTAAGCAAAGCTTTCGACAGAGACTGGCATAAAGGACTAATCTACAAAATAAGAAGATACGGCTACAGAGGAGCAATGACAAGACTAATCTCTTCGTACTTGAGCAATCGTAGTTTCAGAGTTCGAATAGAACAAGTCCTATCTGAACTCGGGAACCAGGAGGCTGGAGTGCCACAGGGAGCGGTACTGTCACCTCTACTGTACACGATATACGCAGCAGATATACCTAAAACACCAGGTACATTACTAAGCCTCTATGCCGACGACACAGCGATAGCGACCAAACACATAAATGTAGACATAGCGGTAAACAACTTACAAACAGCGCTAGATGACACAGAAGAATGGAGTTTAAAATGGAAAATCGCTATAAAGACACAGGGTGTACTTTTCAAAAAGAGGCACCAACAACCAGAAGAACAGGTGACTGTGCAAGACAATCCCATCGAGTGGAAAAGCGAAGCAAAATATCTCGGAGTAATCATGGACAGAGGTTTAACGTTTAGTAAACACGAAGACGCTCCAATACAAAAAGCCAACATGGCAAGAGCATCAATAAGAGGCCTAGCAGGAAGAAAAAGCAAACTCAGAATAAAAACCAAAATAAGATTAATAAATAGTATAATTCTTCTTATACTAACATATGCATCTCTCGTAACGGGGACACATATGTAACACAACAAAAAAGAAAATACAAGCGGTACATAACAGCAGCCTAAGAGAAGTAGTAGAATAAAACCAAATGGTAGAATAAAACCAAGCGTACTAGAGTGAAAATCAGTAAATACACCAGAGAGAAAACAAAACATCAGAAAGAAAACACTACAAAAAACAACAAAAACAACGCACCAAGAAGATAGTTCGTAGCTCAAAAAACTCGTGGACAATCGCAACGTACAGCATGGACCCAGTTAATTTTAAGTAGATAATTATTATACTAATATGCACTAATTCTGATTTTATGTTTCATTCATCCTACAAAAAAAAATCCAAAAAACACAAAAAACGCCTTCGGCCACCAAAAAAATCAAAAAACTACTAACAAAAATCGGTGCAAGCCACAAAAAATAATAACAAAAACCATTACAAACCCGGGCACGTAGGGCCCAACCCCTTGAACACCAAGTCGCCGAACTGAGCCTAGCTCAGAGCGGAGACTTGAGGCCCAAGTAAGCAATTTTAGTTCGCGGATAAGCCACAGTAAGATAACAGGATTATAGCGACAATGCGCTGTCCTGAATTTTGAATTCGGTTAGGAAACCATGTTGGAGTTCTATTACCCAGGACTCCCACATGAAGAGCATTTGGCTGATAGTTGGATGGAAGGGATGGTCTGGAGCATTGGAGCGCGGTGGAGTGACTCCTGTTTTTACTCGAGTTAATACACCTCGTTCCAATGAATTGTTACACCCGAACGTAATTCTTAGGGGTGAACATGTCTCACAGGCTGGGTTTAATTAAATTGCTTGCTTGCATGTAATTGCCAACGTTAATGGGACCTAATATGGTACGGAACGAAAAAGATACCTAAAATTGTTTTATTTATGTTTAATGTAGAATAATTAAAATGTTTATTAATTTTTCTTAGTTTCTTATTAAAGGAGTTAGGAGTTTCTTATTAAAAAAAAAATTAAATAAAGGAATGCATGAGGATAAAAATAAGGAATAAAGACAAACATGTTGATAAGGATGGGACCAAGTAATGAAAACGTTAAAAATTGTAAGATTAACAGTAAAAGTTTATTATTGCGATTAGAAATCGCTTGTTTTATTTATTATTACCACAAATGCGATTAATACAATAACAAAGTTATTTTACCAACTCTCCGATACATTTCGCAACATAACTGTCACTTATAGGTAGGTGAGGGGTAACAGAAAAACGTTATGGTGCGTTTCCTAAAAGTATGTTTTGTTCACTTTGGGAATATGTTATATAAGAGAAAATATTCAAATGGCATAGACATATAAGATGGATAAGAAAATCATAGAGTGAATATGGACACGTAGATGGAAATAGTTGCGGGAAGGAAGTTAGTGAATTTTTGAATAGAGATGCATTAAATCAAACTAGTTTGATTTTATTCAAGAAACTTGACTTAAAAACCAAACTTTTTGTGTAAAAAAGTTTGACTTGACTTCATTCCGGTATTTTTAGGTTTAACTTAAAATCAAACTTCTTCAAACAGTTTAAAGTTTGAATATCATATTGCGAAATATGTTTATTTTCAAATCTAATTGAGAGCGTACCGCCTACCGCTCTTTGTTTTGACATGTCTCCGACTAATTGTATTTGGTCCTGTCTGAACATGTACTCTGATAATCCGCAAAATAAGATATAGTTCATATTTAGAAGTATTTGCTCGGACTGTTACGTTGTAACGATGTGCATCGCCAGTTTTAGTGGCCTGCCTACTATCACTCTGTACCCACGCACTCCCACCGCAAGTTCCACTTCCATCGACGCACGGTGTATATGGAGGACCGAGAACAGTGCTGATCTGGTAGAAACTTCACCCGGCCTTTGGGTGTTGACTGAAGGCCAACCGCCAGGAGTTCTATCAGAGTGTTAATCTGGGAGCAACTTTACTGGCTCTAGGGTGTTGATCAAAGGCCAACCGCTTCTGCCAGAGTGTTGATCTAGCGGCAGTTCTTTACCGGTTTTAGAGTGTTGATCTGAAGCGGACCTATTCCGTGGTTAAGTGTTGATTAGTCACTTTCCGCTCCTTGCCGGATCAGTCCGGCAAACAATCGGTTAATCAGTCCTTCCACTTCTAACGCGTCGTTCCTTTTCTTAGCTGAGTGTGTAATAATGCACTGTAATTTCGTTTCAATTTTATGACATTAATTATATTTTATTTTTCGCTGCTATTAAAGAGTGGGATCATCAAGCCGTGCGTCGATAACATCGCCTTAGGATTGGCATTTAAATTTTGTACATATAATCTCAAATAAATTTTATTTTGTTATTTATTTGTTTCAAATATATTTTTATTTTAATTAAACCTGAGTTTTACTGATTCTGCTACCTAAAACAACTACCCGTCACAACCTTTTTCATATAGAGGCTCAGAATATGTACCAGAACAAAGTGAGTCTGATTTTAAAAATATCCCCACTGCAAAGTTTAAGAAAAAACATTTGTAGACGAGGCAGAATTATGTAACAAGAAAAAGAAATATACTGATTTTTTTATGTTGCGGTCGGCAATTCCAAAACAATAAAAATTCGAAGTAAAAACTATGCAAAAATAAAGAACAATAAATAAATAAATAAAATGCTAAATGGTTGAACTAGTTCTTTAAAAAGAGATTTAATAAAGAGTCACAAAAAATTGTATGAAGAAGGAATTTTCGCAGGAAGTAACAACCTCTGGAACAAGTAGTGTTTGGGGTAGTAACAACATAAAACGTTGGATCCAAAATCGTAGAAATGACCTGATGAGTGTTTATACAATTAACTATATTTAAAAATATACAGGGATAGTTTTAGAACATTGAGGTAAAGTATCAAGTTATTTTTATAAGGAACTAACATTTGTTATGTTTCTTAATATTATAGTGAAGTGTAATTACATTTTTATCTTGAAAGAAAAATATATCTAGCACAGCTAAAGAAATAATTTTCACTATTAGTAGACAAGGCGAAAAGCTCTAGAACGAGGTTTAACTTGAATTTAGGTCCTTGGTGAATTCAAAAATAATGTTTTTTACTTGTGTCTTTGAGACTTGAAAATCGTAATTTTGCGTTTTTCTGTTTTAAATTATTTATAACTCGAAAACGATCAAGTTTACAGAAAACCTACAAGAAACCTATTTTATTCAGTATGATCCAAAAAATTAAAAAAAACATTTTTCCGGTCCTAAAAAATAGATTGTTTAAAAATTTATTTAAAAAAAAATTGTTTAAAAAAACAACTTTACCTGGGCGACATCTTGAACCTTATTTAGGGGTATCTCATGAAAGTGATTATGCAATAAAATCTCATGGGAATGTTTTTCCGAACAAACGTTTAAATTCGATTTCCAAAAACGCGCGTGTTTTAAAGTTGGCAATGTTAACAGTTTTAAATATTTATCTGACCTGACAGGAGTACATATTCTGTAACGTCAAATAAATAAAATATTACTAACAAATATTTTAAAGCTAATAAGCAAATAAGCTTTATTCAAATGTTTGGAAATCTTAATCTTTTAAATGAATGTGGAAAGTACAGTTGGTATTGTTTGAAATATTTATAATTCTGTTTTTTAAATCAGAGGAACTGCTGTTCTAATTAATACTACCGACATTCTCGGAAGCCAATGGGGTTGTACTTTCATTTTAAGCACTCCCAATAATGTTTGAAACATTCTTCTCATTCTTCTTTTATGCAATAGATAATCAGTAATAACAATTAATCTAATATGACAGATTGCAAATAAATTTTTGTTTTTCTCATTTCCATAATAACGGAATGTACATCGAACACGGACTGATGTACATCACAAATTCAACCAAAATACATTACTAGCTCTTAGTTCAATTTTCTGTAGTACTCCAGTTGTCGGAGACGAAAATTCCACTGAACCTATACAAATCATACAAACAAGCTGACTTTTGCCGAGAATATTCATTTTGGGACTTCACTACTTTTACATCCGGGCTTCTCCCTAAAACCCCTCTCGGAGGGGGGTAAAAACACAAAAAATCGATTTACCGATAATCGTATAAAAATATGTTTTAAATAAAAAATGTAGCTAAGATAATTATAAACAAAAATGTTTATTAGCACTTTTTGTGTAGAATGAACCGTTCTGTGTAGAATGAAAATTTGTATCAGCTCGATGGTAAAATTTCGATATTTTTCTATTCAAGTGTTCTATCGACAAAAATCAAGATGCGATTTAAAGGTAAAGAGGTTAGCTTTCGTACGCATGTTTTTATTTTGCCGCAAATAAAGTCAGATTTTATAAAGGTGTTCAATAAATAAACATGGCGCGATTTTTGCCATTTTTTATGATTCTTATGAGATCAATACAATCTATGCCTTTCATTGACTGGCCACTATGAAGTTTCGATAACTAGAGCCTAACCTTTAAAACCTATAGCATGACCATGAAAGTGATCAATTTTATTGATCTCATGAGAATCGTAAAAAATGGCAAAAATCGCACCACATTTATTTATTTAACAACTTTATAAAAACTGAGTTTATTCTAGACAAAATACAACAACTGCATATGAAAGCTACACTATTTACCTTTAAAACGCATCTTGATTTTTCTCGATAGGACACTTGGATCGAAAGATATCGAACTTTTACCGTCGAGCTGATACAAATTTTATTGAACATTGATTTCACGCGCGTAACTGACATTCAAAATCGACGGTCACTTTAAGCGTTTTTTTTTTTTTTTATTAAGAAGATATATTGCCGCATCCACCAAAAGGTTATTAGCGGCATTACACAGTAAACAAAACTTTAAATCTGATACAAGATATTAATTGACCTTAGGTAATTTAATAAGTTTTTTACGTGGCAGTTTTCTCCTAATAAATCTGGTAGAGTATTTGGTATATTGTTTATGGAACGTTCTCTATGGTATTTTGGACACTCGATTAACAAATGGACGACGGTAAGAGGCGTAACACATAGGTCGCACAGCGGGCGTTCACTGGCCGAAAGTAAATACGAGTGTGTTATCTTAGTGTGTCCTATACGTAGGCGCGTTAGAACCGTTTGAATAAACCGTGTGCTAGCACTAGTTTTCCACTGTCGTGTATCTGGTTTTAGCGATCTTAGTTTAGATTGCGATAGAAACCATTCGCGCTGCCACTGACCCATCACTTTTTGTTTAAAAAACGATTTCAGATCTTTACACACACTCTCACGCACTAATTCAGATTCCGCACTTGTTGCTGCATCACGAGCACTACTGTCTGCCTCTTCATTGCCGATAATTCCTATATGCGATGGGATCCATATAAATTTAGGAGTTATGTGGTTCTCTTGGGCGATTTGTAGTTCAGTTTTTATTAGTTGCTCCAATGGCTGTTTAGGATACAGATGCTGTATTGCAAGAAGAGAGCTGAGCGAGTCAGTGAGAAACAGAGGTTTTGGAATTCTTGAGAGGTTTGCATGTTTTAGGGCACGGTACAAAGCAAACAGTTCAGCGGTGAAAACACTTGAGCTAGGCGGTAGCTTAAATTTGAAAGTAGACGTTGGAGTAACAAAAGCACAACCAATGCCATCAGTGGATTTAGATGCATCGGTAAAGATGTTTGTGCAGTTAAGGTAGTCTCGTTCAAGAATCTCATTTAGTTTGTTTTTGATTATGTTGTTATTGCATTTTTTGGACAACTCTATTAAAGAGGTGTTGCAATTTGGGATGCTTATCAGCCATGGAGTCGGATGTTGGATGTTACAGTGAAATACATCTGGGATTGTTGTGTCAAAATTATTTAGAATTGATCTTACTCGTGTGTAATAAGGTTTTCCAGTACGAGGTTTATTAAAGAGGAAGTCAAGATTGTTTTTAGAAAAAGTATTTTCGAAGAGTGGATGATCCTTATTAGCAGCTACAGAAGAAGCATGTAAAAGTGTTAAAAGTGCCCGCCTATACTGCAATGATGGTTCTCCAGTTTCGGAATGTAAGCTTTCTATGGGTGAAGTGTGAAAAGCTCCGAGAACGATCCGAAGTGCGGCATTGTGGATTGTATCTAATGGTTTTAGGGTACTCTTGGTTGCGGAGGCATAAACAATTGAACCGTAATCGAGCTTGGATCTAATTAGTGTTTTATATAGAAGGAGTAGTGTAGAGAAGTCGGAACCCCAGAAACGATTTGATACGGTTTTAAGCAAATTGAGTCTTTTGTTGCATGTTAGCGCCAAATGTTGTATGTGCTTTTTCCAGGAAAGTTTTTGATCCAGCCACATACCAAGGAATTTTACGGAGTTTTGGAAGGGAATTATGCTGTTGTGAAGATAAAGGACTGGTGTAATGCATGATTTTTTCGTAAACACCATACCAGTTGTCTTTGTAACGGAGAATTCGAAGCCTGTACTAGCTGTCCATTCATCTAGTTGGGTTAAAAATGTCTGTACTATTCTGCACATAGATTCTTTTTGTGCTCCTTTAATGTATACCACTAAATCGTCGGCATAGAGGCGAGCTTTGAGAGGTTTCTGTAATTTGTTTAATATGTTGTTTATGGCAACTAGGAATAGGGTAGGACTAAGTACTGAGCCTTGTGGGGTACCGTTTTCTGCAGTATAAAAATCAGAATAAACGTTATTAACTCTTACTTGAAAAGAAAAGTCTTTTAACAAATTTTCGATATAGGCTAAGCAGTGTCCTCTAATATTGGATGCGTGCAATTTTTTAATGATGTTGAATCTCCAACACGTATTGAAGGCTTTCTTTATATCGAAGAAAATAGCTATGCACATTTGATTCATTGCTAACGCTTCTTGGACATCACTTTGTAAGTCTACGATATTGTCCATTGCTGACCGATTACGTCTGAAGCCGTTTTGCTCTGGTAAGAAGAAATGAGATTTTTCCAGTGTCCACATAAGCCGGGCATTGACTATTTTCTCCATTAATTTAGCCATGGCACATGTTAGAGAGATGGGTCTGTATGATTCTGGATCAAGTCGAGGCTTTCTGGATTTTAAAAAAGGTAAAATTGTGGCTTTTGCCCATATAGACGGATATTGTCGTTGTTGCCAAATTTGATTGAAAATTTGCAGTAGATGTTGTTTTGCTAAGATTGATAAATGCTTCAGGAATACGACAGGAATATTGTCGGGTCCTGAACTTGAGTTTTTCATATCTTGTAAGGAGTTATTTAGTTCTATAATAGTAAGAGGTTGAGATAGGGGGTTTTCGTGGGATTCTTCTAGAGACAAGATGGTGCGTTCTTTCTTTAGCTTGTAGTCCCTAAAATTAATGTCATAGTTTTCGCTAGAGGAATGTTGTTCAAATGTGAAAGCAAGAGTGTTAGCAATGTCTTGTGAAGAAGAGACTGTAGTATTGTTTATTTTAAGAGTGTTAATTGATGAAGAATACTTTAAACCGGAAATTTTCTTTACCCTTTTCCAAACTTCGCTCATTGGAGTAGAACTATTTATTTCTGATACGTATTTTGACCATGAGGCTTTTTTTGAATTTTTTATGATTAATTGGGCTCTAGCTTTTAATCGTTTGAATTCTATTTTACTTTCTTGGGTTTTGTGTCGTTTAAACCTATTGAAAGCTTTTTTACTTTGCTGTATTGCTTCTTTGCAATCCTTATTCCACCATGGTACTGGATGATGATTGTGAATTTTTTTTGTTTTTTGAATATAGAGTTCTGCACTTTTTAGTATTAAGTCATTAAAATTGGTGATTGTTCTATCGATATCACAGTAATTTATTTCACAGCTTTCTACGGAATTATCAATATATGTTGAAAAACTCACCCAATCAGCCTTTTCTGTTTTCCATTTTAAGACAAAGGTGTCTTTTGGTTCCGGTAGGGCGTTAGTATTGCAGATTTTTATGGGGTGATGGTCGCTGCCGTAGTTGAACGACAAAACTTCCCACGATAAGCGAGGAGTTAAAATTGGATCACAGAGACTTAAGTCAATTGCCGAGGATTCTCCTGATGCTGAGTTGAACCTCGTGGGGGTTCCATCATTAAGAAAATTTAAATTAACGTTATGTATTAGGTTTTCTATTATTCTTCCCATCTTATTTGTGTTAGAAGATCCCCATATTATATTGTGTCCATTAAAGTCACCGACGACTATACGTGGTGTTGGAATTTGGTGTATAAGGTGCAGTATATCTGCATAATTTACCTGTGAGTTGGGAGGAATGTAGATATTACATAGATAAAATGACATCAAGGAATCAATTTTGATGACTATAGCTTCTAAATTGCTTACTACGGGAAATAAATTTGCATCGAAAGATTTTTTTACTAATGTCATAACACCACCACTAGCATGGCTAACAAGCATCCTGTCTTTACGAAAGCATATGTATTGTTTAGGACTGTATTTCTGTTGAGGTTTTAAATTGGTCTCTTGGAGACAG
Source organism: Diabrotica undecimpunctata (assembly GCF_040954645.1). Lineage (NCBI taxonomy): Eukaryota > Metazoa > Arthropoda > Insecta > Coleoptera > Chrysomelidae > Diabrotica > Diabrotica undecimpunctata. The sequence goes on along the minus strand of NC_092806.1, from coordinate 78,453,421 downwards.
ATTATGTCTGGACAGTTTTCGGCAATGATAATCTGTAGCATAGCCAAGCGATGGAAGAATCCATCGATATTCCATTGTATGATCGAGTTGAATGTAAGAAATAAAAAAAATTAAATAAAAAAAAAATAAAAACTAAACGGTAGCTGCTAATAAGTGCTGGTTTGTGATGCATCACTTTCTACTTCAGAGCCCACCTCTCCAAGATAAGCAAATATTTTTTTGTTTAAGTTAGTTAGTCTCGATTTTATTGACCTTTCTTTTAAATAGGGACGGATTTGTTTTAACATGTGAGAGACACCTAGCAAATCAGGAGTGAAATCCTTGATCGAGATTATAGGATTAGATAAGCCGGCAGTGTTGTCTAGTAGGAGGGCTAATTGTTCACTGTTCAGTGGAAATGGTGGTTCGTGATTATTGATGAAGGTTTTGGCTGGTTCTATCTTGGATGAAAAGGATAAATCCGAATGCGTTTCTACAAGTTTAGTTTTCTTTGGCTTTTTTCGAGTTCCTGTAGATGTTGGTGTTACAAATGGGCTTTCTTGAGGTGCAGTGTCAGTTTCTGGAGAGATGACTTCATTTATAGATCGTTTTGAATGCGTTTCTTTATTTCCTGTTTCTTCTGTATTTACATTGGGTAATTCTGACTCGGTATGTTGTAAAATGGTGCTTTGGTGTGATAATAGAGGTAGAGTTTGGTTAGACGGCGACGTTGAAGGTTGGCTAATTTCACTGGCAAAGGAATCCATAGAACATTCTTCAACATGAACTTGTGAGTTTTCATTGCAGCGATGGGCAGTATGTCCGGTCTTTTTGCAGTTGTAACATACCATACTATCTTGAGACAGAAAGATTCGATATGTTGTTTCGTCATGATTTATAGTAAACGAATCAGGTAGTTCTATACTATGAGGACTTACATAGACCTGTCTTCTGAAGCTGAGAATATGACTATACTCAGGTGATGTAGCGCTGATTTTTAAAAATGTTATTGGAGATACCATGTTAAGTCCGATATTTTGTAGGTAGTTGATTAAGAAACTATGCGGTATGGTGGGACATACATTTGAAAGAACAATACGTTCCGCAGGGGTGATTAATCTTCTAGCCTGTACAGTTACATTTTGAATTTTTATATGACCGTGGTTTGTCATGAAGTCATCAACAACTTTTTTATTTGCTAGATACATACAAATACGGTTATTTGATAATCTGGATGAAAATATTATATTCTTAGGTTGAATTATCTTGCCCAATGGAATTAAATAGTCCTGCAATTTAGTATTATCCAAGGCACTGAAGACAATCGCTTGTTCTTTCGATGGGAACTGCATATTTGCTACTGCTGATGAGTACGTTGAGCTATTAGAGTTTGTTTGAGACATTAGTAGTGAGGTAGGTGAGATGCTGCTGTTAGTAGCCATATTTAATTTTCCTCCAACGTATTAAAATTATTGAAGTATTTAATACGTCTGTGGCCAGCTTTACAGCTGGCCGGTGAAACTGGATTTAAAACGAAAAACTAATAAACTATTTTGTAGTTGTTGATAGTTTTTTTAAAACACTACTAGTTGAAATTTTGTATAGACGATAGATAGTCCAAAATTTATAATTATTTATTCAATATGTAGAATAAAAAACTTACTGACTGTTAATCACTTCATATGCAAACATACAAATAATATTTCACACTTTATCAACTGTATTAAACACCAACATTAAATATCAATTAACAATATAATTGATTTAAAGCGATAACGTGTTCACTGTTGAAAGGTTCGAAATCAACTCCACTTTAAGCGTTGTTTCTAAGATAACGGTTCATTCTACACAAAAAGTGCTTAAAAATATCTTTGTTTAAAATTATCTCAGCTACCTTTTTTATTTGAAACCTTTTTTTCTACGGCATACAGATTCTTGGCAAATCTCAAGCAAATTTTTTTTGCGTTGTTACACTCCTATGGGGGGGGGGGGGGTTTAGGGGGAAGTCCGAGAGAAAAAGTGGTAAACTTTTTTGTATCTTTTTTGGGGTCCCAAAATTAATATTCTCGGCAACATTCAACTTATCCGTATGAGTTTTAGGGGTCAACTCTATTTCAAAGTGTACCACTAAAAAAGAATCTTCTTCTTCTTTCAGTACCCTGTCCGATTATCGAACGTTGGCGATCATATTGGTAATAATAACTCTGTTTACGGAGGCTCTAAATAAATTAGCGGTGGTCGCTTGATACCATTCCCGGAGATTTCGGAGCCAGGATGTTCTTCGTCGGCCTGGGCCTCTCCTTCCGGCGATCTTACCCTGTATTATGAGGCGTAGAAGGTTATATCTCTCTGGATGTCTCATTACATGACCGAAATATTGTAACTTTCGAATTTTTATCGCTTTTGTTATTTCTGTACTCTTTTTCATTCGATGTAAAACTATTTCATTTCTTATTCGATAAACCCAACTTATCCGCAATACTCGTCGATAAATCCACATCTCAAAGGCCTTTAATTTTTTCATTAATGTCTCTGTAAGGGTCCAACTCTCCATACCATACAGCAAGGTGGAGAATATGTAGCAGCGTATTAATCTGACTTTAAGGTTTAACGTAATATCTCTAATTAGAATTTTCTTTAATTTATAGAAGGCGGCTCTGGCTTTTTCAATGCGTATTCTTATTTCTTTATTTATATCCCAGTTATCGTTAACGTTTGCACCCAAGTAGGTAAGATTGTGGACTCTTTCTAACTCTATTCCATACGCTCTGATGTTCGTTGGTTGTAACTCCGTTTTGCTGACAACCATAAGTTTTGTCTTAGAAGTATTAAGTTTTAGCCCATATTCATTACATGCTTCGGTTACCCTGTTTATAAGTCGTTGCAGGTCTTCTTCATTGGAGGCAATAAGTACCTTGTCGTCTGCATATCTGAGATTGTTGACATTAATTCCGTTAATTTTAATGCCTGTATCTTCAACTAAGGCTTCTTTGAAAATAAGTTCGGAGTAGATATTAAAAAGTAGAGGCGATAGAATACATCCTTGCCTCACCCCACGTCGTATTTCCACTGCTTCCGTCGTATTGTGTCCAGCTCGTATGTTGGCACATTGATGCCAATACAAATTTTTGATAATACGGAGGTCTCGGTCATCAATTCCCACCTGTTGCAAGACACCTATAAGTTTGACATGGTTTACTCGGTCAAAGGCCTTTTCGAAGTCGATAAAACACATATATACTGGTTGTTCTATATTCCTACATCTTTGAACCATGACCTGCAAACTGAAGAGTGCTTCTCTGGTTCCGAGGTTGTTTCTGAAACCAAATTGTGTTTCACTTAGTTGTACTTCTATTTTGTTGTAAATGCTCGAGTGCAGTATTCTTAGGAAAATTTTCAGTACATGACTCATCAGACTGATAGTTCGATGATCGCCACACTGTTTGGCATTTAAAATTTGGTATTATTTGGCCACATAAAAAAGAATAAGGTAAAGTATTCGTGGATAACTGGTCTTTAAAACACTGGCTCTATTTCGAAAATCGTGCGTGTTTTAAAGACTCGATATCCACTTATACTTTAATATACTATTGTTTTAGAATACTAATGGGCAAACTGAAATAAAACGTTAAACTTGGAAATGGAGAAAAATAACTTTATGGATCTATTAGTGGAGTACACTGTAAAAAAATATTTGCCAATTAACTTTGTTGAAGATCATATAATCCACCAATTATAAACTACAATAATTCAAACTTAATTGTCCCTTCAAGAAATCAAATAAAGTCATGATGTTTTTCCAAACTTGATGTTTTGAAAAATTCTGTAAAGATACTTTAAAAACTTGTGATTCAAAAATTTCGTTTACAATGGATGGATGGTCTTTACTTTATTGACAATAACTGGACATTGCATTCTTTTTTATTAGATATTGTACCTGCGAAAGGACAATATACAGGCGTTTCAATGGCAACTTTACTTTTTAAAATAACGGCTGAATTTAATATTGTACACTCTGTTCAAGGTCTGTCTGTCAACTACTGACAACAGTAATAGTAACTTCACTTTTGCAAAAGAATTGGAGAACCTAATAGAAAATTTTGATTGTGTGAATAAGCACTACGTATTTGCACATATTGTTGACTTAGCTGCTCGAGATTTAATAGAAGTGATTGAGTTACCATCTGAAGAAAACGAAACCGAAGACTCTGATAATAGTGATAAAAGTAATCTGTAAAAAAATTAAAAACTCCGAAATGTTAAGATTAAATAAACTTCGCATAAGTTTGACTCATCAAATTTACACGTGATCATTCCAAAATTCTAGGTAAAAACCAGATGGAACTCTACATTGGAAATGCTGTCTCCTGGGCGTTACAATTTAAACGTTCGATTAATATTCTTTGTAAGAATACAGACACTCTTATAAATTTTCGAATATCTGATACAGAATGGAATGTTATTGAAAGAACATCTAAGTATTTACAGAGTTTCAAAACATTAACTACAACTTTAGGAGAGAAATATTCTACTCTTCCTATGGTGGTCACTGGGATCAATATGCTACTGGACAAAATAGAACGATGGGTGCATGAATTTGATAATAAAGAAAATAGAGACAATCTTGAAGCAAAAATAATTATTGCTCTTCAGATAGCTCGCGATCAAATTGATAAGTATTACTGTCGGACTAACTGGATGTATTGTATCGTTTTGATTTTGGATCCTGGTCATAAAATTGAAAATTTTTCTTTAATGACATGCAGACAATCTTTAAAAGATGAATCAATCAATAAATTTGAAGACATTGATAAATAAAATTATTATTCACCTTCACCTTACACTAACAAAGACTCACACCACACCCAAACTAAATGTACACTCAGTGTGTCTGATTAAGTTACCCATTTTGATCTGAACTTTTCCAATTATGTCCAAAAACAAATAGGAACGAAAATGCATGGAGATACGAAATCGACAAATACGCAGCTGAAACACGAGCTGAGAGTACAGAGGACAGTACCGAAAGTGGTGGAAACGGTACGAAACTGCCTTTAGAACCTTATTTTTAGAGAGCTTTCTTTGACAGTTACAAAAAAAAACGAAATCGATTAAATGACAAGTCTATTAGAACACTAATTCGTGGCTTTAACAAAAATCCTTAACAGAGGTCACACAAGGATCTAATAACAGGTTACTATTTGATTTCACTTAATTTGTACGAATTTACTGTTTACGAAGGATTTTGATGTGACCGGTAGGAATTAATTGAAAAATGTATAAAATAATGTATTTTCTTTTTGTTTTAAATAAATGTATTTGTTATACCTACTTACTATATTTAACATAAATATTATACCTATTTTAGGTATATCTACTAAATAGATTATTTGTCAAACTCTTTCAAACTAGTTTGACAAACAGTTTGAATTTTCAAACCTGTAACCATTGTCCTGTTTGATTTGACTTGACTTATTTGTCACAAAAAGGGCGAAATAACAACAAATAAAGAGGAGCTTTTAACAATAGTAGAAGACTTCTATGGAGAACTTTATAAAAGCAGACGGATGAACCAAACACAGCTAAAAGATGCAATAAGCAAAACAATATTAAATCAAGGCTCTGAACTCATGCCAGAAATAACTCTCAGTGAAATTAGACAAGCGATGAATAAAATGAAATCCAATAAATCACCAGGAGATTATGGAATTTTGATCGAGGCTGTTAAGAATGGCGGTGAACCTCTAATGAGGAAAATAAAAGATCTCTTTTATCTATGTTTGACAAAGAAATCCATACCATCTGAATGGAATAGAGCTAAAACAATTCTTTTGCACAAAAAAGAAGAAAACGCTAATCTGGAAAATTACCGACCAATCAGTCTGTTAAACTATCGTTATAAACTTTTCACGAGAGTAATCACCACAAGATTAGACAAGAAATTAGACCTATATCAAAGTAGAGAACAAGCTGGATTCAGAGCAAACTTTGGAACCAACGATCACCTCCAAACAATAAAACAACTCATCGAAAAATCTATAGAATATAACAAGCCCTTAGTTTTAACATTCGTAGATTTCCACAAAGCATTCGACTCAGTAGAACTCGACAGTGTTATAGAAGCACTAAACGAGAGGCGCATTGATAGCCGATATTCGAGGCTAATATATATAAAAATGCGGAAAGCTCGATACAACCCACATGATGGCAAGACGACTTACGAAAGACAACAAAAAATTTCCACTCTAGAAATCGTTTTCAAAAACGATTATTATACAAATTCTGGGAAAATGTATAAACAAAGTTATTTGTTACTGGTTATGTCATTTTAAAATTGACATGCTTTACCTCTATCTTGTAGCCAAACAAGGTCAAGCATGCCAAAAACGATTTTCGGAAGGAAAATCGCAACATAAAACATTAGTTAGTTAAAAATGTGATTTTTGTTACAACCAATAATTGCGGCTTAATCCCATATAAACATAATATTTAAATTAGACATGCCACAAGAAAGTAGGTTCAGGACCTTATTCAAGTCAAACCTATGCAACTCTATTCTTTAATTTACGATATACATTTCATACAATCGTACCCTTCTAACACAAACAACTACATCTATTCATAAATGAATTATTTTACAAACTCTTCTGTATTTGTCATAATCGCTGTCGTCATCCTGTCTAGGAGTCCGCTACGCGTGCTTCTTTCGTCGAATCATCCGTTCTACGGGTTAAAGCGCAGAAGCTATTTTCGTCAACAAAATCGACCTGGTTTTCAAAGCGCTGCACTGCAGTGAACAAACATCTCTCAATGAATACTTCCCAGTTATTCTAGGATACATTTATTTGCACTGAAAACACCCCCAATAAGCAATGGCTAATACGTAAAAATTAATATTATTTCATTACGGGAAAGGTTTTTTGGCGCGTAAAAATTTGTGGTTGTTAATGGGAATCTCAGTAAAATAACAGCTGTTTATACGGTAAATGGTAAGTTAAGATAAGAAAATACTGGTAAAAATTACGTACATAGTTATATCAGTTGCATATTTTAGGCGAGCAGTTTACCCCTATAAGCAGAGCATAAATCGACTATTTTTTTGCATTTATACCGCACCATACCTTTTTTTATTTTTTTTTATTCTATTCTATATATTTTTTTCAAGTTGAAATGTATTTTTTTAATTTTTCCAAATGGACCGGAAATTGTTATTAACAAAAAAACTTCCGAAAAATTTCCCGAATCGCTTTGAGTAAATTTTTTAAGCGTATCTCATCGTAATAAATACTTTTTCTTTCTTGGTAATTTCTCAATAAGTGCTTAATTTTTAAGTTATTTGCAACTTTTTGCTGAAAAAATGCCTTAATTAGTGATTTTTTTTTCTAAAAAACTACTAAATAAATTGCAATTCTGTAAAAAGCTTTATAATCTTTAAAACTTCAAGTACACGTAAGAATATTTTGACAAGAATAAATGGATTCTAGCTTACTCAAAACATGGAAACAAATATTACGAATATAAATCTTGTATAAAATATTATGATAATATGCTTGTACGATCGCAGCGATAAAGGCGCGCGGTGCTTAGAAATCTTTGTATAAATTTAAAACTATGTTTTTAGCAAGATAAAAATCACTTATCCTTGTCAAAATATTCTTACTTATACGTGAAGGTTTAAAGCTTTTTGTAGAATTGCAATTCATTTCATTCATCAAACCATCCAAAAAATTATTAATTAAGGCATTTTTCAACAAAAATTGCAAATATCTCGAAAAGCAAACGTTTTTCGAAAAATTACCAACGTATTGGTGAGATACGTCTAAATAGATCAGTTACTGATGGTTTTTACCTCCGAATTCTTTATAACTGAATCGATTCATTTGAAAAATTTTGTGTGTTGGTAAATAATTACTCAAGGAACAAAAGTTATATAGTGCCGATGTGCGCTTCCACCCTGGGGGTGTTTGCCACCCCTTTTAGAGGGTGGAAATTTTTTCACTCAAAATAACCACGCTATTCGATAAGAAGGACAGATTTCAAACAAAAAATGTAGTAACGATTTTTTTCGCTAGATCAATACTTTTTGAGTTATTTGCTGTTTAAAAGTGTCATTTTTCGTTAAAAAAAAAACATGTTCTTCAAAGGTTTTTTAAGAATAGCTCTGAAACTAAGAGTTTTATCAAAAAAAGTGTAACCACTAAAATTAAAGCTCATAAAAAAACAAAAAGATTGACATTTTAATGAATATTTTCAGTTCAAACTTAACTGAGTTATGGCTGTTCAAAGGTTTGTTTTTGTCTTTCAATACGAGTATTTAACGTTAAATAACGGAAAAAGGGTACATTTTTCGACAAAAACTCATATTATATTTTTAAAAGAGTTTGAAAGGACCTTTAAAATGAGTGGTGGTAAAAGTCCTTTGCACCAAGTGTACGTGAGATACGATCAAAGAACGATGGGTTTCTCAAATTTTTGTAAAAAAAAACGCAATAAAACTAACGTCATGCTCACTAGGATTGAAATAAATTGTTTTCCTTGTAGAATTCACTTTATTTTAGTGTTTTTTGTATGATCCAAAAGTTTAACCACTTTAGAATACCCAGTTTTTGAAAAAAGTATGATTACATTTTTTTTGTAAATATTAAAAAATCTTTTTTTTATAATAACTTCAAAACTAAGATACGTAAAAGATGACACAATACAAAAAAATAGGTTTTTTTTTTCAACAAAAATTTTCATTTTTTAATTTTTTTTGTAGCTTAAAAAATAACAGAGATATAGTTGGTTGAAGTTTGCTTTATAGCGCATGAACCACTGGTCTCCGACCCTTTATCCTTCACCTTTTAAACATGAAGGACTTTAGAATGTTTTAACATTCCTATACTTACAGCCCGTTAAATTACCTGTAAAATCGTTTTTTATGCATGTTGTAGCATCAAAATTAACTGAGTTATTGTAAAAAAACCAATAGTACTTTTTAGAATAAATTTTGGAGCATGGAAAAATTTTATAATTTGGAGCATTGGATCATTTCGATGGAACGACAGTCTGTCCCAACACCTTCTTTCAGTGCGTCACTAATTTTGACATAATATAGTATTTTAAGAATGTCGAGAATTATTGCATGTCATTTTAGTTAAATTTGACAGTTGCAGGATCGTAATCCCTCTTTTTCTAATTGAAAATAATTTAATAATTTTAATATTAGTCTTTGTTCTTTCTCGATATATCTCGGCATATTTATGCTTATGCATATATCTATATATATGCTTATGCATATATCTCGGCGTAAATATTTTTATGGCAATAAATACAAAATTAAATTTTCACTGTAAAATGTCTGATAATACTAACAAATACTAACCTGGAATGACAATTATTTTATCAGTTGACGTTGTGAAAGTACTGTCAAGATCGAGACCTACTGCGTCAAATTATATTTATGCCCATCATCGATTGGATATCTATTTAGCGTATTCTAAACTCCAACCAATTATACACCCGTAAGTAGAATTAGCTTTAAGATAAATAATTTTTTAAGTTCTATGTATAATAATCACAGACTCACGTTTTTTTCTGTCACTTCTAGCTTAATGTGTTAGAGAGAATTCGATCAACTATGACGCACTGAAAGAAGGGTTTGGGACGAACTATAATAGACATTTAATATATACATATGCATCTATGTATCTCTCTCGCTCTCTCTTTAAAAAATATTTTTTAATTCATTTTTGACAAAGGGGGTGGTTGTGAGGGTTGAAATGTTGAAATTATAATAAAATGTTATTTTATAAGCAAGAAATTAATTTTTGTTCGATAAAATGAACTCAATAAATGTTTCGGACCAATAAAAATATATTACATTAATTTTTTAAAAAAGGGGTTGGTTGTGAGGGTTAAAATGTTGAAATTATAATAAAAAGTTATTTTATATGCAAAAAATTAATTTTCGTTAAATAAAATGCACTCAAGAAATGTGTCAAACCGATAAAAATATTTTTTAATTCATTTTGTCATAAGGGTGGTTGTAAGGGTTAAAAATTTCCAATAAATAAAATATTATTGTATAGCTAGGGTATTAATTTTTATTTGTATTTAAATACATAATTGAAATGTCTCAAGCTGCTACGACTTTTTTTTCATATTATTTTTATAAAAAGTATTAGCTTTTAAGGGTTTTTAAAGGGTTTTAAGGGTTGAAAATTGTGAATAATTAATTTTCATATTAGGGAACATATTACAATATTTACCTTATGCGAATAAACAAGATTTAAGTGCATAAAATAATTAAATCCGTGTTTTCCCAGTTTCTTCAATAAGGGGCAGTTTTCACCCCTTAAAAACAAAAAACGCACCTAGAGCGTATAAAACTTTTGAAGGGGAATGTAAGATAAGCTTAATTTGAAATTTTCAAAGAAATCGATGCAGTTATAAAAATTCGGAGGTATTACCATATTTTAAGCCTCAGTAACTGGACTAAAAAACGTTTTACTCGAAGCGATTCGAAAAATTCTTTTTTTGTTAAAGTTATTCATTAATAACTATTTCCAGCCAACTTAAAAAAATTTAAAAAATAATACATTTGAATTTGAAAAAATATATAGAATCCAATAAAAAGGTTCGGTGCGGTAGAAATGTAAAAAAAGAGTGGATATATTCCGTTTTTAAGCGTCTTTTTAGGGGTGAACCGCTCGCCTATGGATTACCTAAGTCTGACGTTACAATTCTTTCAACTTGTTACAACTTTCCAAACATTTCTAATTCGTGTGTATTTGTCCCATAAGAAGTTGGAAATATTGTTTGAAAGGGCTTATTTTATTAAATTAAATTATTTAACAATTAAAAAGTTTTGGTTAAATAGGTTTCCAAAAGTACTATGATGTTATTTACGCTTATAAACATTTAAATTAAGTTGATTATTTTTTATTCGCCATGTTGGCATTATTACATGAATTCAAAAAACAACATATTTTTTAACGACCCTTAAAACCCGAGTTTGCCGTTTTTTCAAAAATTCACCGAGGCTTTGTTTATAAAAAATAAGCAATTTGACAAGAACAATTTTAAAGATTATGAGGTAAGCTTTGGACAAAAAAAAATTAAAAACGATTCCTTTAAAAATGAGCAGCCCTTGATGGGCCAAATATAAAAGGTTTAAAATCAAAGTGATTTTACTATGTCAAAAACTGAATTCATAAATTTAAATTTATAAAAGTCGCAATATTTATCTATTGTTCCGGTTCTAATCAACGAAAATTGATGTTTTTTTTATAATTTGATGCAATAGATCATAAAAATGCTTTTATTTAATTTGGGAATTAATTTAACCAAGTAATTTGTTTAAACAATTTAAAATAAATATAAATATTTATTTTCAAATAGTATAATCGAGCTATAAAAAAAAACGCTAACTCAGGTTCTAAAGGTCGTAGGACATTGTATTTTGTTTTTAAATTCGTCTATAAATGTCAACATTTCAAATAAAAAAAATTACTTCCTTTATGTTGATGTGTCTGAGTTATTTTAACTGTTTATAAGCCTAAAATCACAAAATTTTAAAAAAAAAATATAATTAAGCAAAAATACGAAAAATAACTTTACAAACTCTCATTATCAAGGATTTTCTATACTTTTTCAGTAGTAAAGTTGTGTCATTTTTCCATTACCGGTCTTCATCTTTAGTATTTAAAATCAAATAGCGATTTTATGTACATCGTTTATATATTATTTGTAAGTAAAAAATTAAGTTTAATGTTTTGCATGTTTTGTTTAATACATATCGCTATAACTAAATTTATCAAAAGCAGTTATTAGATACCCGTATCAAATAGTGTCACGAAAAAGACTTTTTATTTCTAATTTCTTTGGTATAATCTTTTGTTACATTTTAATGGTTATGTTATAACTTCTTGACCTGACACTAAAACTATTTTTTGCTGACCATTGAAAAGATTAATATTTAGTTGTAAAATTAATTTGTTGCTTCGAAAACTGCAAAATAAGGCAAAATCATTAATTATTTATAATGATATGATGAATTTATTGTGATCCTTAACAAACTCTCCAAATTTCAGATCTATCCATCAGTTAGTTTAAAAGTTATTCTATCTGTTTATCCAGAAGTCCTTTTTCTTTGCAACAACAGCAGTCAGAAAATCATAAAGGTACTGTAATTCTACACAAACCAACTGAAACTTTAAGTAATTACTATTTAAATGGGAATAAGCCACAATTGAAGGTTAAGTACGTTTATTGACGTTTCAATTTCCACTTCGGAAATCGTTCTCAAAATAAAACATTAGTAAATTAAACAAATTTTGTTTTTTTTTGTTACTTGGTGAAAAATATTTCTAATAATTTAATTTTATCTGACTCATTTATATTGACAAATCAGACATACATTATACATTTTAAAGTAGATGACTTTAAAATGATATTGCCAATATTATTGATTTGCGTTCCTAGGACGACTTTACTTGTAAGATAGTTCATTCGATTACATTGAAATCAACTTTAACTTGAGAATATCCGTCAGAAAAAAATCACAGCATGTAGTTCGTCTTTAAAAAGACAAACACATGCCGTGATGACAGTAAAAATCTCCTGTTAGTAATTCCATAGTAAATTATGAGGGAAAAACCAGGAAAAAAACCTCATAATACTATCCCGACATGGTAAGTATTTGGTCGTGCATTTAGTTTACTTTCAATAAACACCAAATTCTGATTTTAGGTATATGTTTTTTATTTAAAAAAGATAAATGATGTATCCTCTATATGTTACCGACTTACTAATACTGGTATTTTCCTTTTAATAACTTCTCTTTTAATATGGGTAACCAGATTATACTACATTCTGCCGAGGAATTTGCGACACAATTGGTCTCATTTAGCATAATTAGAGCCGCTTCTTTGATTTTTCTCTTTTTACCATCCGTTTCTTTTAGGACTATATTTGAATCATTCCATTGCACCCTATGTTCATTATTCCATGCGTGTGTACATATTTGAGATCTATCAAATTCTCTATTTTTGATATAAGATTGATGTTCACTTATTCTAACATTTAATGGCCTTAATGTTTCACCTAAATAAAACTGATCGCATTCACAAGTTATTTTATAAATGCAATTCTTTCTCCTTTCTTGTTCATTGTTAGGTTTGGTTTTAGACAAAATAGATCTCAATGTGTTTGTTGTTTTGAATGTTGTTGATATGTTGAATTTATTTCTTATCCTTTTAAGTTTTTCTGATAATCCTTTTATGTATGGTATTGTTATTTTCCTCGTATTATTTCTTGTGTATGCTGTAGGATCTCGTTCTAAGTTGTTCTGTTCTATTCGGTCGATTGTTGAAAATTCCTTATTTATAAACGATAAAGGATAATCATTGTTTAATAAAACAGATGTTAACAAATGTTTTTCCTCCAAGAACGAATTTTCGTTAGAACAAGTAAATTTGGCTCTATCCTATAAGGATTTAATGATTCCATTTTTAATATTAATATTCTTCTTCTTCCTACTTTATAAATAGGCTTAATGCCTGTTTTACTTCGGTTTTCAGCCTCAATTGACGTTGTCTGACCATCTTTTCCTCGGTCGTCCCAATGATCTTCCATTTGGCGATTTGTCTCTTGCTGTTCGTACTATTTCACTATTCGTACTGTTCTATTTTCTGTCATTCTTTCGATGTGTTGGTTCCATTCCACTTTTCTTCTGTTGAATCCATGTTGATTTATATATCCTGGTTTTCGTTTCCGTTGTGAGGTATTTGTTTCTTCAGATTGTGTTGTTAAGACATCCTGCTGCTTTGTTTGCCATGTTCACTTGTTTTTGTACTTCTTCTTCCACTTTTCCGTAGCTTGACAGTTTTATTCCCAAGTATTTAGTTTTCATCACTTGTTCTATTATTTTGTTATTTACGACTAGTTTACATCGTCTCGGTTCCGCTGATATCACTATCGTTTTAGTTTTCTCTGTAGAGATCCATGTTGTATATGAGTGCCGTATCTTCGAATTCTTTAATTAATCTTTGTAGGCCATCTTCATTTTCGGCTGTTATTATGGCGTCGTCGGCCGGTGTAGCATATTATCCTTATTTTCTTTTCCCCCATTCTATATCCTCTTCTTTTTTTAACTTTCTTTTTTTTTTCATCCATTATCAGATTAAATATTAATGGGCTCAGCGAATCTCCTTGTCTAATGCCAGTTCCATATTTGATAGGTTGCGATAGTTTTCCTTTACATCTTACCATAGCTATGTTATCTTTATATATATATATATATATATATATATATATATATATATATATATATCCTCAATGGTTTTTACTAAATCCAGTGATATTCCCTTTTCATATAATAAATGAATCGCGTCCCGAATTCTCACTCTATCAAACGCTTTCTTCAAATCTATCAGACATATATATGCTGGTTTGTTGTATTCCAGCGACTTTTCTTTCTTTTATTTGTCTTATTACAAAAACTGCATCCGTGCATGATCTTCCTGTCCGAAATCCTTGCTGTTCCTCTTGCAGAGATATTCGTTCGTTTATTTTTGTCGCTATTATTCTTGTTGTTAATTTGAGTGTTATATTTAATAGATTTATTGCTCGATAATTATTGGAGTCTTTCTTATCTCTTTTTTTGAAGAACATCACCATGATCGCTATCCTCCATTCATCTGGTATTCTGTTCGTGGTGATTATTTTATTAATAAAAAGTTGCAGTTGTTGTACAAGTGATCACCTTCATATTTTAAGAGTTCATTTGTTATTTGATCTTCTCCTGGTGACTTTCTGTTTTTTAATTTGTTTATTCCTTCTTTCACATCGTTTTAAGAGATTTCGGTCTTTGTGTCAAATCACAATATTAATATTGTGATTTGATTTGAATTAAATTAAATTAAATATCTGTTGGTTTTCTATACACCTGAGTCTCATACCCAGTATCGTTTTTAGAGATTAAAACATCCAGGAAAGGTAGTGTGTTATTTTATTCTTTTCCCATGGTAAATGTTATTGTCTCTTCTTTAACGTTTATATCATTCAGAAATGTGTCCAATAACTTTGATACATGAAGCCATATCGAGAATACATCGTCTACATATCTCCACCATGTCCTGTGAGTTTTAAATTTTGTTTAGAAATAATATTTGTTTCAAAATCTTCCATAAATATATGAGCTAATAATGGAGATAAACTAGAGCCCATTGCTAGACCAAAATTTTGTTTATAGAATTCATTATTTAGTTGAAAATATGTATTATCAGTACATAATGTTAATTTAATTAATTAACTCTATTATAGCTGATATGTTTAGTCTTGTTCTAGTTGCCAATGTATCATCACTCTCTAATTTTGTCTTGACTATATTTAAAGTCTTATCTAATCGCACATTTGTAAATAAACTATTTATGTGAACACTTACCAAAGTATTATTTGAATTAAATTCAATATTGAATAATTTATTTAAAAAATGTTGTGTATTTTTTATAAATGTGTCAATTTTATTTGCAAATGGATGTATAATATTTAATAAAAATTTTGATAGTTCACTACAAGGAGAATTCATGGTACTACAAATGGGTCTAAGTGGTATATTTGTTTTATGAACTTTCGGTACTTCATAAAAATGAGGGGTCTTACTGTAATAAGGTTTAATTAATATTCTCTGATAACCTGTTAAACAATCTTTAAACTTGAATAAAGTTCTATATACTCTGTTTTCCAAAGTCTTTGTTGGATCCTTTGTTAATTTTGTATAAGGTTTGTGCTTTATTATTATATCTTTAATTTTGTTTTCATATTGAATTTTATCCATTATTACAGTTGCATTCCCCTTGTCTGCTGGTAGGATGATTATGGAGTCGTCATTTTTTAAAGTTCTTATAGCCTTTAGTTCCTTTTTGCTTATGTTTTGTTCAATTTTAATAGACTTTTCCAATTCAAGTTTACATAATATTCTGTATTCTTCCTTTTCGTGGGTTGGTAACCGTTGAGATATTTTCTCCACTGAGCTTATTATGTCTAATTTTGGAATGGATGGATCAGTAACAGCAAAGTTTAGACCCTTTGACAGTAGTAAACTCTCCATTGCATTTAAATGTGTATTTGATATATTGACAACTGTCGCTAATATGTCATTATTTCTATTTAGGTTATCTAAAGTGTGTATACTGTTGTCCCAAAAGAATATTAAATTTATTTAAATGTATATTACTTTATTTCTTATATGAATTTTCATATACTATATGTAAACTAAAAATAATTTGATCAAAATCAGAATTTGAAAGATGAATTAACTTTATATGTTGTTTACATATAAATGTTAATATATATATATATATATATATATATATATATATATATATATATATATATATATGTTGTTTACTTTAAAAATTGTCCCCTAAGGTGTAGTTTCTATCATATTTTCATAATAAATAATTTCAAATAAAATAAAATAGTTTCTTACTTTACTTACTCAGATTTATTTAACTTACATTTTATTAATTATTTTGTCAATGTTACTTTTACATATTTAAATAATTGTTTCTGCTCAAATAACTTAATAAAATTTTATAATTAAATAGATTCATAGAATCTATATTATTCTCAGTTCCAAATGTATGAACCTTGGACTGATGGAGGTTGAATCAATCTTCACCTGTTGCTGGCTATTCTGCCACAACATTAACTTTTTAAAAAATGCCTCGCTGTTCTGTCACATTTTTGACCTCAAGGCCACTGTCTTTTCTCGTTTGGCGTGGTACCTAAATTTCTGGTCGCATTTAACCGACAGCGACTGAGAAGCTTAAGAGTGGTAACTTCATTATACATTTTTTTTTTAAATATCTATAATTCAATTTTAATAATGTTACCTAAAGTTAAAATCAAATTTAAATAATTATATACTGTTGGGAGTGCATCATATGATCTTTTTGGTTCTCTATAAATTAATGTCTTTTACTAAGTTTTTTCACATATTTTTTATATACATGTACCATTACCACATGTCTTTTGCTGTGCTAAGTTAAGTTAATTTGTAAACTGTATTCAGTTCAATTAATTGTCTATACAACATAATATTTAATGTCCATTATCATAAGCTTCTTTACACATTTTATATCTTTGACTGCTACATATCTTTTTAAGGTAACCCACTTATAATAACTTTTCCATGGATGTTTGGTTTTTTCATATAGTTCTTTTTAAAAGAACTGATGATGCTTCTTGATTAAGAAGCGAAGCGTGTTCAATAAATAGATGAAGTAGCCACCTTCTTTGTCTTTTATTTCTCCACTTTGACCGAAAAACCCACCACTCTTCGAGTTTTTCTTAGTTTATATTGGATTGACGGTCGTACTCCTTTTCTCGATATATATATATATATATATATATATATATATATATATATATATATATATATATATATATATATATATATATGTAAATATATATATATATATATGTGTATATATATATATATATATATGTATATATATACATATATATATATATATATATATATATATATATATATATATATGTATATATATATATATATATATATATATATATATATATATATATATCTACGGCATAAAGTGGACTCCGCCCATGTTAAAATTCAGGTTCAATTGAGCTCCGTGGTCAAGTGGATACCGATATACGGAGCTCACTTGACCATTCCATAATATTGGTTCTGTCGATTCATCAACATGTAGAGTTTAATAATTTATAAAAATTTTTTGGAGCCCGTAAATACCCCTGTATCATAAATGTATATCGTTTAGTTCACGTGTATATATTATAGGGGTCGTACAGATCTTCTTCAATGTATATTTGAACCATACGTTTATCGGTTTAAGTAAGCTCTGAGAGTTTGGCAACTGTGCGATTATACCGTATATTTTCAGCATATACCCTGAACGGTTCATATGGGCTCCTTATTTTTATCTACTGTTCGTAGACAGTGTAATCTAATACGCATTACACTGAGTAACAGAGGATATCTTATTACCTGGTATAACTACGTACTAAAAGGTAACTGGTTCTTTAAAAACAGGTATATAGATACAAAAGGATTTGGGCTTATTATTTAATGGAATATTCGCTTGCATAGGAAATTTTATTTTTTCTGCATTTTTAAAAATGTTGTTCTTTTATTTAATATAATTTTATTAGTTCAATGCCGAACTCGATGTTTTTTTTAATTACAGAAATTTCGTAATATATTTTGTTTACGTGAGTATGTCTTTGTACGTCTTATGTAAACATCCGATTAATAAAAACTAATTTTATTTCATCCAATCTTCTGCGATATCTTTTATAAAGCTTTTTTATTATTTTAGTTCTGGTCTTATTTGTGTACTATATATGATATCTCGATGAACGGTTATCTCAAAATAAATATGGTTAAGAGCTACAATAGATATTTTTGTGTTAAAATTGGTAGTAGTGTGCACAAAAACAAAGAATGGTTAATTTGTCTAACAAGGTATATTCGGCGGAAGATGCATATAGTGCAAGCGTCTATGTTTTAAGGGTGGAAGGATGTGCACCTCATTTTTAGCTGACAAGCTTGCGAACAATATTATTTCTGGTCCTCAATTTACCTTTTAGTTTTAAACAATAATCTGTGACTGACCCCGTGCGATACAAACTATTTTCAAGGAATTTATAGGGAGTCTACGTTCAACAATCATGACATTATTGGATGTTCAGTTTTGTGAAAGCGTCTATGTTAGGGAAATTGAAGGAGCACACACGAGCTTTTCAGGGGTTTTGGCTGAAAATTGATTCATAGTTTATTTTTATTGTGCAATAATAGGTGTATCGTCTATATAATAGAAGTCCTAGTATCTACCGGTATGGATCGTTCATTTGTGTAAATGCTATACAGTGTAGGTGCCTTTATGCTACCCCAAGCGAGACCGTTCTTCATCTGCAATTCTTACCATTGAGTGATATAAAAAATATTCTTTTGTGTAGGCATAAGCAGACAATATAAGAGAGTTTGTTATCCAAGGGGATATCATATAGTTTTTAAAAAATATTCTGTAAGTTAAGGTGTCGTAAGCGGCATTTAGATTGAAAAATACCACCACTGATACCCGATATTTTTCGTACCCATCTTTGATTTAGTATTTGTGATATACATTACTTTGAATAGCTGACAAACTAAAAATTTTGGCTGATAGTTTTTGTGGTCGTTGGAGTTTTTGCCAGGTTTAAGCAAAGTAACAACTTTGGCTTGTCTCTAGACTTTGGGTATCTTCTAATTTGAATACAGTTGTTCATCATCTGGATAAGCCATTGTAGTGTTTTTGGTCCAGATTTCGTAATAAGCTTTGTGCTCAGATCCTCAATGTCGGTATTTGTATTATTTTTCATTAAATATGTAGATGGTGGATCCAAGCTCAAAATCATTAAAAGGTTCTCTTAGCTGACTGGTTTTGTTCTTTCTTACTTTGAGTTATTCTTTGCTTTTTTTCCGATAGAAATAGTATGTCTATATCTATAATGTGGTTTTCAGCGATCAGCTATATACCAAATACCCTAGGTTAGGCCCTATATGTGTTTCCTGTACTAGAAATTAGTCAGATTCGTGATTAGCTCATATGTCTGATAAGTTTAAATAAAGTAAAGTTTCTTGATTTTTAGATATACCCTTAACAGTTATAGACATATGTTATTAGAATAGTTGGTCCTAAAAAGGACCAATTTGACAAAATCATATTAAAGGGGTGACTGAAGAATTAGCCGATTAATTAATTAATCATTACCCGGGGTATGCCCGATTGCAGTGGTCTTATTAGTACTTCAATCTTCCTAAAGGCTCGTTTTTTAAACCCCATAAGTAATGCGTAATCTTTTACTTTTTATTAAAAATTTAAATTTTACATGCCGTGTATTACTTTTTGAAGATATGTCGAATCAGATTTGTATAGTAATAATTTTAGCAGAATGACGGTATTGAATGGATGGATGGACGGTATTGAATGAATTCGGTTTCGCTAAGTAGAAATCGTTTGATTTCTCTTTTTGTTAATAATTTTAGGATCTAAAGAACCTCTTTGTGGAAAATAAATAAGTTTGTGATATCTGTCACAACTCATATATAGATAATAAAAAAATAAACAGGTAAAATAAGTGTAAACAATCTTAACTACATACATCGGCGCCACTGTTCAGGTGATGGGTTTATCACAGATATCAAAGGTTACATTTTAATTCAATGTTCTATTTACGTATCTTCAATATTAAAAAAGTAGAAAAAGACATGTTTATGCTTTTATTTTTTTAAATCTATGCTATTTTCTTTCTAGAGTTCCGTCTTTTTTGAACGACCTGTGTTCTTTTTTCAATTGGGTACTTGTCCAAAGCTATGACAAATACTCTGTCCTCTGCTATTCTACATTAATATGACTGATTTATTTTATCTTTCTTGCAACTATTTTAATGGTTATCCTGTGTATCTTCTTCTTCTTCTACTTTTTCTTTTCATATAGACATAACTGTCTGTTTTTCAATGTGCCTCCAGTAAGTTGCCTTTCCATCGTTTTCGTGGTCGTCCTACTGATCGTCTTCCTATGGGCTAACCGTCTCTTGCCGTCTTTATTGTTTTATTTGTTGTCATTCGGCTTATATGATCGTTTCATTCTACTCTTCTATTTCTTAACCAGTTTTTGATGTTCTTCACCTTGCATCTATGTCGTATATCTGTACTTCTAGCTCTGTCCCATAGTGTCTTACCATCAATTTTTCTAAGTGTTTTTATCTCTGCTGTTTCATATCCTTTTTGTCCTCTCTGTGTCAGATCTTGTTTCTGCCGCGTATGTCATTATTGGTCTGATGACTGTTTTGTAAATTCTGCCTTTCGTTTCTGTTTCGATATTTTTATTTCTTCATAATGTTTCATTTATGCAGCCTGTGGCTCTGTTTGCTCTATTCACTGGGTCTTCCACTTTAGTTTCGAGCTTTCCGTAGCTAGATAATGTGATGCCTAGATATTTAAGCTCTAACACTTGTTCTATTATATGACCTTCCAGCTCCAATTAACATCTTAGTAAATTTGCTGTTGTAACCATGCATTTTGTCTCTTTTGGGCAAATTAACATGTTAAATTTTCTGGCGGTTATATGAAATTGGTACAGCATACGTTGTAAATCATTTTCACTTTAAAAGAGTAGTATTGCGTCGTCTGCACAGCAGATTATTTTAATTTGTTTTTCTTCCGTTTGGTATCCTTTTTTAGTTCTTATTTTTTATTATTTCATCCATAATCAGGTTGAATAATAGAGGACTCAGGTAATATTCCTGTCTTATTCCATTGTCACCTTCAATAGGGTCGGTTAGTTCTTCTTCTACTTTTACTTTTATTGTGTTGTTTTGGTATATATTTTCGATCGTTTTGATTTTTCCTAGAGGTATCTCTCTTGCGTACAATAAGGGGATAACGTTTTTTTAATTTGTGTATCTTCTGTATATCATTATTTCTTTTGTGTATTAAAAATTAAATTTTGGTTATTATTTCTTAAGATTCTCTTAACGTGTTTATTAATTGTCTTGTTTTATGTGTATCAAGATATGTGTGTCATGATAGATTGTAATGCATATTTCATTTAATGTAATTAAAGTGCTCTTTGCGTTTGCCTATTACTTTCTCACTTCCTTAGCGATAGGTCTTTTTTTCCTCATCAATAACCTTATCCTCGCTCGATACAGCTATTTTAACCCTCTATAGCCCCGTGTGTACTCAAGGTAACAAAGGAGTTTTTGATGCAGAAAACTTTTTTAAAACAATTTCCGACTCTAGTATGCCCTCTGTTAATTTCAGGCAATATTTGGTTATACATTTTAATACACTCTATGAACCTATGACGAAACCTATATGGAAATGTTTAACAGTATGTCAAATGGACATGACTGCCTTATTAGTTTGTATTTTCGATCGTGATTTATTGTTATAAATTGTGTACAATTTATATAAAAATACATACAGAGGCATTATATCAGCATTTAGATATTGATTACCGTTGACATTTGTTTATTTTATTGAGTTGTTTCAGTACTGTGATAAAAAACAGGTATGTTGCTTTGAATCCACACTTTACCATATTATTTTAAATTATTTCTTTAAGATGGATACAAAAACGTTCTACGGGAAAAGCAGTAAATATCCGAGGAATCCAAAGACTCTGACTTTGATAGTGATAATAAGAAAGTAATAATAAATTTTCCAGGTACCCAGATATTAATCGATCCAGAATCAAATAAAATGGAAAATGAAGACGATTTGTACGAAGCAAATTTAGACCAGGATACCAATTTAGATTTAGACTAAGATGAAGATGAGGGCGATACCGATAAAACTGAAAAACACACTGAACAAAATGTGCTCAAAAGGTCAAAAATGATCGTAAAAAACATTGAGTGGAAGAGTGGTTCTCGAACAGTATTTCCAATTCCAGAATGGAAAGGTAATTTCCCAACATGCAAATTATTAGAACCGGAATCCCCTCTACATTATTTTAAAAAGATGATATCTACCAATATGCTGGAAAACATAGTAGAACAAAGTAATTTGTATGCACTGCAAAAGAATATAAATAAACCATTGAATATGACACTAGCAGAATTAAACCAATTTATTGGATCTGTTCTACTGATGTCAATATATGGCTTGCCAAGGACAAGATCATTTTGGCAGAAGGAAACACGTATTGCTCAAATAGTCGATACTATATCTAGGAATCGCTGGGAAGAAATAAAAACTAAAACGCATTTCAATAATAACGAAAATATAGTCAACAATAATGATAAGTTATACACAATTAGACCATTCATCAACGGTCTATTTTAAAATTTTCAAAGTATTCCAATGAGTGAAAAATTGTGTATTGATGAACAAATGATACCATTCAAAGAGGCACATTCTTTAAAACAATATATGAAGAACAAACCCAAAAAATGGGGATACAAGGCATTTGTTTTGTGTGATAGCAATGGTATTGTTTATAACTGGGAATTATATACAGGAACTGTTAAAGATCCCCTTCATTTACCTAATGTAGACACCAGCGGTAATGTAGTAATAAGATTGTGTGAGATAATAAAACCAAACAAATACTATAAAGTATATTTTGACAACTGGTTCAATGGCATTCAGTTGCAGATTGAAATGGAAAAACGTGGACTGCAATGTTTGGGAACTGTTCTTCCAAACAGATTGCCTTATTGCCATTTTTCTGATGACAAGAATATGAAGAAACAGGGCAGAGGTACTGTAGAAGAAAAGCACGCTACAGTAGATGGCATAAGACAAACAGCGTTAAAGTGGTACGATAATAAACTGGTTCATTTGCTTAGTACATTTGTTGGTTCTAAGCCTACTTCGTTAGTCAAGAGGTGGGATAAGAAACAAAAATCAAGAATTATTGTATGCTGTCCAAATTCAGTACAATTTTATAATAAATTTATTGGAGGTGTCGATCTTATGGATTCACTAATTGCTCTTTACCGAACAGACATAAGATCTAAAAAGTGGTATCTAAAAATATTTTTTCACCTTCTGGATTTAGCTGTTGTTAACAGCTAGTTGTTGCATCGTCGTGATTGCGATTACTGTGAAATTAAAAAGAAAAACCAGTTACCTTTGTTACAGTTTAAGTCCCACTTATGTAGCGTACTGTTAGCAAGCAATGATCAGATCAAAAACAAAGGACGTCCCAGGCTCAGTGAAATTGAGAACGAAATTGTAAAAAAACAGAGGAGAGGATCTACTGCTATTGTACTACCAAAGGAAGTTAGGCTTGACCAAACCTTCCACTGGCCAGTAATTTCTGAAAAAAAGGAAAGATGCAAAAAACCAGGATGCTGTAATACTTCTAAAGTAATGTGCGATAAATGTAAAGTTGCTTTATGTTTTACAACTAACTACAAATATTTGTTTTTTTGAATGACATAATAAATAAGTATATAACTTAATTCGTTAGTTTTTGCTAAACACTCCCAAAACTCTCCCCAAACGAAATTTAAAAAATCTAAAAAAATTACTAGTTATTGTAAATGGATATTTGAGCACATATACAAATTAAAACATTTTATAAACAAACAAGTTTACAAAAAAGTCGGGCAATAGAGGGCTAAGATATTTATATTTCACTATATGCTCTATCATTTGGTTTTCATTTATAATTTGCACCTATGACGAAATTTATAATATCTAAGATCTGGTGCTTTTATATGAAACTGGAATAAAACACTTGTTAGATAATATTTATTCGTTTTGAGTACACTTTTCTTAGAACCTAGTATATAAAAAAATAAATATTTGTCTGTCAACAAATTTCTTTATAAAAGTACGAGGCATTATTTTCATGCTGTGAGCTTTGCTGCTCTGTTACTTTTATAACGCTTAAGCTATTTTTAATTTATTGTCAATATTTTTGAGGTGTGTTATCTTAAATGATCATTTTTAAGGTTAGTACGTTTGATTAAATGAAATTGACATTAATTTGATAGTTTCCATTTTATTAGTGCTGATGGTATATGACTAGCATCTGTTGGTACTATATATCAATTTCAACATGTGGAAGTGAGAGCACTCACTTTCAGCGTAAATTTTGACGAAACCAGAAATAACCCATATTATTCTCCCCGTGTGATCTTAGTATTTCCATTGATTAAATAGTATAGGGTATCCAATATCAATATCTAATGTTGATTTTTAAATGCACACTTTAGATACTCTGTTTTTGTTTACCTTATTTTTAGACCTTTTTGCTCAAGCGCCCATCTTCATTGTCTCAATCATTAATTCAATTATCTCTCCTTATCTCTTACTAACACCACATCGTTAGCATACATAAGGCACCAAGGGATATCTCCTTAACATGTTTTCGTTAATTTTTCCAACACTAATTAGAAGAGATAAGGGATTAGCACTGACCCCTGATGCAATACTATTCTCAAATGAAATTTATCAGTCTTACCCTCACTTGTTCTAACATTAGTTTTCCATTACTTGCCTTATGATAAAAATTGCATCCGTTGTTGATATGCCTTGCATGAATTTAAACTGATTTCCTAATATTTCTGTTTCTTCCTCTCTCCTACTATCAATTATTCTCTCCCACAGTTTCATGGTGTGACAGAGTAGTTTTAGGGCTCTATAGTTTGTACAGAGTTTAACATCTACTTTGTTTTTGTATACAGGTACTAAAATGCTACTTCTCCATTCATCCGGTATTCGCCTTACTTTCAAAATTCTATTAAATAGTCCTGTTAGCCAACTTGTTCCTGATTTTCCTAATGCTGATCATATATATCCAGGGATGCCATCAGGACCTATGCCTTTTCTTTTTTCATCTTATGTAGCTCTTGAATTACTTCCGCGGTCGTCATTTTCGGCACCATTGCTATTACTGTCTCTGTTGCCTCTATAGATGCTTTCTCAAACTCTTAGTTTAATTGGTCGTTAAAGAACTCCTTGTAGCTATTTTTTAGGTCCTTTCCTTGCATAAATAGTTTAATGTATTTATCTCGTATACATTTAATCTGATTAAAATCTTTGGTTTTCTTTGCTCCACTTTTAACAATTTTGTATATGTTTTTTTCTTAGTACTCAGTTCATTGTACAGCTTTTCATGCGCTGCTACCTTAGATTGTGCTACCGCACATTTGCTTCCTCTTTCTTTATTTGATACTTTTGATAATCTTATTCTGATATTTTTTCTTGTCCCTCCTTATATAATCTTCTCTTGTCTTATATATTGTCTTAAACATCGTCTGACTATCTATATTTACCAATTTTTAAGTCAATTTTCTGAGATTTTTTCAAGTATTTTAGTTACACCCTCTTTAATAATTTTTGACACATTTCTCCAAATTTCATTATGACCTTTTTCCATATTCCAACACATTCTTTTTTATTTCTGTTCTAAATTGAACTACTTTGTCGCTTGTTAACGTCAATTAATTGTTTTTGTGACTCTCCTCGATATTTTGGTTTTATTTCATATTTTACTTGTATATCTAGTACCAGCACTTTATGCTGTTGGCTTATAGTTTCACTAATTATTACTTTAGAGTCTTTACATATGGGATTGGCTTACGATCCATATTTGGAATTGATTTTGTCTGCTTTTAAATTGGATAAGTTGGCTTTCTCTTTTCTAAAAGCATGTACTAACAGTGGACTAGGTATGGCCACTGTTAGTACATGCTACTGCTAATTCCAGCATATTATCTGCCATATTATTTTGCTGCTAATAGCATTCTAATATTTCATCTATAGATTAAATCCGTATAACAAATAGATATTTTTCACTTTCTCGGAGTAATAATATTCTAACATACAAAATCCTATTAAATTGCCAAAACCTTCCTTGCATATTTTATTCACTTATAAGGGACAGCAGCAATATTAGTACCATAATAAGGGTATAGTCCTGGACTGGCTAATCGTTGGATAATAGGAAGCATGAGTGTAGCAGTTTTAATGTTTTCGGGACTGCTACCTGGTATGGGGGAGCAGAGATATCAGTACCAAGTTATTGCATATATGAATTGTTGCTTGAACTTTATTATTATTAAACAGCACTATATTCTATAACACAAGAAACACTGTTATAAAACAGTCGAATAATATACAGATTCTCAATTCAAATATTCAAAAAATTAAAGACAGGCTTACTAAAATAGAAATCGCTTATTTAAAATGCAATCCATTAATGGCCCAAAGTACCAAGCACTTCTAGCATATGGTAATGATATTGATCTCATAAGAAACTCTCTCCCGTCTGCGACATCTTCAACAAAGTGAAGAGAACACGAAAAATGTTTTACTTAAAATCAACAAAATGAAAAACAAATACAAGCGAATCAACAGAAGAGAGCAATTCAATCTAGATTGTGAATAAAACAAGTGATGTTTTTATCTAAGGGGACGTCATAAAATTTTTGGAGAAATTTTCTCTAATTTAATATGTCGTAAGCGGCATTTCGATTGACAAATACTACCCCTAATACCTGATATCTTTCGTACCCGTTGTTGATTTTTGCAACAACGGGTACGTTATTACATACTTTATAAGTATTACGAATAAAAATAAATAAGCAAGAAGAATGTAAGTGTACTATATTTAAACCAAGTGACAGAAAAAAGAATATTATACATACATGTACTTCTAAATTAAAAATTATATGCCTGACAACGCAAGATACAAAAAACAATGATTTAACATTGAAAACAATGATAGCTTGCACAAGCGATAAAGTATTTAAAACGATAAGGCCGAACATATTATATGTAATTGTAATAGATATGTTGGCTAAAATTATACCATAAGACACCGAAATATTATATCTATGTGTTTATGTGTATCTAAAGTATAGTAGTATATTGAATTCCCTACATTAAAAAATCGAAATATTTAAATTAGACAGTAAAAAATTATAATTTTAAGATTGATTTATAAATTATTATAATTTAAATTTTACTGCTTGATGAAACAAATATTGTAAGTCATACACTATAGCAATCGAAACATCGGAAAGTACATTTATAATATAATAAATATTTCAGTGCCAATGTATTAAAAAAAATTCTAGTACATAAAAATGGACACTTGCCTATTCAAAGTTTATAATAGACACTAATTTCGGTTTATCTATAATTAAAGCAAGTAATATAAATTATAATTATTAAAATATTTAACTACATTAACCAAGTACGTATTTGTGAAATTTCTCGATGACTAAATTGATTGATATTTAAATAAATTTGAAGTTCCAAAACGTACCTGCTGTAAAATTTAAAAATCTACGACTAATCAAATTATTGGCAACATCGGAGGAGTTTAGTTGGGTACGCAAAGAAATGTATACGGATCCCAAAAGTGTTTTAACCTATTACAGAGTCCACTTAATCCGACGTGTTGGTCGGAGTCCACATAAAGCGCTACCCAGATAATAATATACACGGTGTATATTCGCCTGGAGTTAGTATAATACCGTTTTAGTACGGAGCTCTCATTAACCGCTAGATCTATATATATATATATATATATATATATATATATATATATATATATATATATATATATATATATATATATATATATATATATATATATATATATATATATATATGTATATATATACATATACATATATATATATATATATATATATATATATATATATATATATATATATATATATATATATACATCTAGCGGTTAATCTGAGCTCCGTTCTAAAACGGTATTATACTAACTCCAGTAGAATATACACCGTGTATATTATTATCTAAGTAGCGCTTTATGTAGACTCCGACCAACATGTAGGATTAAGTGGACTCCACAACAGGATAAACCATTTGTGGGATCCATATATATATATATATATATATATATATATATATATATATATATATATATATATATATATATATATGTATATATATACATATACATATATATATATATATATATATATACATCTAGCGGTTAATCTGAGCTCCGTTCTAAAACGGTATTATACTAACTCCAGTAGAATATACACCGTGTATATTATTATCTAAGTAGCGCTTTATGTAGACTCCGACCAACATGTAGGATTAAGTGGACTCCACAACAGGATAAACCATTTGTGGGATCCGTATTTACCATTTCGCGTACACTTCTAATCTCCTGAGATGTTGCCAATAATTGTATTAGTAGTAGATTTTCAAATTTTACAGATGGTACATTTTGGAACTTGAAATTTATTTAAATATCCATCAATTTAGTCATGGAGGAATTTCAGGATTATTTGGCTAATGTAGTTAAATATAAATTGTTAACCGACACATAACTTTATTTTACTTTTTAGTTTTAATAAACAAGGCGGTAATTTATATTACTTGTTTTATATATTTTTAAACATAAGAAAGTGTCTATTATAAACGTGGAAAAGTTAAGTTTCCATTTTTATTAATTAGTATTTTTTATTAAAAGGCATTGTCACTAAAACATTTAGTTCATAAATGTACGTAGATCGGATAGAGTAATCGTGTAACAGATGAAAGTAGAAGCCCCTTCGGTAGGATTATAATGCTTGTTACCCTATTAATATAATTAAAGAAAACTCAAACAACAGGGAGATCTTTGTAATTTTTGGATTACTGCCGTTTATGACATGCAATGTTTGTTTTATAGCGTAGTTGAATTTAAACTACAATAATTTATGAATCAATCTTTAATAACATACTTTTTTACTGTCTAATTTCAATAGATATGTCGATTTTGATTTAAAATATTTAATGCGTTAAAGTCGCGTAGAGATTTTCACTATAAACATTTAATTTTAAAGCTATTATTATAATAGTCCAAAAAAAGTATAAAAGTCTAGGGAATTCAATATCCCACTATGGATTTGTTTTATAGATTATTGTAAAGCGTTCGACAGAGTCAACTGGATACACTTATGACTGATACTAAAAGAATTAGGTGTACAACAACACCTAATTTTGCTTATAACTGAACTTTACGAACACACTACTGGACCATTTAAACTAACATTAAAAGAAGATTGAAAATCAAACTAAATATAAGTATCTGGGAAAAATTTCTCAAACGATATTAATATTAAAAGAGACTTTAAAGAGCATCTGACAAAGCATGCTAAACCTTAAGTCGACTAAACCACACAAAATGGTTATTTGAGAAAAATTATAGCTCGTTCCAGAAAGAATTGTAAATATAATAACAATAATGTAGATTAAGAAGAAACGCTGAAGAAAAAAACAGTAGCGGTTAGCCTAAGTAAAGAAAGGCAAAAAGAAGATGTAGTTTGATGTTTTGAAAAAATCTGATCCGAAAACTATATGAAAAACATTTCATAGTATAGACATCGAGCGCGGCGGTGCCTCTGCCGTCTGGCGGCCTATATCGGAAACTTTTACTACCATTTGACTATTTGTGTACAATTTTGTGTATGGTTAAGTGGCACACCACAAAAAGTGTTTTTATTTTCTCTTTTGTTCAGTAATTAAAATGTATGCTATACTTCTAGATGTTCCAATACAATAAAGGATAATAAACATAAAGCACAGGGTACAAAATTTTATTATTAAATTATTTTATTATTTAAAATGTATGCTATACTTCTAGATGTTCCAATACAAGAAAGGATAATAAACATAAAGCACAGGGTAAAAAATTTTATTATTTTCTATGCGCTAGTTATTATAAACAAATAAGCTATACTACAATTAAAAACTATGACCACTATGAAAAAAATACGGTAGACTATGACTACATTTGTGCTTTAGCACTATAGTAAGAACAAGATAAAAATCTAAATTCCTTCATAATTATATTAACGAGAAGTTAATAAAACTTTTGTTCGTTATCAGTAAGAGAAAGCGCATTTCAGAATATACCTATTATGAAAAATGTTGTTGATATTACAATATCAGATGACAGGAATACAAAAATAAAAAACAACTTACCTTTTCAAAACAACAATCAATCACTTCATTTTATCACGAAAAATTTAAAAATTGCAATGTAACTGAACCCATTTTGCGAGCTATAGTTACATTGATACTTATGTGGCAATTAGCTGTAAAGTCATTAGTCTTTTCCGTCGTATCATATTTTCCTAATATTTTTTGTAGGCAAGCGGTTTAGTTTGTGTAATATAATATCCCCAATTCGTCTCATAATATTTAGTTTTCAAAACAGCTGTTAATAATTCGTTCACATTTTTTAGAGCTCTTTGCAGTACATTTGAAAATAAGTCGACAGTAAGATACTTTACTTGTAGATTACTTTTTGTTAAATTAGTTTATTAGGTAAGCCTAGTTCTGCCATGGTATTTCATAGTTTTATTCTTATGATTATATCAGTGTTTGTTTAAAATCTATAAATAACTAGTTTAATGTTTTTTTTGTATTCCCAACATTTCTCATTAACTGCCTAATAGTGAATAATTGATCAACGATTTATTAGTTTTTCTTATTCCACACTAATAGTCTCCTATTTGATAGTTCACCTATTCACTCAATCGTTCCAGGTGTATTAGAAAAAATACTGTATATCCTAATAATTAATAGATATATAGCTTATATATAGCTTATATCGCTATAGTTTGTGCAGTACATTTTATTATCCCTTTTGTGTATGGTATGCTTTTCAGCAAGTTGGTACTTGCTCTTACTTCTAAATTGACAGATCAGCTGTTTAACTGCCTGTACTGAACTTTCTTCTTCATTTTGCAAATATATATAAGAATTAATAAAACTCTGACATACCGTTAATTAAAATATTGGATACCCTATACTATTCAATCAACGGAAATACTAAGATCACAATAATCTATCTCTATCTAATTAGCCTTTTTCGGTCCATCTTTGGACATAGGCCTTCCCAATCCTTTTCCATTCTTCTCTGTCTGTCGGTATAGTCATCCACCTAGAGCCCACGTGCTTCTTGATATCATCTGCCCATCTCATTTGGGGCCTTCCTCTGCTTCGTTTATATTCCCACGGTCTCCAACTTATAAGAATTTTGTTTCATCGGTCTTCTTTTTGTCTTATATTGTGACCGGCAAATCTCCATTTCAATTTTGCAACTTCTTGTCTAACATCCCTCACTTTTGTTTTCTCTCTTATCCACTCGTTTCCCTTTTTATCCATTAGTCTTATGTGCAATATTTGTCTTTCCATTGCTATTTGGGTTTTTATGGTTATGTCCATGTTTACTTTTGTAAATGTCCACGTTTGGGAACCATAAGTTAGAACAGGGAGTACGCATTGATTGTATACTTTGGTCTTAAGATGCTGTGGATATCTTTTGTTTTTAAGAATGTAGCTTAGTTTGCCAAATGCCGCCCATGCCAGTCTAACTCGTCTTTTTATCTCTGCTGTTTGGTTTTCTTTGTTACGTTTTATAGTTTGACCCAGATATATATAATCCTGAACTTGTTCTACTTCATCTTGTCCGATCCTCATTGTGATGTTTTCATCTGTATTTGTTATAATTTTGGTCTGGCTGTAATTCATATTGAGGCCTATCTTTCCAGCTTCTACGTCCAGTTCTTTCATCATTTCAAATAATTATTCTCATTTATCTGTTATCAATGCGATGTCATCAGCGTATATTAGATGGTTCAAGCGTTGTCCACCAATTTTTATACCTTTTTCATCCCATTCTGATCTTTTAAAAATATCTTCCAGAGCCTGATTGAAAAGTTTCGGTGATATTGTGTCACCCTGTCTCACGCCTCTATTTATTTGTATTGATTTTGTTTATTCATATACTTTAATTGTTGTTGTGGCTTCCTTATATATATTGGCTATTAGTTCCGTATATCTGTGGTCAATTCATTTTCTTATTCATTTTTCATTATTCATTTGCTCGTTCTATAAGTATTTTCATACTTAGTAAATGGTCACTTGTGCTGAATCCCTTTCTAAAACCAGCTTGTTCTTTTGACTGGTATCCATCGAATTTTGTCGTCAATCTATTGGTTAAAATTTTTGTTAGGAGTTTATACATTACATTGAGGAGTGTTATAGGACGGTAGTTTTTTATATCTGCTTTATCCCCTTTCTTGTGTAGGATAATGGTTACGGATTCCTTCCAGTTATTTGGGATTCTTTTTTCTTTTAATATCTTGTTAAAAACGGAATGTAGAGTGTTAATTACCACTTTTCCACCATATTTCAGCATATCTGCAGTTATTCCATCTTTTACAGGCGATTTGTTGTTTTTCATTTCTTTCAATGCCTTCTTTATTTCTGATTTGCTTATTTCTGGTTGTAGCTCTGAGTTGACATTTTTTACTTTAGCCTTAAGTTGGTTTTTAATTGTTTCTGGTGGTTCCTTTTTTGTTTTATATAGTTCTGAGTAGAAATGGTGGATAATATTTATAATGTCATCTTTAACGTTTGTTTCTAGTCCGTTTTCATCTTTTTTTTTTGTTTATTTCACACTTACCTAATTTCGGTCTTAAGCATTTCATATTTTTGTTGTTTTGTATTACTTTTTCTATTTTTATTTCTTGTTCTTTTCTCTTATTTTTTCTTATTATTCTGCTTATTGTTTTATTGATTTCTACATATTCTATAGCTTCCTTCTTTTATCCATAAGCTTCTTTGTTTCTGTTGATATATAATTGTTCTTTTTTAGATCCTTTTTTGCTATTTCTTTTCCTGATGTAATCATCGTTGCTGTAAGTATGTTGTCTATTTCATCTATATCTTTGTCATCACTGTCTAATTTTTAAGTAAGTTGTTCTTTTAATAGGTCTTTGTATATCTCTTTATATTGCCCTAGTTTGTTTCTATCTACTAGATCCTAGGTTTTAATTATTTTTCTTTTCATTTCATAGTTACCGTCAACACTAATTTTTGCTCTGACCATCCAGTGATCGCTACCTGTTGTGAATCTGTTAAGAACTGTTACATCTTTAATGATATATCGTTCCGTGGACAGTATGTAGTCGATCTCATTTTTTGTGGATCCATTAGGGCTGACCCATGTCCACTTTCGTTGGGGCTTCTTTTTGTAAAAGGAGTTCATTGCGTATAGATGCTTTTCTTCTAGGTAGTTCATCAAAGTAGCACCTCTATCATTTCTCTGACCATAGCCGAAATCTCCTATTTTATTTTCTTCATTGTTTAGTTTTCTACCCAGTTTGGCATTGAAATCTCCAATTACTAGTATAAGACGATTTTTATGTTCTTCCATAGTCTTTGATATATCTTCATAAAATAGTTTGATATCTTCGTCATCATAAGCTGTCGTGGGGGAATATACCTAGATAATTTTAATTAATGTTCTTCTTATTTTAAGTATGACATAGGCTGTATTCGGGTTTCTTCTTTTCGTCAAGTTTCTGATAGGCCTATGATATCTCATTTAATGTTTGTTAATTCTTCTTCCAGTTCATGTACTTATTCATCCGTAGACATCGATCTAATATTGTATGTCCCTATTGACAGGTTGACGGATTTTTTTGATTTATGTTGTGTTCGTCTTAGTGGGTTGTTATATCTATCAAAAGCGAATTATTGCGTCTCCCAGATACAGCGAGGCAGACCTTTGAGGTGTGGGATAATATTATGGGTTATTTCTGGTTTCGTCATAATTTACACTGAAATTACTAACAAGAGAGTGCTCTTACTTCCACATGTTCAAATTGATATATAGTACCAACAGATGCTAGTTATATACCATCAGTACTAATAAAATGGAAACTATCAAATTAATGTCAATTTCATTGAATAATCAAAACAATCGAAAATATAAAATATACCAAAACAACACAATAAAAGTAAAAGTAAAAGAAGAACTAACCGACCCTATTGAAACTGGTAATGGGATAAGACAGGGAGATTTCCTGGGTCCTCTATTGTTCAACCGGATTATGGATGAAATAATAAAAAAGTAAGAAATAAAAGAGGATACCAAATGGAAGAAAAACAAATTAAAATAATCTGCTATGCAGACGACGCAATACTATTATTTCAAAGTAAAGATGATTTACAACGTATGCTACACCAATTTCATATAACCGCCAGAAAATTTAACATGTTAATTTCCTCAAAAGAGACAAAATGCATGGTTACAACAGCAAGTTTACTAATATGTTAATTGGAGCTGGAAGGTCAGATAATAGAACAAGTGATGAAGTTTAAATATCTAGGTATCACCTTATCTAGCTACGGAAAGCTCGAAACTTAAGTGGAAGATCCACTGAATAGAGCAAACAGAGCCGCAGGCTGCCTAAATGAAACAATATGAAGGAATAAAAATATCGGGAAAGAAACCAAAGGCAGAATTTACAAAATTTACAATAATGACATACGCAGCAGAAACAAGACCTGACACAGAAGGACAAAAAGGATGTTAGAAACAACAGAGATAAAAACACTTAGAAAAATTGATGGTAAGACACTATGGGACAGAGCTAGAAGTACAGATATACGAT
This sequence comes from Diabrotica undecimpunctata, assembly GCF_040954645.1. NCBI lineage: Eukaryota > Metazoa > Arthropoda > Insecta > Coleoptera > Chrysomelidae > Diabrotica > Diabrotica undecimpunctata. The sequence goes on along the minus strand of NC_092806.1, from coordinate 78,418,453 downwards.
GTAGATGCAAGGTGAAGAACATCAAGAACTGGTTAAGAAATAGAAGAGTAGAATGGAACGATCATATAAGCCGAATGACAACAAATAGAGTAGTAGACACGCCAAGAGACGGTTACCCAATAGGAAGACGATCAGTAGGAAGACCACGAAAACCATGGAACGGCAACTTACTGGGGGCACATTGAAAAACAGACAGAGTCATGTCTATATAAAAAAAAAGAAGAAGAAGAAGAAGAAAAAGATACACAGGATAAACATTAAAATAGCTGCAAGAAAGAGAAAATGAATCAGTCATATTAATGTAGAATAGCAGAGGACAGAATGTTTAGAGAAAATAATGAATCAGTCATATTAATTTAGAATAGCAGAGGACAAAGTATTTGTCATAGCCTTGGACAAGTGCCCAATTAAAAAAAGACCACAGGTCGTTCAAAAAAGACGGAACTCTAGAAAGAAAATAGAATAGATTTAAAAAAAAAATAAAAGCATAAACGTGTCTTTTCCTACTCTTTTAATATTGAAAATACGCAAATAGAACCTTGAATTAAAATGTAACCTTTGATATCTGTGATAAACCCATCACCTGAACAATGGCGCCGATGTATGAAGTTGAAATTTTTTACACCTATTTTAACTGTTTTTATTTTTTTATTATCTATATATGAGTTGCAAACGATATCGCAAACTTATTTATTTTCCACAAACAGGCTCTTTAATACCTTAAATTATTACTATACAAATCTGATTCGAAATATCGTCAAACAGTAATACACGGCATGTAAAATTTAAATTTTCAATAAAAAGTAAAATATTAGGCATTACTTATGGGGTTCAAAGAATGAGCCTTTACGAAAATTTAAGTACTAAGAAAACCACCACAATCGTGTATACCCAGGGTAATGATTAAATAATTAATCGGCTAATTCTTCAGTCACCCCTTTAATATGATTTTGTCAAATTGGTCCTTTTTAGGACCAACTATTCTAATAACATATGTTTATAACTGTTAAGGGTATATCTAGAGATCAAGAAACTTTACTTTACTTAAACTTATCAGACATATGCGCTAAACACGAATCTGACTTATTTCTAGTGCAGGAAACACATATAGGGCCTAACGTAGGGTATTTGGAATAAAGCTTATCGCTGAAAACCACATTATGGATATAGACATGCTATCTCTGTCGGAAAAAAAGCAAAGAATAACTCAAAGTAAGAAAGGACAAAACCAGTCAGCTTTCAGAGAAACTTTCAACGATGTTGAGCTTGGATCCACCATCTACATATTTAATGAAAAATAATACAACTACCGACATTGAGGATCTGAGCACAAAGCTTATAACGAAATCTGGACCAAAAACACCACAATGGCTTATCCGGATGATGAACAACTGTATTCAAATTATGGAAACACCCAAAATCTAGAGACAAGCCAAAGTTGTTACCTTGCTTAAACCTGGCAAAAACTCCAACGACCACAAAAACTATCGGCCAATATCTTTATTTTGTCAGCTATTTAAAATAATTTTGCACAAGATCGTTAATATGATTTCACCGATATTTGAAGAAAAGCTCAAATTAAAAGACAAAAGTGGCTATAGATAGGGAAGATCAGGTACATTACAAATGCTAAATCTTACCCAACACATCAAAGACGGGTACGAAAAATATCGGGTATCAGGGGTGGTATTTTTCAATCCAAATGCCGCTTACGACACTTTAAATTACAAAATATTTCTCGAAAAACTATATGATATCCCCTTAGATAACAAACTCACTTATATTATTTGCGTATGCCTACACAAGAGAATATTTTTTGTATCACTCAATGTTAAGAATAGCAGATGAAGAACGGTCTCGCTTGGGGTAGCATAAAGGCACCTACACTGTATAACATTTACACAAACAAACGATCCATACCGGTAGATACTAGGACTTCTATTATATAGACGAGACACCTATTATTGCACAATAAAAATAAACTATGAATCAATTTTCAGCCTAAACCCCTGAAAAACTCGTGGGTGCTCCTTCAATTTCCTCGACATAGACGTTTTCACAAAACTGAACATCCAATCTTGTCATAAAATCATTGAACTGTAGACTTCCTATAAATTCCTTGATAATAGTTTGTATCACACCGGGTCAGTCACAGATTATTGTTTAAAACTAAAAGGTAAATTGAGGACCAGAAATATTCTTCGCAAGCTTGTCAGCTAAAAATGAGGCGCACGTCCTTCCGCCCTTAAAACATAGACGCTTGTACTATATGCTTCTGCTGCCGAATATACCTTGTTAGACAAATTAACCATTCTTTCTTTTGATTTTAACACAAAAATATCTATTGTAGCACTAAACCATATTTATTTTGAGATAACCTTCTATCGAGATATCATATGTAGTACACAAATAAGACCAGAACTAAAATATTAAAAAAGCTTTATACAATATATCGCAGAAGATTGGATAAAATAAAAGTAGTTTTTATTATTCAGATGCTTACATAAAATGTCCAAAGACATACTCACGTAAACAAAATATATTACGAAATTTCTGTAATTAAAAAAAACATCAAATTCGGCATTGAACTAATAAAATTATATTAAATAAAAAAACAACATCTTTAAAAATACAGAAAAAATAAAATTTTCGATGCAAGCGAACATTCCATTCAATAATAAGCCCAAATCCTTTTGTATCTACATACCTGTTTTTTAAAGAACCAGTTACATTTTAGTACTTAGTTATACCAGGTAATATGATATCCTCTGTTACACAGTGTAATGCGTATGACATTCCACTGTCTACAAACAGTAGATAAAAATAAGGAGCCCATATAAACCGTTCAGGGTATATGTTGAAAATATACGGTATAATCGCACAGTTGCCAAACTCTCAGAGCTTACTTAAACCGATAAACGTATGGTTCAAATATACAATGAAGAAGATCTGAACGACCCCTATAATATATACACGTGAACTAAGCGATATACATTTATGATACAGGGGTATTTACGGGCTCCAAAAAATTTTTATAAATTATTAAACTCTACATGTTGATGAATCGACTGAACCAATATTACGGAATTGTCAAGTGAGCTCCGTATATCGGTATCCACTTGACCACGGAGCTCAATTGAACCTGAATTTTAACATGGGCGGAGTTCACTTAATGCCGTAGATATATATATATATATATATATATATACACATATATATATCTATATATATATATATATATATATATATATATATATATATATATATATATGTATATATATATATATATATATGTACATATATACATATATATATATATATATATATATATATATATATATATATATAATTAAATTATATGAAATTATTATAAAATTATTTATTTATATGTTGTTATTTTCCTCTCTTTCTAGTGTATTACTATGACTGACGCGCAATTTCCTTTTAACAAATACCTGATGATTGCTTTGGACTATAGGAGCTGACTGAAAAATGAGACTGAAACGAAGAAGAAGAGCTCAAGTGAGTGGATGGAGGGTGATGCGAAGATGTGTTATATTTTTTACTGCAATATGTGTGATACCGGTTTTATTAGTACTGATGGTAGCAACTGATCGTTATTTACAACCAGTAAGGCATCAAACACAATATATGCACCGCCAGGTAAGTTTCGTAAAAGGTCATTCAATAGCAGTACTCTCTCTTTGATATGTCTCTTCATCAATGTGGTAAGAGGGATTTTCTATATAAACCTTCCCCTTTTGTGTACTGGTAATTCCAAGGTTTATAGGGCGGGATTTGGATTTTTTTCTTATGGAATAAACCGGAATAGTTTGTTATTTAGGAATATGGCAGAAAACCATTATTTAGAAACATTCTAAAAAACTATATCTAAAACCAGTTTTTCAAAATAAAATGAAAGTGTGTATCCTAAAAAAATTACTCAAGAAATTAAGGCTCAACTTATTATTATATTCAAGAAAACATCAATGCAATTTATGTATAACTTAAAAAATAGATAACTTGCTCCTAAAAACATACGAAAACCAGTTATTAAACGAATAATTAAAGGGAGTGCCAAAAACAACAACAATGAGCAAGGCTATCTATCAAAAAAGAGACGATATAAAATCAATATAATGTTCGTATAGGATTAAGCCACAATTGATTGTAATGAAAATTATATTTTTAACTAATTAATGTTTGACGTTTCGATTTCGACAACGGAAATTGTTTTCAAAAAAGATTATCTTAATAATTTTTCGAAAACGTATTACCAACAAGTTATGTTATTCAAAATTGGTGGTTGATTTACTTGGCCTGAATATTGTAGGCAACAGCATGCTAAATCTGAGGGTGGTGTTGTTACTCTTGGAGTATCAAATTCTGACTGTTCTGACTGTATTATATGTTTGTGTAAAGTGTGTTAAAGTAGATTATATGTTTGTGTATTGTATGTTGCATATGTATCGTGTATAGACTGCAGATGGTACGTTTACGACTTCCTAGTAATCTGCTATTGTTGGTACGTTCTTATTATTGACTTCTTCTTTTTGTAGAATGTAGCAAGTAAAGCCTGCTACATTCTGCCAATGAGTTTGCTGTTCAATTTTCTTCATTAAGTAGGCTTGTATTTCCTGGACCAGATTTCTCGCAGTGGGGTACTTTCTAGTCCTGCATCTTCATTCATATTGCTTAGTCTGTTAAGAATTTTTTTCAGTAGACATTGAGGTATCTTTTTCCTCGTTAGGTATGATTGCACTACATATGACAGATCAATTCCTTCCATTGCCGTAAGTTTTGCTCCCTCCCATGCGTTGAGTCGTTCAGTCGTCTCAATTAACCATTTGTAGCTTGTGTTGTCCACACATGTTACCTAGAGCCATCCCGGTCCATGTGAGCAGCCGAAGAATTTAACTTCTGGTCGGTCTTCGGGTAAATCCTTGACGGCTCCTAAGACTATCATTATCTATTAGCTGTACTGGATACTCAGGGTGGATTATTCCCTTCTTGATTCCACTAGTTGCATCTTTGTAATTCATATCCTCAATGTAAGATCGTTTGCATCCCCAGGGGTGCTTGCATCTACCATGATTCTTTTCCCAGGAGTTTTGGTAGAAGAGGGTTATTCCTTCTTTCTCCTTCTCACTTCTCACAGTCCCTTCCTTTTTCCCTCGCGTACATCTTGAGGGCAATCCAGAATCTATTCTTTTCCTGCTTTGGAGATGACCTTTTCAGGGGTACTTTACCGGCTCTTGAACATTAACTGTTTCTCTAATTTTTACTGTTGATACCATACTGTTCCCACACGTAGCTAGGGAATAAATGTAAACTTGCTCAGAGCCCCGCTTGAACAGGTAAGGCTTCATAGAACCGGATGTCGCCTGGTATTCGGGGGGAACTGTTTATGACCAAGTATCGTGTGTTCATGTATCCTTTAGCACGGTATTTGGCCTCAGGTTGTCTCCTGGGGTTATGAAGAAGGTATGGAGGTTAATGTTAGGAGAGGATTTGTACGTGAAAATTGGGATTTAATGCCACGGTAAAAGGTATTTAAAAACGCTTGAGATCCGTAGTCGGTACTCATCTCCCAGTCTGGATCTCAAGCGCATCTTGATAAGCAGTCCCTAGATTGTCAGCTACGCTCGCATTACAAGAATTATTGATATAAGATATAGATATTAAGATAGATAGATATTAAAAAAAATCGGGTGATATGAAAGGCATTGGCTAGTTTATAATACAACGTGATGGGTCGGCGACAGGGACGGGCGCCTTCTACCGGCCGGACTCGCCTCGTCGGAGATGGTTCTTTGCCCGTCTCAACGTGCTATTCGCAAGGAACTATTGTATTTTATTTGTTTTTGACTAGTTCGGATTGTTTACACATTATTATATTATAGTTAGATTCTACAATGAATGAGGAATAATTAATTGAATGTATGAGGAAGTAGCCAGCTATTTATGAATTCTTTATACAGCGTTATGAACTCTCCCTCCGATTTCTTTTTTGCCCATCCTGGGTGGACTATCATCGTCTTTTCCTTCTTTCATGTTCATCCAAAGCTATAGCTATCGCTAGCAACTCCATGTTTCTAAAATTCCATGCAATTCCATTTAAAAAACCGTACAGAAGCCGGAAGCGAGCCGTCGTAGCATAAATCAAAACCCGGTGCAAAGCCCAGTTGTTCCACGTCCCGTGTCATAAACATCCCGTCCTAACATAAATCAGCCGCGACCGCGTTACTTCTCCATTTAGTTGCCTTCTAAGCAGAATAAACTTGGGGATATTCTTCTTAAGTGGCCCGTGCCCCGCATGGGGAATATTCCGAAGGTAGAAACAGCACCCTCAGATATTTTTCAACCACAAGTATGCCTACAAGATCGAAGCCAAGTAAGTCAACAATCGTTTTTGAAAAACATAACCTACAAACAACGACTTGCTGGTAATATATTTTCGCAAAATTTATAAATAATCTTCTTCTTTCAAAACGATTTCGGTGTGGAAATCAAAACATCAAACATCAGTTAGTTGAAAATGTAATTTTCATTACAATCAAATGTAGTTTAATCCCGAAGCTATTTTCTTGTGGCATCTTAAAGTAATTTATGGGAATAAGCCACCTATTTTAATGGGAATAAGCTACAACTGAAGTTTAACATAAGTTTATTGACGTTATATGACGAGGGAATAACCCCCCCCCCCCCAGGACCCTATTCCGATTCTGTTACTTACACATTTTAAGGACTCAAAATGGGGGTAACATCATAAAAAAAATTTTGGTGACCAACCAAAATCCCCCCCCAGATTCCCCAGGCAAATTCTAGGTGCGCTACTGGGTCAAGGATTCTTCTATTTTGGTTCGAGGGCGGTATTTTATTTTCCACCTACCCGCCAGTCTCACGACCGATTGGGGGATTTCCGTAAACGGGTATTAATAAAAAGAGAATAAAAAAGAAATCACAAACAATCGTAACAACAAACTAGCAATGTTTGTTAATTAAATAGATAGGACAATAGCCAAACTTTGAAGGAGAGCAGGCATCTGAAGATCTTTCTTATGAACAAGAAGTAGTCTGTGTTTCTCACATACGTTCTAGAAGCATAATAATAGTTAAATGAGTATCCACAAACATCCACTAGTTGCACTGGTCAGTAAATAAGGTAATATTACTCGCTGCAAGTTCCGTCACAAACATCCTTATCCTTTTACTTTTTCCCATTTACGTAAACAAGATTCGTTAAAAGTTTCGGTTCAAAAAAGGTAATTTAAACTAAAGTCTGCCAAACAAAGTTGAAAACAAAGATATAAGAACAAGAAATTAAGGTGACTGATATCATTGAAAGAATAGCCAGAGTAAAATGAAGATAGGCAGGATGCATATCGAGAATTAGAGATAGTCGATGAACACCGAAACAATTCGAATGGAGACCACCAAAGCACAAACGAAGCTTCCGGCGATCACCAACATGATGAACACACGGACTCAAACAAAAGAAACTTTGGATGAAAACGACGTATGATAGATGGGGTTGGAACCAAAAAAAAAATGCTATGTTTACCAATGGACGTTCTAGGCTGGATGATAAGTACTTTATGATGTGATAATTTAAAAATAAAATTACAAAAACTTATTTGTACGTGTATTCTTATTAATTATGCAACCCATCAACACACTGTATATAGTTACACAAGAGCTTTTAATATAGTACATGATTATCTTTGATAACAGGTTTTATCTTTGTAGAACCTTAATCTTATTTATAAACTTAATTATAAGAGATCTGTTATAAATTGTTTTCATATTTTAGGTAAATGAAGTTGGAAAAATACAAGCCGGATCGCTTACAAATAAAAATATGTCACTCATCTCTAAACGGCTCGAAAATCGAAAACGACATATGAAAATCATGTGCAAATTATTGGGACTAGATCGACCAGGAAATGATTCATTACACAGGCCTAATTCTTGGGAGTTTTTAGTAGACAATAAGCACCACCTTATCTGGTGCAATGTGTTTAAGGCTGCCAGCACTTCTTGGATGTATAATTTTAACATACTGGCTGGGTAAGACAAAATTAGTTACCATATAATTAAATATAAATGAAATATAAGTTTTTAATTATAACCTTTTAGTTATTATTAATAACTATTAAAATTAATTTGTCAAGTTAATTGGGTAGGATGCGTCACAAATAGTTCTACTCAAATTCTAACCTTAACTTTACGAGTGGTAAATTCTTACATGGTGTTCCATTTTAGTTAACAAACGAAGCTCTAACGACCGAGCATCAGCGGTATCACTGTAAAAGCTGGGATTAGGGAAATGCAATTCCACGAATGGGTTGAAAATAACGAAAACCTACAACGATGACAATAAAGCTTTTATTGCCCTGGGACAATCATGCTGTTAACTACAATTTCACTATGAAAGGAAAACCTAAATCACCTGCAGACAGAGAAGATAAAATTGATAGGAATCAAATTTACTTCATTTTGCTCTACAACAATAAGAAGTACATAAAATCTACTAAAACATACCCTGGGGCTGGCTTTCATAGCGATCACAATCCAGTTATAATGGATTTTAGACTAAAAAGATGCCTGAAAGTTAAAAGACGTAAGACGAAAACATAAACCAAACCCAATAGAATAAAAACGAATCAATGAAATCATTATAAAAAAGTGTAGAAGCTAAAGAAAACTGGATGTAAACAAAATGCCTATAAATTGAACGATTTCAGGAAATATGATACCTATAATGTCCATAAAAAAGTGAAAGAAATGACAGGTAGAGATAGAAAGAGACAAAGAAACAATATTAAGAAATAATAATAGGGGAATAATTATAGGTACAAAAGACAAACTAGAGAGATGAAAAGAATACTGAACTTAGTTTATTAGTCTAATTTAACTTTATTATTTATAAAATGTTCTAACACTTAGTTTATTAAAGTCTTTATTTAATTTATATAGTCTTACAATAATTTATATTCACTGACATATTTACACGATTCTAATTTATATACTACATTTCCGCGTTACAATTATTCAAACTCGGTACAACTATTCAGACTAATTATTTTCAATAAAAAGATCCTCTATATATATATATATATATATATATATATATATATATATATATATATATATATATATATATATATATTGAATAGCCGTTATTCTAGAGTTCCGTAGAATTCGGCCGACGACCCTTAAACTCTCTCGAACAGCATGGAAAGAAGACCGGGTTTATCGTAGGAAAAACTACTAGAAACATACTTATTAGAATAATAAAATGTTTACAGGTTAAATATGAGTCATATTTATCGTAACACTGTCCCCCTCTTAAAAGATGGTTCCTGCCGGAACCTTGTCGGGACTGGAACTGGAACGGTATGCTGGTATCGGTAACTGAACCCCCTTTTACAATTTCCAGTTGTATAGAAATGACGGTTTTCTCTCCACACCAGTAACTATGCGGATTGCAACAGACTAACACCTGGACTTCGGTGTCTTTAAAGATCTCCTCCACCATACTTCGGATAACCCTCCAATCTAATTGGCGGCACTCTAACTTTGGCAAGGCTAACTTTTGCACGTCGTTGAAGTAAGGCTTCCCATACATCTCGGTAGGCAGGTTGGTTACGGGCAGTGTCTTTCGTTACCAGGTAGAAAAGGTAACAAGATACATCTTGGAGTTTCAAGGCTTTCCCGGGAGCTGGCACTTAACATTGAAGTTCTGCAACTCGACCGAACTTCCTTCGAAAGACGGATGCCAACCCTGGTGCGTCTTTGATACTGGCCGGGATGGTAAGGGCCCGTGAGTAGTCATCGGAAAGCGCGAGTAGATCCTGCTTTTCTTCAGTGGTAATACCATGTCTTGCTTTACCGGTACCTCCATAGGCTCCGGTGAATTCCTCAAACGTGAGCTCAGACACATCTTGGACTTGGTTTACTTCCACTTCATCTACGTCGTGGTCACCTTCGAAAGACGCCAGCCGGTTATGATGTACTGTCTTCGGCTATCCCCCGGAATCTTGCTTATTCGGTAGATGACATCGTTGATCTTCTCCATAATGAGGTATGGACCTTCCCAAAACTGCTGCAACTTAGGAGAACAACCTTATCGCCTCTTGGAATTCTTCTTGGGCTTCTTGGAATTATGGAGCCAGACTTTGTCGTTCTTAAATCTCCCCTTTTCGGCTTGCGTATCGTACTGTTTCTTCATTCGGTCGCTAGCGATCTGATAATGGGAACGGACCAACTCGTGTACATCGTCCATTTTTCTTCGTAATTCGATCACATAATCTTCACCTGCTACATCTTCTCCAGGTCGACATCCAAACTCTAGACCACAAGGTAGTCGCATCTCGCGTCCGAATAGGACTCTGGCTGTCTGCCCTCTTGATTCGTTAACAGCAGATCTGTAGGCCATTGTAAAGAACGGAAGATATTGGTCCCAGTCTCGATGATGATCGGACACCATCTTTGTCAAATACTTGCCAAATGTCCTATTGATCCGTTCTACCATACCATCCGATTGCGGATGATATGCTGTAGTTCTTGTTTTCTTCATGCTTAGTCTATCACATATTCCTGGAATAGATCGCTTTCGAAGTTCCTTCCTTGGTCACTATGGATCTCCAAAGGTACTCCAAATCGGCTGATATATTCTTGGATCAACTTATCTGCAATGGTAGCGGTCTTCTGGTCTGGAAGTGCGTAAATCTCGACCCACTTAGTGAAGTAATCCATTACTACCAACATGTACTTGCCTCCATTCTCACTTTCTGGAAATGACCCAGCAATGTCCAAAGCTATTCTTTCAAACCGGCTTCCAACATTATTTTGTCTCATAGGAGCTCTCGTTTTTCGGTAAGGCCCGTTACTCGTAGCATAATTAGTACATTTCTTACACCAGTCCTTTACGTCGTCGGAACTGTTCATCCAATAAAACCGTTCCCAAGCTCGCTGAAGGGTTTTCTTTACACTGAAATGCCCTCCTGATGGACTGTCGTGTAACTGACGAAGTACTTCGGCTATTCTGCTCTTTGGGATCACCAACTGTCTTCTCTTCTCTGAACCGTCATCATTTTCCAGTACTCGTTTCAGCAAGCTATCTTCCATGATAAATGAGTCCCACTGGGCCCAATACGCCTTAACTACTGAGCATAGGTTTGATATTTCTTGCCAAGGTGGTCGACGGTTTACCTCTTTCCATTTTAGAATTTTCTGTACAACTGGATCTCTCTCTTGTTCTTCCCTTATCTTAGTAGGCGTCCAGTCGTCGTTAACCATTGCTGTTCTTAGCACTGCTGCTTCCTTGGATTGCGTTTTGTTGCAGTGGGAACACTTTGCTGGGCATGGCCTTCTGGAAGGAGAATCATCGTTTCTGTAGCTAACTCCGGTCCGGTGCTCAATCTTGAAATCGTACTCGATCCATCTGGCTATCTGACCATCTGGATTCTTAAACTGCATCAACCACTTAAGGGCGGCATGGTCGGTTCGGATTAAAAACTTCCTTCCATAGAGGTATTGATAGAAGTGCTATACTGATTTCACTACTGCTAGAAGTTCTCTTCTCGTCACGCAATAATTCCGCTCAGGTTTTGAAGGAACTTTACTAAAATATACAAGGACTCGTTCCTGTCCTCCTTGAATCTGAGATAGCACTCCTCCGATTCCGACATTACTTGCATCTGTATCTAAGATGAACTCTCCTTCTGGCAGTGGATACCCTAAAATTGGTGCTTTTTCATGGTCTCAAAGGCATTCTGGCAGTCTGTATCCCAGCGATAATCTCTTGCTTCCTCCGGTAGTAAGTACATAATCCAAGAAAACTTCTCACTTGATATTTGTCGGTTGGTTCTGGCCATTCCTTAATGGAATCGATTTTTCCCTTATCCACGGCCACTCCTTTACTGACTATATGACTCAGATAATTGACTCTACCCTGAAATAGCTGGCACTTTTTGAGGTTTAACATCAGTTGGGCAGCTTTAAGTCGATTAAAAACGTTTTCTAAATTCTTCAGATGATCTTCAAATGTCTCCCCCAAGACGATTATGTCATCTAGATAAACCAGGCATGGTTTCCAAGATAACCCTCTCACCACATTTTTCATAAGCCTCTCAAATATCGCAGGAGCATTACAGAGTCCAAATGGCATAACGTTGAATTGCCACAATCCAGATCCTGTGGTGAAGGCTGTCTTCTCTTTATCTACTGGGTCCATTTCTACCTGCCAGTATCCAGACTTCAAATCCAAAGTAGAAAACAATTTACTTCCCGCCAATGTGTCCAATGTGTCGACGATCCGAGGCAGAGAATAACTATATTTTTTGGTAACATTGTTCAGCAAACGGTAATCCACACAGAACCTCGTCGTTCCGTCTTTCTTCTTAACCAGGACCACCGGAGAGACCCATGGGCTCGTAGAAGGTTCTATCACCCTGTCTTTTCTCATTTCCTGAACCATCGTTTCAGCTTCCTCTCTTTTCACCTGTGGTAATCGTCGAGTTGTTTGACGAATTGGCTTAGCATTACCAGTATCAATTTTATGCTTAACAACGGTAGTTCTTCTTGTCTTTCCTCCTTTCGGTACGCAAAAATCACGATACTGCCGAAGAAATTCCCTTAATTTCCTTTTCTCCATCTGATTTAGAGACTGTCCAGCAACTGCAACCATTTGGTCGAATTTGTCGTTGAAATTATCAGATGTTGTCGTCTGACGGATTATGGATGTCACAGGTACACAAGTTCCTACTTTTGTCTCTTTCTTGATGGTCACTGGGTAGTCATTGACATTGATAAATCTCAGGTATTTCTTTAGCCGAAGTTACCAATTCCTTTCCAATTATGATTCCTCGGCCAACCTCGTCGCCATGGTTTCAAGGCTCCATCATAACAGGTGTCCCTTCGTTTACAATTCCCTGTAACTGCGCTACTACGATCGTTTCACTTCTCGCAGGCAACTTTGATTACCTTATTCTTAAAATCCAATTAGAATCCATGCATATTCATTACGTCCATTCCTAATATAACATCCTTTTCGATGTCAGCAACTATAACAGTATGGACGAACTTTTCTGCTCCAATTCCTAATTCTACCTGGATTTCTCCATGAATGTTGGCATTTTCACCTGTAGCTGTCTGAAGTCGCAACCTCGTTGGTAACAGTTTCTTACGGCTGTTTATAACTGTCGGGTGTATAATGGTTCTGGTCGCTCCGGTATTCACCAACAACGTATGCCTTTTACCATTTATTTCTCCATCTACATATACACTATCTTCACATTTCAAAGAAGCTATTAGTATGAGAGGGTCTTTGGAAAAGTTCCGGGTCGAAGCTGCCCCCTAAGGCCGACCCGTTCTAGTTTTCCTGATGGTGAGTTTCTTGATTTGCGTCATACCTAGGGTGCTTACATAAACTAGCATCAATAAATGTTTGAACGGTCAACTTTTCCATCATGTCTTCGGGAGCTGTTGGATAAGCATATCATACTAATCTGGCAATATCTACCTCATATTCTTGAAGAGCCTCATCTCTCTTTTGTCTTCGATTTTTAAGCTGCGACTGATATACATGCTCCAAATGTTCGTGGCCATATCGCATATTTAACCTCTTCTTAAGTTGTTCGAAATCATCCGTCTCCTCTACGGCTATGGTCTGAAGAACATCTAAGACATCTCCTCGAAGAGCGATAGTCAGGTTTACAGCGTTTTCTTTTTCAGACCATCCATTCGCTCTTGCAGCTGATTCGAACTGTTTCATGTAGTTGTTTCATGACGATTTTCCGTCGAAAGTTGGAAGTTTAACATGAACAGAACCTCCACTTCCTTCAAATTTCGGCCGTGTTTCCAACTTACATTATGTCTCGTCTTCTTTTGTCTCTACTGTAATTGGATTGTTTCCTCTCTCTGCTGTCCCTGTTTACCTCCATCTTTCTTTCCATCTCTTTCCATATCTTTTCTTCGAAGGCCAACATATTGGCAGCAACTTGGTTTTTTAACGAAGAGATTCTATCGTGGAGGGCAGACATCTCAGAAGTGAATTTAGAGATGTTAGCAGAAACTTTGCTTTCCAGAGAAGAAATCTCGTTAGAAACTTTGTTTTCTAAAGATGCGATGTCGCCGGAAACTTTGTTCTTTTTTTAATGCGATGTCGCCGGAAACTTTGTTCTCTAATGATGCGATGTCACCAGAAACTTTGGCCACATCAGAAGAAACTTTCGAAATCGACGAGATGACAGCAGCATGTTTATCTTCAAATATATAAGTTTTGGGGTCCAAACCCTCGTCCTCCAAAACGTTCTTTAGTCGTTGGACTAAATCAGCCTTTTTTCCGGTAGAAGCTAATTTCCTGTCCTCGACATGTCTTCTTAAATTCGTAACTATGAGCTCATAAATCGTAGTCATTTTCACTATTTATTTAAAATATTCCACTTTTCTGACACCAATTAACTGAGTTTATTAGTCTAATTTATTAACTTTATTTATTATAAAATGTTCTAACACTTAGTTTATTAAAGTCTTTATTTAATTTATATAAAGTCTTACATTAATTTATTTACACTGACACTATTTACACGATTCTAATTTATATGCTACACTTCCGCGTTACAATTATTCAAACTCGATACAACTATAGTTCAGGAAATGAAGCTCGAAAAAAGTTAAAACCTCGCAATTTTTTCGTCCTGCATGGATTGAGTTAAAATTTTAACAGAAGGTAGGTGATAGCCCAAGGATCAAAATCTATATCGAACCGAAGTGCGCTGAAGGGTTTTAGGGGTGAAAACTACCCCTAATTGTCAAAAATTATCAAATAACATATTAAACCTGAATAGGGGTAAGATTTGGTTTGAATTAGTTAAATAAAGATTATTTTATACTTTTGAATAGAGTTCCATCATATTTCAACCCTTAAAAAGCAACCCTTGTTAGAGATTAATGTAAAAAAATTACTAATTCTAAAAAAATGATTTCGTCTTGGATCGATTTAGATAAAAATTTGGATTTAAGCTCAACTCTCCCTCTGCTTTATAGTTTATGTCAGGCAGATGAACACTGATTGTTTTTAGGGGTGAAAACTACCCCTAATTTTCAAAAATTGTAAAATAACATTACAAATCTTAAGATGACTGAAATTTGGTTTGGATTAGTTAAATAGTGATTTTTTTATACTTTAAAATATAATTTCATAAATTTTCAACCCTTAAAAATCAATTGTTATGAGTGGTATAGGTGAAAACAATTTTTTGCCAAAATTTTGCAACTTTTCAACTTTTGAAAATCACCCTTTAAAACATTACAGTTTTTATAAACTAATTTAATAGATATAAATTGAAAAAAGTAGAATTAAATACAAAAAAATTTATCAACATAAAAAGACACCATATATTCTTATACATTTACATAAATAGTGAATACTAATAATTAATACATAAAAAAGTAATTAATACATAAAATATTGAAAATATTTACATTTATAGGTAAAAAAATTATAATATTAATTTTATTCGTCATCAATTACATCTTCATCGTGATCTATGTCATCCTCATCTTCAATTATTGGTGGACTATTATTGCACCCTTCACCTGAGCACCCAGAACAAATGAAATCGTAGGCTTCCACGGCCAGAGTCAGAATAGTTTATTCGTCTTCCGGGTTTGGGCCGTGTCATTTGTGAGTGACCCAAAAGTGGGTTCATCTCGAGGTTTCGCTACAATTGTATGTAGCTTCTTCAGGAGAACAAAAAAGAAAAAGAAAACAAAAGACAGGAAGATGGGTAGTTAGCAACGGTAACTCAGTTACTCAACGCAATCAGAGGCGAATACTAACTACCAAGATGGGCATTTGGTCACAGTAACTCAACTACTTAACGCAGCCAGAGGTGAAAACCAAATGCCAGGACAGGGATTCACGTCCAACAGCTCAGAACACTAACGCGTCGAGAGGCGGGGAGTGAATCCGACGATTACTCCGCTACGATTACGGCAAAAAATAATTTTCAAAAGTTCATCGGGTGCAGGTTCTTTGTTCATGCGTACGGGTAATAACAAACCATCTTTGGAATACCATCCCCAATCTGTTGCTCTGATATTTTCATTGCCAAGCCACTGTTGAATTTGGTAATAGCATCTTTTTGAATGCTCATCTAAGGCATCAACAGTGGGCAGAAGGGATGATAGCTTAACCGCACAGTTTTTCGTTGTTGCCTTTTTTTTTTTTTTAACTTGGTAAGCTGCGTGCCTTTAACAGTTCCGTACAACATTATTGCACAGTATCTGCCAGCATCTAAAATATCTTCAAGCTTAGCAGTACTACTAAATTTCGGCATGTTCCCTCATGTCCGGTCTTTTTTGAAGAATATCAAAAATATTTTTTTTACCTTTATTGTAAAAAGCAGATACAGTATCACAGCCAGTAAAAGCATGGGAAAAAGCTATTAATTTTGAACTATCTGGGTACCCTATTTCAAAAAATTAATTGGTTTTTTAACGTATTTTCTTCATTTTTAACGATAGAATGTTTCTTCAAAAACGATTTTGTAGAGGTTTTTTAAGAGCTACAAGGATCTGTGAATTAAATCTTTTTGGAACCCTTGGTTTTTAAATGGGGTGAGTTTAAAGGGCTCGAAAAAGATGGTGCTTGATCGTAAATCGATGCTCTAAACGGCTATATCTCGCCAAATATTCATTGTACAACTAATCTAAATAAAGAAAAATTTTAGTCATTAAAAAAGCTACAATTTAGTACATTTTTATTTTTTTCATATATTCAGTTATTTCGGGGATATTTAAAAAAAGAAGGGTAAAAAATATGAAATTGTAAATCGTTTCTCGCTTTAAGCTGTACTTTTTCTAAAACTAAGCATTTTAAATGGGTCAAACTTCTTGAACTATTAACAATACACGTACAAAGAGAATTGCAGAAGGGTGAAGATCGATTTTAATTATGGGAGTAGTTAGGGGGTTGTTTTCATCGATTTTTTCGTAAAAAAAAATGAGGTATTGACCTTATTTTCATCATAACTTACACAATTTTTGAGCTAGAGTCTTTTTTTTATGATAGGTCTATTTATGCTCTTTAAAAAAGGTTCTATGAGTTTTCTTCCAAAAATGCATCATTTTCCCGATATTTGACTTTAAATCTTTCAAATTTGGCATTTGAAGAAAACCGCTGAACATTGATAGGCCGTATTTCGGTTCCTATTATATCGCAAAAACATTTTAAAAAATGAATTTTATTTGTCTTTTTAAAAGCTACAAATTTGTTCTCTACAATTTTTTTTAAAAAATACACCATTTTCGAGTTATTCGCGAAAAATCGATTAAAAACGTCGATTTTTTTGTCTAAAAGTTGTTACTTTCAATCGCGAATAACTTGGAAAAATATCAGTTTTACAAAAAAAATGTATAAAACATTTTTGATTTAGAATCACTTTTTTAATCGAAACCTGTGGTTAAAACGTAAAAAAAAATTTCACCCCCGAGATGGGGTGGCAACCACCCCCAAGGCTTTGGCGCACTTTGGGTCGGTATAGATTTTGATCCTTAGGCTATTACCTACCTTCTGTTAAAATTTCAAGTCAATCCACGCAGGACGAAAAAATTGCGAGGTGAAATGCTTCATTTATATATATATTAAAAATTAATATATATATTAAAAAGCCGTTATTCCAGAGTTCCGTAGAATTCGGCCGGCGACCTTTGAACTCTCTCGAACAGCTTGGAAAGAAGACCGGTTTTATCGTAAGGGAAACTACCACACAAATACTTATTAGAATAATAAAATGTTTACAGATTAAATATGTGTCATAGTTATCGTAACAATACATTCAGACAGTTTTTGACGATGATAGACCTTGTTTCGACCATCCGCCGATGATCGAATAAAAATGAAAAAGACCCAGAAATAACCAAAGAAAAAGTTATCCATGCAGTAAAAGCTCAAAAGAACGAAAAAGCCATCGATCCAGTCAAAATCAATGTCGAAATACTTAAATTAATTGCAGACATGGACGTAAGACGAAAACATAAAACAAGCCCAATAGAATACAAGCGAATCAACAAAATCATTAGAAAAAGTGCAGGGAGGCGAAAGAAAACTGGATGTCAACAAAATGCCTAGAAATCGAACAACTTCAGGAAAAATACGACACCTTTAATATTCATAAAAAGGTAAACGAAATGACAGGTAGAGACAAAAAGAGACAAGCAACAATATTAAAAAATGATAATAACAAAATAATAATGGGTACACAAGACAAACTAGAGAGAGGGAAAGAATACATACAAACTCTCTTTGACGACGATAGACCTTGTTCTCCAGCATCCACAGATAATCGAATAAATGAAAAAGGCCCAGAAATAACCAAAGAAGAAGTAATTCAGGCATTAAAATCTCAGAAAGATGAAAAAGCCACCGGTCCAGATAATATCAATGTCGAAACACTAAAACTAATTGCAGATAACGAAAGTAAAAGCCTAGATTTGATAACAACACTATTCAATAAGATATATGACACAGGTAAACCATCAGATTAGCTAAAATAAACATTCGTAACATTACCAAAAAAATCCAATGCCTCACAATGCGATGACTATCGAATATTAAGCTTGATATTGTTCTGAAGCTATTTTCTTGTGGCATTTTAAATTAATTTATATTTAAATGAGAATAAGCCACAATTAAAGGTTCAAATACGTTTATTGACGTTTCAATTTCCACTTCGGAAATCGTTCTCAAAATACAAACATTAGTAAATTGATGATAAATAGCTTGATGTCTCATGTCCTTAAAACTTTTCTAAGAATCATCCATAGACGAATTTACAAGAAGTGTGAGTTTCAATTCGGATTTCGAAACAGATTGGGAACACGAGAAGCACTTTTTACCTTAAATGTGTTAAAACTACATGCAGAGTAATGAATTTAGATGTATATGCATGTTTTATTGCTTATCGAAAAGCATTTGACTGGAACCAGAACAACTGGAATTGACAAACAAGACTTGCGAATTATCTCAGCTATTCTTTAATCTGTATTCGAAATGTATATTCAGAGAACCTTAGACGAGGTCCAAGGTAGAATCAAGATTAACTGAACCAGCATAGACAACATTAGGTTCGTTGATGATACCGTCCTAATAGCAAGCAACGCACTAATAAATGAGGTAATTCGTCATAGCGAAATTTTCTGTTGATGTTACGTTTTCTCTGTTTTGCTGTATGGTTGTGGAAGTTGGACAATGGACTCTCTAACAAAAAAAAAGAATAGATGCCTTTGAGATGTATGAGACGGATGCTGAGAATTCCATGGGTCCAAAAAGTTACCAACGATGAGGTACTGCGCATAAATAAATAAAAAGAATTACTAATTATAATCAAAGAGAGGAAAATATAATACTTGTGTCATGTGATAAGAGGTGAAAGATATGA
The DNA here is from genome assembly GCF_040954645.1 of Diabrotica undecimpunctata. Taxonomy (NCBI): domain Eukaryota; kingdom Metazoa; phylum Arthropoda; class Insecta; order Coleoptera; family Chrysomelidae; genus Diabrotica; species Diabrotica undecimpunctata. Next base: position 78,399,002 of record NC_092806.1, on the reverse strand, counting down.
ATTACTCCAAATCATATTGGAAGGTAAAGTAGAGGGCAAAAGATCAGTTGGAAGACGCCATAACTCGTGGCTGAAAAACCTGAGGAGATAGTTTGACCGCTCATCCGCAGAAATCTTTCGTGCATCACCTTCCAAAGCTGCAATTGCCATTTGGATCGCCAACTTTCGAAAGGAGACGGTGCAATAAGAAGAAGGAAAACCTACACAATTGGCGCTCAGTCCCGGACAGGTGTTTTATCTCCAGAGATTGGTAAGAATCTTCCGGCTTGTCACAGTGATATTAATGAATAAAATAATGCCATGGAATGCAAAAACGAGGGAAACTCGCTAACGCTAAATGCACAGTATACGATTTCACTAATCCAAGTGACAAAACTCTATAACGATATTAAGATCATAGTTATATTCTATGATAATAATAACATAGGTAATTGTGATAAATAAAAGCCTTTGCGTCTCATTATAATACCATACGCTTAAATTAAAGCAGTGTTTCTAACCATGTGTACAACCGAAGAAAAAGTACAAATTTTAAAATGGTATTTTGGGGGCCACTCGTACCGTGACATTATAAATTTATTTACTTGTGCCTTTAAAGATAGACCAATACCGACACAATCAACTATTAGTCGTATTATTAAAACATTTGAATCGTTTGGTTGTGTACAAAACTGTACGGATCTAACACGAGAGAAAGTAATCAACGAAGTTCGGCAAAATAGGGAAATTGATGTTTGTAGTGTTGCTGAAACTAGTGATCCTTGTTCAAGCAAAACTATTGCTGAAGAAGTTGACATAAATTATAGGAATGTCAGGAATATTTTGAAACGAAACGGTTACCGTTGTTTTAAAGTTTCAACTGCTCAAGAGTTATCGAGGACAATTTCAAACGCATGAAATTTTGTGAACTCATGATGAATAAACAAAATGAAAATAAACATTTTTTAAAAAACATTTTGTTTACCGATGAATCGACATCGGAGACATGATCCTTCTGTCGTACGATATTGGTATCGGCATAATAAACACTTGAGTATTATAGTACGAACACAATATCCCAAAAAACTTAATGTTTGGACAGGCATTTTGGGGGACTCTATCGTCGGTCCATTTTTTATTGATGGAAATTTAACGGGAAATTTAATTTAATAAATATTTAGAATTGTTGCAAAATCAAATTATTCCAGCACATCAATAACTTTCTGTCAACTTTGAAGATATTTGTTTTCATAAATTAAACAGTGACTTTTAAAACGACTTTTGAAAAAAGTATGGTTCGTCGAGAACATCTGCGTAATTCGGTAGTGATTTTTGTAATAAAGAATATTTGGAAAACACGTGTGTGCTTGATCAAAGATGCTGCTGGTAGAACTTTCAGTAAAGCAGTTACATGAACAACGAGAAGAACGGGATGAATGCAGAGGGTTCAAGAAGTTAACCGCCAGTTAAGTCCACCAGTTTATTCAGTAGTTTTAGTTCCTGTAGTGAAAGAAGAATCACCGAGAGACGAAACGACGCATCATATGAGATTCAAATTGCCACCGTTTGATAGAAAGTTTTCTTGGTCCATATACCTTGGACAATTTAAAGCTATTGTGACAGCCAATAATTGAACCGAACAAGAAAAGGCAGTTTCTTAACTGCTGCTTTACGAGATGATGCTGTGGATATCCTAAGATCTATTCCTAAGGGTCGAGAAAAAATGTTATCAGACCTTGTTTATTCGACCAAAAAAAAGCTATGGAGATGTCCATCTACAACAAGTCAAAGCACAACTAAGAAGTAGAATTAAACGAGCAAGTGAGAATTTGATGAGATGAGATGATCCAGTTATAAGTTATGATGAACACCGCAAAGTAACTTTTTTGTTCATTTGGAATTAGCCGTCATTTTCTTAATTTTTAATATTTTTGTACCAAAATTTAAGATAATACTCTTGAAATGTTGTACTATAATGTACTAATGGTATAAATAAATTTACGTTAAACAATTAAAAAAAAAATCCTAAAAATATATTTAAAATATTGAAAATAAACCTTACCCCTTAAGAAACTGGTAAGACATATCTGATATCAGTACAATAACGAGAAGAGCAGAAGGATCTTTACACATAGTCCAACCAGCATGTTAATTTAAAAGTTGGAATCCCTAATTTATAATCTAGCTATAAACACACTCAGCGCTTTTCACGGTGATTTTCCAACCCGCTGTTTAAAGATCTGTTGCAAACTAACGGTTCTTTGGAAATGGATAATGTAATAATAAAATCACAAATTGGTGTTTGTAATTCTTTTTCAGTTTCTTTGGTATACATTTGGTCTCCCACTGAAAGTTAAGCCTTCAAGTTTTCAAGTATAAAATACAAATGTGAATTAGAAACGAAACCAGCCTATTAAAATATATATAGTTTATTTATAAACTATACGGATCATCTTAAATTGTACGCGTGAAAATGTAAAATTCTAATTGACTGAAATAGAGTCCGTTTCATACTATTGCTACGCATCAGCTCATACATCTACCTAGTAAGACATAGTTGTACATACGTTGTCACAAGCGATTAGGATTATTGTTTAATTTATATTACGCTAATTGATTTGTGCAGTTATTCTCTGCTTGCTAAGTTAATATTCAAGATAAAACCATGATATTGTAATTTAAATGTTTTATTATTTTCTGTTAACAATTGATTATTTATGTCTATATCGAAGCCTTCTTCTTCTTATTGCGCCGCCTCCTTTCGAAGGTTGGCGATCCAAATGGCAATTGTAGCTTTGGAAACAGCTGTACGAAAGATTTCTGTGGATGAGCGGTCAAACCATCTCCTCAGGTCTTTAAGCCACGAGTTCGGGCGTCTTCCAACTGATCTTTTGCCCTGAACTTTACCTTCCAATATGATTTGCAGTAGTTCGTATCCTTCACCTCTCAACACATGACCAAGTCGAAGCCAAGTCGTAGTAAAACTATACGAAAAATCGCCGAAGAACATCGAATATTCCAAGTAAAATGGGAATTAGAGTAATTTCTTTGTGAAGTAAATGTAAAATAAATATTTTTGTTTTGCAATAGTACCATTAATGATAACAATACGATACCGTAATGGCATTACAGCAGCTCGTAAAAGAAATATGGACACAGAAATCCCTTCCCAATGATTGGAATATTGGAATACTTTGCCCCATACAAAAAATGAGATATCTTTGAATGCTCTAACCACAGAGGAATTCCGCTCCTAAATACAGCGAATAAAATATTTTCTACAGTACTATGTCACCGTATGGCACCATATGCAGAACGGATAGTGGGGAAATACCAGGGAACCTTTTAAAACAAATAACGGGCTGCACCAGGGGTACTCTGTCTCCTGTATGCTGTTTAACCTGGCTCTGGAAAAAGTAATACGTATGTCATAAATCACAACCATTGGTTCAATACATAATAGATGAGTGCAAATCCTTGCCTATGCTGATGATCAATATTGTTGGGAGAACGAAAAACGCTGTACGAGAGGCGTAAGTAGCATTAAAAAAATCAGCTACAGAAATGGGTTTAATAATAAACACCAACAAAACGAAGTATATAAAAAACAGCACGCAACCACAAATCCTACAACCACTTGTTATAGAAAACGACGTCATCGAAGCAGTGAACGAATTTGTATACCTCCTTAACACTGAACATAATACTACCGCAGATGTTTCGATTCAATTCGATTATCGAATTTAATCGATTAACGAATTTAATTATCGAATTCCATTCGATTATCGAACGGAATCGATAATCGAATCGAATAGATTATCGAATCGAATCGAATCAATTATCAAATCGATTATCGAATCGAATCAATTACTGATTTGATTATCGAATAGAATCGATTATCGAATAGAATCGATTATCGAATAGAATCGATTATCGAATAGAATCGATTATCGAATTGAATCGATTATCGAATCGAATCAATTACAGAATCGAATCGATTATCTAATCAACACGATTATCGAATAGAATCGATAATTGAATCGATTATCTCTAATCGAATCAATTATCGAATCGATTATTAAATCTTAACGATTATTGAATCGAATCGATTATTGAGTCGAATCAAAGAGACTATCGAATCAAATCGATTATCGAATCGAAGCGATTATCTAATCGAATCGATTATCGAATAAAATCGAATCAAATATCGAATCCAATCGAATCGAATAGAAATAAAATAAAATACATTCTATAGAATATAATAATATAGAATATAATAGAATAAAATAAAATAAAATCTATATAATACAATAATATAGAATATAATAGAATAAAATAAAATAAAGTAAATTAAAACCATCGCTCCTTATTCAGACTATAAGTAAGCTATGATTCCTCTCCTCGATCCCGTTTTTGTTTTTTACTTGAACCCATCATACCGCTGCATCTCCATATATTATCTGCCAAATCTAAAGGAAAACGATAAATAAGTCAATTTGATTCAATTTCAGTACAATAGCATAAAAAAATAATATTGACGCTATACTTAGTATAAGTTACTAAGTTTTATTATTAAATACTTATTATAAGAATAATAATGAGAATAAAATTAATATAGGTAAAAGGAGTATGTACTTACTTATCTGCTTTATTATCACCATTTTGAAAATATGTGACCAACATATTTACAATGGGTAAGTTATCAGACTGGTATTTGTAAAAATCCTCTTTTGTTATTTTAAAAAAATTGTCTTAACAAAAACACTCAAATATTAAGAAATATATAGTTCACAGCAACTATCTAAAGATTTATAAATCTGAGAAAAATGTCTACCACACGTAAACGAATGTCAAACGTAATGAAGTAATGGCGGTAATCCTTGAAGTAAATGAATGTCAACCGTAATGAAGTAATGGCTATAATCCTTGAACATTCGATTTAAATAAAATCTTAAGGACAATTTGCTTTTCTTGTGAATTTGTAAAAATCATAAAATATGCTACGTTCAGGTTAATTTGGAGATGATAAATCTGCCATTAAATTGAAAATTTAGTCCATTCAGTAAGAAAATATAATAATAAAAAGAATTTCGTTGGACCTAACCTTCGCCCCCATGATCCATATTTAATTTTTTCCATTGTAATGACGTCACAGCGTCCGTGATAACGTCACATATCTCATGTATACACCAATTGATAGTATTGTAGATCCAACTGACGTTTCCCAATTTCCAAATAAAAATATTGATTACTTCCTGAATTATAAGCTGTTGAAACATCTTGGAACACTATGCCCCCTTTCAGACGAGGATACTGTATCCGAGATACGCGTATCCGAGACGCAGATATTACATAGACTCAGATGGAGCTTTTCAGACGGGACGCGCGAGGGATACAGTATGCGAGATACCGAATTCAGTATCTCGGACCCTCCTGTCGCCGACGACTGAATGCGTATCCCAGATACAGAAGAAACATTACGTTAAATGAACGCTTTCAGACACGAATACTTTTGCACCACATTCCATAGACGCGCGATTTTCTGTCGAATAATTGTGAATAAGCAACGAAAGAAAGACGGTGTTTTCTGAATATAGTTATACGTTCCCTTGGTTTCTCTTAATTCTACAATAGGATGAACCCACAAATTACGTCGTATTTTCAGTTTCTTTTTATTTAATATGTACTACAGCATAACATACTCTTCTACATCCATACTCCAAAAATATAACCGCACTGCACTGCTACTATTTTCATACTGACGAGCATGCCCGTGAATCCGATACAGTCGCCATCCAAAATTCTGTATCTCGCATACAGTATCTCGGATACAGTATCCTCGTCTGAAAGGGGGCTTAGTATTTTGTGTACAATTTAAAGTATATTGGTACTGTATAAAAACCAGTTTGATTTGATTTGAGACTGGGGTTGAATATAAATGATACAATATACAAATTTCGGGATCAACTAATGAGATTTGTGGATGAATATGTTGATATGCTTGAAGTTCTATAATATAAATGTACTGAGCTATATTTTTAACGTATAATTGAATAGATGTAATATATTATTTTGCAATGAATGAGTCCATTAAGTTTACAGAGAAATAATCGAACTATGTAAAATAGAGATTAGATTTTTGAAGATATTTTCAATTTAATTCTCATCTTATTAGAGTATTTACTAGGAACAAACCACAATTTTCATTGAAAATACAATGAAAATACATGATATCTAATAACTACTAAATAAATATCTAATAAATTATATAAAATAATTTAATTTTATCCCCCTTATTCGGTAGCGGCCCCAGTCGCAGACTCTGTCTTTTTCCCAAATCCGTCGCAACGGTCTTAACAAGGGCACTACAGGCAAACCTTGAGCATAGTAAGGCAGTTTCTACAAAACATACTGTTACCATAAGACGGTTTGATGTGCTCTGGGTATACCTGTTCATCGAGTGTTGTTAAAGCGAAGAACATAAATAGCATATATATATATATATAGATATACAATAAGCTAATCGACTACAGGACGATAGATTTAGAACAGACGGCTTCCAGAAAAAAAACAGGCTCAATTTTAGAGATATTTTGAAAAATTTACATTTATAATAACAGCTATTTTTGATTTTAGATATAGCCCAAAGTTTTTAAAAAAGAGCAAATTAGTACCTATGACGTTGGCCAGACAGAAGTATCCTCGTCCATCACTTGAGGATCTTCGAAAGGCTTTTAACACTTCCATATCGTTTTTAGTAGCTCGGCACCCTTTAGAAAGACTTCTTTCGGCTTACCGAGACAAGCTTCAGTATGCGCTGCCTCACACGCACCATAAGAAATTAGGAAACGAGATTATCATGAAGTACAGATATAAGAAAGTAAGTAAAATAAGTTATTTATTATATCTTTTAGGATCACTTTGGTTTTTTCTTCTCCCTATTTCCAGATAACTAATTAGTTTTGCTCCATAGAATCTTTAATATCGGTGATTTCAAATCTATTAGGTAGATCGTATGGAACAAAACGTTTTAGCCTTGGTTCAGTCACAAACTCCACTGCTAGGGAGTTTGGGGGTATACTGTGTGTTAGTAAATAAGTGCGACAAACTTCAGGGGGTGATTATGCATGTAAAAATAATAGTTTGATGTATAAACGTATGTCCGAAAATGCTTCGTTATGCAAATTTAGGAGTTTTTCTAAGATAGTTATGGCTCATTTTTTTGACAAACAAATTCATCATTGGTGTCCATAAGGGTAATGATGGTCCGAATTTTTTTAAAGGAAAAAATTGTATACCACTGAGATATTTCAAATTAAAAATTATTTTTAAATGGCTCAGGTACTTTTCCAATTTAACAGTGATTTCATTTAAAATTGCTGAAACTTTTCAGAAAAGCAGCTTGGTCATGCTGATTAAAAGTTATCATTGCGCCAAGACTCAGAAATCAGTTGTTTCTGAGTTACAGAGGTTCAAAGTGTCGGTTTTTAGTCTTTTTATATTTGTAAAATATAAACAGTTTTAGTAAATACTTACAACTAACTTTACAACTAACTTCAAGGAGTGATTCTGCATGAAAAATAATGACAGTTTCTGTTGACAGCTGACTGTAAATGCTTCGTTTTCAGAGACACGGGGTGTTGAAATTGTTCTTACAAACTAACGATTTATTGATTTCTCTGAAACTGGTTAAGATATGAAGATATGAAGATAACCCCATTTTTAAAGAAGCATTACTATCTCAAAGGGAAGGAATAATAATTAACGGAAGATCTATTAACAATATAAGATATGCAGATGACACCGTAATTATGGCAAGCTCTGATGAACAACTCAAATTACTGATAAATAAAACAAACAGTTTCTGTGAAAAATATGGACTAAAAATGAATATAAAAAAGACCAAATACATGATATTATTGAAGAAAACAATTGAAGGGGTTAGAATAAAAAGGGTGCAAGTACATTTTTGACATATTTCGAGATAAGTACGGCTCTGAACAGATAAGGAACATATTTATTAGAATAAAAAGTCGAGAAGTGATTTTTAATACATTTGGGGCCATCTATTGCATAGTAGAAAAATTAGATGAATGAAGGTGCAGTTTCCGTTGGAATAGAAAGGGTGTAGACGCACTTGCATCCTTGCTATTCCAACCGAAAGAACCATTTATGTAATTGTACCCTTCCTATTCCTAGAAGAACTAACTGTTTTTCTAAACACATGCTACGATTGTGTTAGTAGTTTATTGATTAGTTCATCGATTTACGAGCTGTTTTTCCAAAAAATAAAAATGGAAAGGACCGAAGGTAAGCCCCTTTGCTTATTATTTTATTTTACAGCTTTGATTAATATCCAAAAGGTTAACAATAAAACTGGTTGTTATATTTCTTCCATTATTATCTATATCTGCATAAAATTGTTAAATACTTATGCACATATTAATTTCGGGGTTACTGTTAAAAAATTATCCATTTTTGTTATTTCGGTTTAATTCAATTAAGAATGTAAAATAATTTAAAAAATATTTTAAGGGGCGTAATAAGTATATTTTTCATGACAGGGCATATTAAAAAAATAACGTTTTTTTCGTAGTCTTAATTTAGTAAATTAAATATATATACCTATTTTAAGTATTTTTACTTTAGAAAATTTAATATTTATGCATAATTAGAAGCAAAAGTAAATTAGGGACGTAGAATTATTATTATAGTGAAGATATAAATAAAAAGAATCCAAAAAACTTTTTGTATTTTAAAAGTTTAATCTCGCGTGGTAAATTATAAAACAATGTATAGTAGTAAACTATAAACTAAAATATAAGCACTGCAAATATAACAGAAGAAATATCTACTACCTCACAGAAATGAAAATAAACTAAAGTACAGTTACAGGTAAAAATTATAAAAAATATTATAAAAATATTATAACAATATCGTTTTTATTATCTGAATAGTGTCACAGCAAGTTCCAAATTATTTTTATACTTTCAGATCCTTACTATACGTACGAAGACGAAGAATACGTTCCATCATCTACTTCCGGATCAGACGCAAATGAAGACAATCTTGACTCTGATACCGCTGTAGTAGTTTAAACAAATGAGGCGATTCATATTACTCCAGATAAAACAAGAAAAAGGCTGCGACGTCCATCTGAATGGAAGATCAACAAAATAAAACGCTCTAGAACTGCAGGTAAAGAGTATGTGTCTAACAACAAGGTGCATAAAAATAGGTCACTGCAACCCTATCAGCATACATGTCGATACAAATGCAATATAAATATTTGTGAAGAAAACAGACAAACTTTTTAAAGCCTTCTATGATTTACCGTCATATGATCATCAGACTGTTTTTTTTATCATCATGCATAAAAAAAACTAACGTAAATAGGAAGAAAATTGACAGCACAAACGAAAGAAAATTTAGCACAAATATATTTTTATTAGAAAAGCGTGTTTGTAAACAATTTTTTCTAAAAACTTTTGATATATAAAGTAAAAGATTTACATCTGTATGTGCTAAAACTAATCACCTTGGTATTGCTGAGCCAGACAAAAGAGGAAAAGGACAAACTCACAGGAGGATGGAAAATGAGCAACGCAATTTTGTAATCAATCATATTAAAAGGTTTCCTAGATACACAAGCCATTATTCTAGAAAAGAAAATTCTCAGACGAAATACTTGTCACCCGATTTAAATATTAAGATTATGTATGACTTATACAAAACTACTTGCCAAGGCCAAGAGGAAAACAAGATTCCTGTGAAGCTCTCTTACTATCGACATATTTTCAATAGCGAATTTAACTTAAGCTTTCATTGTCCATATTCAGACACCTGTTCCCGCTGTGATTCCCATCAAAATATTATAAAATTTCCTAATGATGATTCTAAAGTATCACACAGTAAGGTTCAGTTAGCTCTTCATCAGAAACGTGCCGAAAATGCCATAAACAAGAAGAAAAGCGACATCGAGAAATACAGATTTTCGACAGATGCAGTAGTGGTATGCTTTGACCTGCAACAGTCTCTACCAACACCACTCTTGACCACATCCAAAGTATTTTATCTGAGGCAACTTTGGACATACAACTTTTGTATTTACAATCTCCTAACCAATGAAGCTCACATGTATGTATGGTCTGAAAATATAGCTTCAAGGGGCTCACAAGAAATGTGGTCATGTCTATTAGACTTTGTAAAATCCTTGCCCCCTAGAATTAAAATATTAGTCGCCTACAGTGATTCTTGTGGCGGCCAAAATAAAAATAAAAATATATGCAAATTATTTATGTTTTTGTTTAAAGCTACACAACTTGAAGAAATTGAACATACATTTTTAGAACCCGGTCACACATATATGGAGTGTGACCGGTCTTTTGGCCTTATAGAAAAATGCAAAAGAAAAATTCCGCAAGTATTTATTCCTTCTGACTGGGCTGATGTAATAAGGTTGGCTTCTAAACGTTTTTCTTTACATCTCATGAACAAAGAGCATTTCTTTTCATTTTCACATCTGAATGCTACAATAGGCGACCCAAAAAAGGATGTCGAGGGATATAGTTTTAAGTTCAGAGAAATTCGTCACTTCAAATATATCAAAAGTTTGGAGACCTATTCTTTTTATTTTAAGAGTACTCTAAGTGAAGATTTTCCTTTCACGACATGTACCTGTCCTTATTTGGGTAAAAGTAGACCAGCCAATAATTTGGGAAAGATGTTTTGTACCGAATTAAATGAGGATTCTCTGAGCATCAGCACAGCGAAATGGAAAAATTTGTAGTCCCTCATGGAGTACATACCACCGCGACATCATGACTGTTATAAGGAATTAAAACATGGCAACGCAAAAAGGCAGAAAAAGGATAATAAACTTAAACAAACCAGTATTAGAGGTGCTGCATCGACATCAAAGCAGGTTACAGCTGATGCTTCTAATACTATAGATTCTGAAAGTGAGATGGATACGGCTTTACTTGACTCTGACTCAGATAATGTTTAGTTTAATGTTTGCAACTATATTTAATCTCAATAAAAATGTTTCTAAATTTTTTGTTTTTTAATTTTAATCAAATTGAACTAATGTTTGAAAAAAAAACGGTGTAAGTGCTCTTTTTAAAAAAAAACCAAAATATTTTCCAAAACTCAAAGTGTAACTAAAACTTCATATTTTGCTTCTAATAAAAGCAATCAAAGATATGAATTAAACATTTCCTGGATTTTTTTTTAAATTCAAACAACTTTAAGCTTAATTATCTCAAAACAGTGTTTATGTCACTTACACCATTTTTATTCTAACCCCTTCAATTCTACCAACAAACATACATTTGGGAAATGTACTGATAGAAAGGGTTGATAAATACAAATACTTAGGAACCTGGATTTCAGACAATAAAGATCAAACAACCGAAATAAGAGCAAGGATAGAAATACCAAGAAATGCGTTTGTAAAAATGAAAACAATTCTCTGCAACAAAGACCTTAGATTATAGTAAAATTCATTAGCCGATGCAGGAAGATGTAAACATTACCACGTGTAGGCCTGCAACAGGGCCGCATTTGGGATTATCTGTTTGTTTAGTCAGAATATATATTATCTTATAAAATACGAAATTTATATTTTAATTATGCAAAAGTGCTCGACAAAGAACCTGATTGTTTTAGTTGATATCCGATAATAGGAACCATTTATACCGGGCGAAAAACCCAGGAATTTATTTTTTTGCCAACAATTTTATGTACAGTGCCTGCAAGAAATATAAGTTTTATTTTTAATTTTTACTATACTTAGTTGTTGTACAATTCTAAAAAGTTTCATAATAATAATAACAAAAAAATACTCATTACTCAATAATGTTGAAATAATATATATATATATATATATATATATATATATATATATATACATATATATATATATATATATATATATATATATATATATATATATATATATATATAATTATATAAATTTATAAAAAATTATAAGCAAAAATGTATGGTAAACTTTATGAGCACTGAATAATGTAATAAATTACCTGAAGAATTTTTTAATACCGTTGTTAATCCATCCAAAAAAGCTTCTCTTGATGTTTTTACTGTAGTGTCTACCCATATTTTAGACTTTGTATAGCCAGCGTTCAACCATGTCTCATCCAGATAATATATGTTCCGCTTCTACTCTCTATAAGCTCTTATCTTTTGAAGATATTCTCTTCGCCACACCACAATGTCGTCTCTATCTAGTAAAAGAGCGTTTCTTCCCCTACGTTTATATTGAAAATTAAGTTTTTTTAATATTCGGTAAAATGTGGTTTTCGAAAAATTTGGCAAATCAGGGTCATCGTTCACCTTCTTTAAAACCTTATCAACGGTGGGTATTTCGTTTCTCATAAAAAAATGAATGAAACAGTCTTCTAATGGCACGTTTGTCAAAATTATAAATTTTGTCAAACTTCTTTTTCCGGGTCAGACATACTTTTGGTCCAGCGAGTTGATAATTCGTTTTGTATTCCTTTATCACCGTAAACACACTTCTATCACAAACTCCAACTTTATTAGCCACTTTTTTCACAATAGCTTCAACCACTAACCCGAGATTTTCTTGTCTTTCACATTTAAAAACATTTAAAATGATTTCTTTAACTTCAACGCTAAGAGGGCTTCTTTTACTTCGTTTTCGAGGAGGACTCCATGTATTTTCAACCAATTCATCAGCAGAATCAGTGGAGGACATTTTTGGTCTTAATATCAGTTATTGAAATCCGTGGTTATTGTTACAGTAATCACAATCGCGTATAGATAGGGTGGTTATACAAATAAAACTATATACTTAAGTAGTTTTAAATCGCACAACTAATAACTGCTAATTCGACATTAAAAGTATAAATATAATTTATTGTCCTTTAACCATCAAGCTGACTAACAATATACTCACAAATCGATTCAAATTACAAAATTTTAATACCGAAATATAATCTTCTTCTTCTACGGCACTACAGCCCAAAATGAGCCTTGGCCTCCTTTATTTTTTGCCTCCACCCTTGTCTGTCTGTGGCTGCTCTTCTCCATACACGGACTCCTAAAAGTGCTTGTGCGTCGCTGCTTACTGTGTCTTCCCAGCGCTTTCTTGGCTTTCCAACTGGTCTCTTTCCCTGCATTCTGGCGTTCAGTGCTCGTTTTGGTAGCCTATCCTCTCCCATTCGTATCACATGTCCGGCCCATTGCAATCTTTGTATTCTAATGAAGTCTGACAGGGGTGTTTCCTTATACAGTTGATAGAGCTCGTTGTTATATCGAATTCTGAAGATTCCGTTTTCCCTCACAGGTCCTAGTATTCTCCTCAGTACTTTTCTTTCGAATGTGTCGAGTTTGTTTTTGGATGTTTCTTTCAGGACCCATGCTTCGCTGCCATAACATGCTATTGGCCGAATTAAAGTTTTATAGATTCTCATCTTTGTATTTCGGTGGACACTTTTAGACCGAAATATATGGGAGAGGGCAAAATAAGCTTTGTTTGCCTGCGTTATCCTTTTTCGTATTTCTCCATCCTCTGCTCCATCGGCATATATTTCTACTCCCAGGTATGTAAACTTTCCAACCGTTTCAATGTCATCTTCATGCATAATGTTTTGTGGGATTATATTTCTTCTCGTCTGTACCATGATTTTTGTTTTTTCTGTGTTAATTTCCAGACCTAGCCTTTTCGTTTGTGTTTTTAACTCTGCGTATGCTTCCTGTGCTCCTGTTGATGTTCTACTCATAATATTAATATCATCGGCGTAGGCAGCCAGTTGAACCGTTTTATTGGTCAGTAGGTTTTCTCGTCCAGTTTGCATTTGCCTAACCGCATACTCCAGTGCCAGGTTAAACAATGTTGGTGCCAGCCCATCTCCCTGCTTTAGTCCCTGCGAGATTTTGAAAAAGTCTGTCCGGTTGTTTTGTATTCGTACACATGCCTGAGTTTCATCCATTGTGGCTTTAATGAGTCTAATCAGCTTATGTGGTATTGCTAATTCTGCCAATATATAGTATAGTCTGTCCCTTTTGACTGAATCGTATGCCTGTTTGAAGTCTACAAACACGTTGTGAACATCAATGTCGTGTTCCCACGATTTGCTCAAGACCTGCTTGACTGTAAATATTTGATCCATTGTCGATCTTCCCCGTCTGAAGCCCGTCTGATATTCTCCAATAATATTTTCTGCTAGTGGTTGGAGTCGCTGGTTTATAATATACGTGAGGACTTTATACGCTGTACATAGTAGAGAAATTCCACGGTAGTTTTTGCACCGAAATATAATACCGAAATTAAATCGTGTCCGAACCTGTATGAGTTCCGACGACGTCGGCAGTAACGAAATAAAGATGGACATTTCGGTTAGTTTTTAAATATTTTTGAAGAACTGTTACTTGTATGTATGCATAAAATATTCATTAATTTTATAAATCGGATTATTTTTTACTTACTATGTATTCAGCGATAGAAATAATTTATATACTATGCAATAAACACTAATAGTTGAGAAAATAAAAAAATTAATAAAGTGTCATAATTATACTGTTACTTATCGGAACGAGTAGACTCATTTGGAACATCTTTAACAATCATCTGTTAAATTTATCTTTGTTTATACGCCCTGCATCGCTTAATGAAAGTAGGTATAGAACTGAGAGTAAGAGCACTGAGATGCTATGTGTTTTCGATACTACAATATGGGCTTGAAAGCTGGACATTAAAGCAAGAACACATAAATAAGTTACAGTCCTTTGAAATGGGGGGTTACAGAAGGATGCTTAGAATAGCATGGAAACAGAAGAAAACTAACACGGAAGTATTGCGAGAAATGGGCAAAGAAGCGAAATAATAAACACAATAAAAATAAGAAAGTTACAATACCTGGGACAAGTAATGAGGGGACAGCGATATGAACTGCTAAGGCTGATAATACAGGGAAAGATAAGATGAGGAAGGAGTATAGGAAAAAGGAGAGCGTCATGGTTGAAGAATTTAAGGGACTGGTTTAAATGCAGTTCTATAGAACTTTTCAGAGCAGCAGTAGATAGAGTAAAGATAGTGATGATGACATACAACCTCCGATCGGGAGACGGCACTTAAAAAAGAAGGTTAAGATATGCAAATGAAATTTGGTGGGTGATAAAAGAGTTAGTTCTTGCGCATTTTTTGACATACAATCAGGAATTTTATATCCATCATTGGCGCGCATACGGGCGATGGACTGAATTTTTTTAAAGAATAAAATGGTACGCCACTGAGATTTTTAAAATTAAAAATTATTTGTGAGTTCTTTATTTAATTGTCAAAAAATCTTTTGTCTTTTTTTCATATGAGGCGCCGTTTTTATGCAGAAAAAAACATCTTAACGCTTAAGTTCTTAGTACCCCAAGTCGCATAAATCAATTCTATCTGAGTTATAGAGCTGCAAAATATCGGGTTTTAATCCATTTTTCATAATAATTAATTTGGAAACGTAGGTAGGTACCGTGATATTTCACCAAGATATCCACGTAGATATTCTACCCAGGACATTCCACTTTGTTTTTGACAGGAAAACATTAATAAATGTCATGCCGATACCATCTCGTGTTTATTGAAATTTAGATGCCGTATATTGAATGATTTTCAAAAATGGACTAAAAATGGATATTTTGGAACTCTATAATTCAGAAACAATTGATTTCATAGTCTTAGAACTTTTGATCAGCGTGATCAAAACTACGTCTCTGAAAAAGTTTCAGCCAATATAACTGAAACACTTTTACATAAGTAAATAAGAAAACACCAGAAATATTTGCACGAAGACGACAACCAATGAGGCTAAGAGTTGCAACTTGTGTCACGTTTCAGGGAGGTAATTTTGAACATTTTTGTAGCTGTGCGCCTATTTAAAATTCTAATATTAGTACTTTCTCTTATTCTTTTGGTTTAATGTTATTGTATCAGAGAGTTCTTGAGAATGTATAAAAAAAATCTATAACACGTCGATTTTTAAATTTAATGTTCTAAATTTTACAATAAAATTTCATTATACAAGGTGTAACGAAATATTTTTGCCTACCACATAGGGTATAATTATGGGGGTTGAAAGTTGGGGACAGAAACTATTGGGGGTAGAGATAGGGCAAGCAAAATAGAGGAAACTGTGCAAACATCACTCAGGGTTTGTTTGGAGAGCTGGGTCGTGGATAAGTTGATGACAAGGGGTCGGATTGGGGCAACTACAAAAAAATGAAACAAATGGATACTTACATAAATCTTCTGTACAAAAGGGCAAATAAAAACAAACAACAGGGAGGACCTCTAGCAATTTAAAATGGACGCCGCTTCGAGGTGCCGAATTATAACGAGTACAACAACTAGTTGTAACTATTGAAATAGTTATTAGAAATACAAAAATGGTTAGGAGACTTTTCTAAAATAAACAAAATGGTTCGGAGAGATAAATTAAACATTTATTACTGTCTTAACACAAACAGTTACAAAAACAGATAATACATAAAGACTATATTAATAGTCACAAAAGTAAATATAAAAATAACAAAGAAAAACTTACGTGTGTCCTATTCGTTTAGAAATGGGAATTGCTACTTAACTTACAAATGTTACTGGGCTATAAACTGTGGCAAATAAAAAATTATTCGAAGTAAAGAATTATCTTTTTTAAGAAAACTATTCATAAAGATCAACCTTTTCTAAAAACAAAACAATCTAATGTCACAAAAATATGAATCTAGCTGTCATATTGAATTTACCAGAGAACAATTAAAATGACAGCATAGCCACACCCTAAGGTTTACAATATTAATTATTAAAACCTTTTCTTTTATTATTTAAATTATGAAAGCAATTATTATTTTAATGTTTATTTCTTTTTTTTGAAAGTTTAAAAGTTTAGCACTTCTGGGGTTAAACTGGAATTATACTGGTATTTCTGCTATCCACGACAAAAAGGACTGCGGCAAATGGTCTAGAACGTTGATTAGCCGGGGACAAACATAGGTGAGGTAGAAACAAATCAGCGGCACATTTTTACAAAACTGGAACCATTGCACGTAACGTAACACGTACTGCACAATTAACTGCAAAACTACTAATCTTTCATAAAAAATGAAGAAACACGAGAACAATACAAATTTGACGAACAATTTGGACCCACACTGTAGGCCACTGCCTCTGACAGCGACCCAAACGAGAGTGATCTAATAATTTTTTAAATTCATTCGCTTAACTTCTTCTTCTTATGGTGCCTATCCGTTACGGATGTTGGACACTAACATGGCTATTCTGACTTTGTTGACTACTGCCCTGAAAAGTCCGGTAGTGGTTAAGTTGAACCATTTTCGCAGGTTATGCAGCCAGGATATTATTCTTCGTCCTGGACCTCTTTTCCCATGCACTTTACCTTGAAGTATGGTCCGAAGTAGGTTGTATCGTTGTTCATTGCGCATTATATGGCCCAGGTATTCTAGTTTGCGACGTTTTATGGTTCTGACTAGTTCGCGCTCTTTACCCATTCTATGTAGTACTTCTTCGTTGGTAACTCTGTCTATCCAATAAATCCTCAACATGCGTCTATAGCACCACATCTCAAATGCTTCGAGTCTCTTCAGTGATGCTTCAGTTAAGGTCCATGACTCCACACCATATAAAAGTACGGAGAATACGTAGCATTTTAGTAAACGAACTTTTATTTCCAATTTTATATCGTGGCTGTTTAAGATTTTTTTCATTTTGACGAAAGCTGATCTTGCCTTCTCAATCCTTATCTTAATTTCCGTCGATTGGTCCCACTGTTCATTTAAGTTTGCACCCAGATAACAAAAGTTGGTGATTTCTGTTATAGGTTGTTGGTTAACTAGTAATTGACCAGGTGGTATCCTATTTTTGCTTATAACCATGTATTTGGTTTTTTTGATGTTAAAATCAAGCCCAAACGTGCTAACTTATCGCTTAACTTAGCATAAACAAAACACAAACTGGAATATTTATTTTAAACGCAGAATATCCTAAAAGCGGTTTCAATCAAAGAAAATACCAAAGAATTTGCGTCCGTGATATAAACAAACTTAAAAATGGTTTACATTAACTTCGGCGACGCAAAAAAAACGAAATACTATTTGGGTTTTAACTCGTACAATAGGAACATTTAAAACATTCTTTGTTATTTTAATACATATATGAGGGAATTTCAATTTAATACATATACGAGGGGATTTCAGTTTAATACATATAAGAGGGATTTCAAAATATACATCAAGGAAAATGAAAATGCTACAAAGGTGATACACATTACAGTGATGACGTCATCGGCTCTTTTTTAAATGTAACACCCTTTATTTTAGGACATTTTTAGATCGATAAAAATGAGCTGATTTCAAAAAAGTATAATACTCGGGTCTAATGGATATAATTTGAAAGGTATGCGGTTAGAAAATAAATTATTTATAATCAATTGCAAAAAAGTAGCCTACTTCTAGTTTTTGGTAAACTGTAATTATTTTTAGTAACGTTCAATAACAATTAAGTAGTACAATCATTGTATTAATTCGTGAATGTTCTATATAATTGCTTGGAAGTAATTTTAAGTAGAAATGAATTTGAGTGTAAAGCAAAGAATTGAAATACTCATGATGATTGGGTATGGAGACAAATCGCGAACTCAGATGGAAGTGTGTAATTTATTTAATGATAAATATCCAGAAATACCCATCACGCAGTCAACAGTAAGATTGAAAAGAAATTTCGAGAAAGTGGCACGGTTGAAAATGCACGCAAATCAGGTCGTCCCTCTGTAAATTATGTTACATTAGATGTTCTACTAGCTTTTCAAGAAGATGGGCAGCTTCTGTTCGTAAGGTTAATAGTGATCTCGATGTTTGCAAAACAACGGTACACAAAGTACGTCAAAAGTAAGTAAAGTAAGTAAAATGCACAGTTGTACAGGAATTAAACGAGGATGATCCAGATAAAAGAATACAATTTTGCGAAATAATGATGGATAACAGCCACCGAAACCCTCTCTTGGTTCAAAATATTATTTTTTCTGATGAGGCTACATTCAAATTAAATGGCGAGGTCAACCGTCAGAATTGTAGATATTGGGCAAAAGAAAACTCCAACTGGATGCAGGAACATACACAATACCCGCAAAAGATAAACGTATGGGCTGGCATTGTAAGAAATAAAATCATTGGACCCTACTATTTCGAAGGTAATTTAAACGGGCCAGCATACCTTCACTTTTTAAGTGGGTATCTCGTACCTACTTTAGTTAATTTATTCCCCAGTACAATAATTAATCTTGGAGGTTTTGATAAAAGTTTATGGTTTCAACAGGATTGTGCGCCTCCGCATTATGCTTTAGATGTTCGAAGGTACCTAAACGAAATTTTTTCGAACATGTGAATTGGAAGACGTGGACATATTGAATGGCCAGCGAGGTCGCCAGACCTCAATCCTTTGGATTATTTTATGTGGGGTCATTTAAAGAATGTTGCTTATAAAACGAAACCTGCAAATATTGGAGACTTAAAAAAAAATTCGTAAAGAAATAAGCAATATATCTCAAGAAAGCATAAACAAGGTTATACAAGAATTTGTACAACGTTTGGGTTACTGTCAAATACAACAAGGGCTACAATTCGAACATATAAGATAAAGTCATGTATTAATTACTGGATTACTTTTAAGTTATTTATTATAATTTATTTATACTTTATTAATACTATAAATCAATAAAAATTAACTTTATAAGCACATATCTTTCAAATTATATCCGTTAGACCCCCAGTATTATACTTTTTTGAAATCAGCTCATTTTTATCGATCTAAAAATGTCCTAAAATACAGGGTGTTACATTTAAAAAAAGAGCCGATGGCGTCATCACTGTAATGTGTATCACCTTGTATAATGAAATTTTATTGTAAAATGTAGAACATTAAATTTAAAAATCGACGTGTTCTAGATTTTTTTAAAAAGGCTTTTCATTTAGGAAATATCGAATTTATTCCATACTTCACGGACACACTGTATAGCAAACAATCATTATTTTTCAAGCAAAATCACTCCCTGAAGTAAGTTGCACGTATTTACTGAAGCTCGAGCGAAATTCATATTTTTTGACATACCTTGTGTAATATTGATAAAATTCGGATGATTGCATCTTAGGTTTAAGACGATGCACAACTTTTTAAAAAGAATAACTTTTTTTCGTAAAATTAATAATAAATTGAACACACTGAATATATATATATATATATATATATATATATATATATATATATATATATATATATATATATATATATATATATATATATATATATATATATATATATATATATATATATAGTGAAACTTCTCCATAACGGACACCAACAGGGGAAAATAATTGTCCGTTGTCTAGAGTTACCGATGTGGATTATTTTGTATAAGATTATAATATAACTGTTTGCATGGGAAAATACAGCAGTTGCTTCTACTATTTTCCTTATAATTTCATCATATATTCTCACCTATTCGACCTTGTTAGGATTTCAGATATTTCAAGACCAAAATTGGTCAAATCGATTTAGTCGTTTTCGACCTTTTCAATCGATTTTAAATAAAAAAAGTTATAAAAACATAAAATGATGATTGTTTAACGTCATTTTATGATATTTTACAACTAAATGGATCAAATGAACTAAACCTGTACAGGTGAAGTCGTATAAAACATTTTAAATTTACAATTAAAAAAAGAATAATGGTCATTCATCGAGATAAAAAATAGTTGGTAAAAGTAGGTAAAAAATCTCCAAGTTGGACCAACAAATACACTTTCACAAAATTTTATTGCAATCGATTCATTTGGTTTTTGAATATTAGCTTGGACAGACACCATGCTACGAGATTTATATATATATATATATATATATATATATATATATATATATATATATATATATATATATATATACAGTATAGGTAAAAGTTTATGGTCGGTATGGACTTTACGTGAGATGGAGTGAGAAACACCTGTTTAAAAAGAGAGAGGTATATTAGGCCCGCCCTTTATATCGTCGAGAATGCATTAAAAGAAATTAATAAAAGAGGGAAAGTTGCCAAACGTATTGGTTTTATTTGACCTGTTGTCTTTTTAGCATTTGAACAATGTTCTAAGATAATCAAATTTGGGAGAATTGATTTAAATGGCAGCTTACTGTTTTTTACTGGGAATATGCCACAATTTTACTTTACAATAAGAGTAATTTAACATTTTGATTTCCACTTCGGAAATCGTTTTATATAAATAAAATTTATTCATGTTTCGTATTTTAAGTACGATTTCCGAATTGGAAATCTAAACATCTAAATAAGCTTATTTTAAAGTCACACTGTGCCTTATTCCCAATAAAAATAATAAACTGCATTATGACGCCACAATAAAAAAGCTTCATACAAAATTATTTATCAATGTCGCGGTGTAAGTAAAGACACTGATTATAATATTGTAGTAACGAGTAGAGGTGGGTCGTTGACGTTTGTAACGTTAACGCAACTGAACCATTTTTCGTAAACAAGTAACGTTAAATTATTCAACTAGTTGATTGTTTAACAGTACTTTCAAGTAAGAGAGTACATAAACAAATATATTGGCTATTATCGCTTTCGTGTATATGTATTGACGTGAAAGAAACTAATGAAAGATATATTTATTATAACTTGAAAAATAAATTAAACAATACAAATAGTAAATCGTACTTACATTTACATTACACGTTATTATTAAATCGCGAATCGTCTAAATTGACATATAAAAACATAAGTTTTTCTACTTTATTATTTGTTGTTAACCGTGTTCTTCTTTTATTTAAAATTAAACCAGATTCTGAACATGTGTTCACAAGGAACAGATGTTGCTACAATATTACAATATTTTATGAATATAGTGGTTAAGTTAGGATATACATGGCGATGGTTTTTCCACCACTGTAATGAACAGTTCCAATCTCCATTCGAATTTTTTCTGGGTAATATATCATCAGACAAATACATGTCGACTTTTTATATAGCTCTCGTTACAGGTGTACGTTTAGATGAGTCATGTCCAAATAATTCATCAAAAATACACCACTTAAGTCATCTTTATAGGTTTCTTTTTCTTGTGCTGATTGATTTTCAATAGTACAACCTTCTTTTTCTTTAATTATAGAAGTAACCAGCTTCTTAACACTTTCTTTTGTTTTTTTAGCTTCATTTTTATCAGAAAATCCCTGTATTTTAAATCGTGAATTCATAAATGTACATAATGACAATGTGCCACTCTGTTCTATCCCTCTAAATCTTTCTGATAAACCCGCTTTTAGTAATTGTACCAGGCCGAAATCGGCCCCGAAGGCGGATTAATCAACATATAATGGTCAACGGCATAAGAATGCAGAAGGCAAAGGGGAACCACTGCATTACCGGCTCGTAGAGCACCCCCAGAAAATCCACCATAGATTTGACACTGCAATTGCAAACCATTACAAAACATGGAAAGCGGAGGCCAAGATTCGACAGGATTGGCCGTTTGGGAACTTTGTTCTGTTGTAAATGATACTTTAAAAGCCTTTCTGGAGATAAGGTACTTTTTTTGAAATGTGTTTTTTGTCGAAATGTAGGAAAAATCGACTTTTTTTATTTTATCTATTTGTACACGATAACATTTAAGTCCGTCCTTCACCAATAAATTTAATGTATGAGCAAAACAATTTAAATGTTTCCATCCCAAAACATCTTTAATAGCTTTGACTATATTTTGAGGCATTATCAGTTACTGCAAAATTTACTTTTTCTTTTAGACTCCACTGATTAATAATTTCACTAATTTCAAAAGCGATGTTTTCTGAATTATGGTTTCCAGAAAAATGGCAGCAGCCTAATAAAACCGTTTTAAATTTTCGGTTAAATAATGTCCTGTTAATGCGATGTAGCTCTCAGTTACTACAGATGTCCAGAGGTCAGTAGTAATGCAGATATTTTCTACTTTTTTAACAACTTGTGCTCTAATAATTTGCTCAGTTTTGATATAACATTCCTGAAGTAATGAACCTGACAAAGTTTTTCTTGTTTTGTTTATATCCAGGAATCCACCTTGCAAACTTTTTAAAAGCTCTTTTTTCAACTATGGAAAACGGATGAAACGAATCTTTGCATAGGTTTAGTAAATCCATATCTATTTGTATATTTTGTTCTAAACTAATATTTTTATTAATGGAAGTTGATGGATACTTTTTGACGCTTGGTTATCGGTGGCAGTATGTCAGTACTTGTAGTAGAAATAGTCGGAAAGGACAGAAATGCATCGGAAGAAGTTTCAATCATTGCAATATTCAGAAAGTGGAGCATAAAAGCTGCATCTTCTAAAAATGTGCATTTTTCGAAAATAAAATTATTATTCTTATACTAGGTAAATAATTTTCACTAAGAAAAAGACTTCTTACTTGGATATTTACAATAAATAAATCCTTTGACGAACTATCAATAAAGATTTGAAATCGAAAACGCAGATTAATCGAAAATCGAAACTCATTCATTAATCAGAATACCTAGTTATTTTATTTTCATCGTTAACCGATTGCCCGACTGTCTACCGTCCAGAAAGAGTCGCATGTTATTTTTAGTTTTGTAGTAGTCTCTCAGATCATCGAATCGTCCTCGTCGGTGTAAAGTGTTCGTTGCTCCTGTGTTTACGTCTACACAAAACGTAGTTTTTTTGAATCAACCATCAACTAGTTGGCTTACCAGTGAGAAACCGTAGATTCGTTAACGACAAATAAGGATTTAAAATGCAGTGATTTTCTAATAAAAGTACTATTTACTATTTGTATTGTTTAATTTATTTTTCAAGTTATAATAAATATATCCTTCGTTAGTTGCTTTCACTTCAATACATATACTTATAAACGATAATAATAATAGCCAATATGTTTGTTTATGTACTCGCTTATTTGAAACTACTGTTAAACAATTAACTAGTTGCTTGTTTATGAAAAACGGTTCAGTTTCGTTAACGATAAAAACGTACATGACCCACCTCTAAAATATATAGCATAGCCTTCAACCTGTCTCCTATTCATCCATCCATCAATTAGGTTACTATTTCGTCAAATAATGAGAATCTGTAAATTTCTCATGGATTTAAGAAATGTTCTATCAGTATTTGTGTCATTTTGTTTTTAATATCATCATCCAGTTTTGAATGGCAATATAACCGCGCCACTGATCGCCAATTTTTTGAATCAATTCAATGTTTTAATTAAAATATGTAATAAGGCAACCTTGTCGCTGTTTCTTAGGTATTATAAACTGGACCAGAAATAATCGATCGCCTTACTGGGCGTCTATTAGAAATGTGGAGGGGAGACCAAGGGGAAATATGATTGTTGGCTTTGTCTATTCGCAGAAAATGTGATTTTATATCTGTGTTAGATATCCTGTTAAATTCTATAATACCGACCATAAACTTTTACCTACACTGTATATATATATATATATATATATATATATATATATATATATATACTTATTAATGAAAATTACTGTTCTCGGGAAGAACCGCGTTGACAATTTGAAACTCTACGTTGGCGGCACCCATTTTGGAGCCATTAGTAAGAGAGATACGGCCCCGTTCGAGTTCGGGGTCTCAATCTGCCTACTCCTCTCACTCGTGACGTACCAGTATCGTATTCTGTATAAATACAAGAACCGTCAAACGGCACTGAGGTCTTAATCTGCCTACTCCCCAGTGTCGAGTGAGTGTCAACGCGGTTCTTCCCGAGAACTAAGTAATTTTTATTTAACTGACCGCGGAAATTTATCCGAACATCTATATATATATATATATATATATATATATATATATATATATATATATATATATATACAAGGTGGTCCAGAATTATGTACATTAATTTCTAGAGCTCATAGTACGTCCAAAAATAAGGGTACTTCTTTATGTACACTTTTTTATAAAACTGAATAATAAGGGAGATACAACCCTTTAAAGGGGTGAATTGAAATTCTTATTTTTTCAAATATCTTAAAAACGGTTTTGAATACGGAGTTTTATATTTTGGGAGTGATTATAAGACATTAGGATAATTAATTTCATGTCACCACCTACCACATCCTATATTAATACAGGGTAGTTTTGGAGGGTAAGTGGGGGTTATTGCGTCACATGTTTTTTAATTTTTACATATTTTAAAAAAATATTTTAAAAATTGTTTTCTTAGACTTTTCTACGCAAAAAAGGTGCTCTTGTAATATTTCTATAGATATCACCGTTTTCGATTTACTTACACTCGAAGGTATACATGTATTTTCTTGTAATCGTTACATTTCTTAATATTCATTAAGTATGCTTTGGAATTGACACTTGTGTTAGCAACAACACTTTAATCTCGAGTAGTCTATGAATTGTCAGTGACGTTTAATAACAATTAAATTATTTTATCTACACTTTTATTGTACTCGACAGTGAAATTTGTTTAACACGTCTCTTTTGCTATATTTTTAAATTTGTTTGCCCGCAATATGGCACACTATTCAAATTCTGAGATGACAGACATACTTTTAGTATTAGGGGAATGTTCGGGAAATGCTGCTGCCGCTGTAGGACGCTACAGAGAAAAGTATCCGAACAGAAATATTCCCAATGCCAGGACTTTTGTAAGTACTGAACGACGACTGAGAGAAACCGGTTGTCTTCAAAGAAGGAATACAGATGCTAGTCGTCGTAGAGAAGCAAGAAATATCGGCGTTGAACAGCAAATATTGGATGCTGTAATAAATGACCCCACAATAAGTACACGCAGGTTAGGATTAAGAACGAATATTTCCCATCAAAGTGTTTTAAGAGTTCTGCATGAAGGGCAATTACATCCTTACCACTATCGACAGGTGCAGAAATTGTTACCTGACGTTATGCCACTTAGAGTTGATTTTTGTGAAGTATTGCAAA
This sequence comes from Diabrotica undecimpunctata, assembly GCF_040954645.1. Classification (NCBI taxonomy): domain Eukaryota; kingdom Metazoa; phylum Arthropoda; class Insecta; order Coleoptera; family Chrysomelidae; genus Diabrotica; species Diabrotica undecimpunctata. Next base: position 78,373,007 of record NC_092806.1, on the reverse strand, counting down.
ATAAAGTTCAAACTGCACCAAATTTTTTAAGCAACATTCTGTTTACAGACGAGGCCACATTTACAAGACAAGGTATGTTCAATTCTAGAAATATGCACTTCTGGGCTGAAGAAAATTCAAGGGCTACAATGAAACTCACTTCCAACACGTTCAAGATAAACGTTTGGGCAGCTACTTTAGGAAATAGTTTTATAGGATACCACATCTTTCCCGGAAATTTAAATGGTAACATGTATTACAATTTTCTAGACAATATTTTACATGATATTTTGGAAGATATTCCATTACAAATACGAAGAAACATGTTTTTCATGCATGATGGTGCTACACCACATTACACAAGAATTTGTAGAAGGTGGTTACATGAACATTTCCCTGATAGGTGGATAGGCCGGGGTGCGGATGCACCGATTCATTGGCCTGCTCGTAGTTTTGATCTTAATCCAATGGACTTTACAGTATGGAGTTATTTGAAATCAAAAGTGTACAACACTCCAATTAATACAGTAAATGAGTTAAGAGACAAAATTGAACAAGTATTTACCGATTTACAAAACGATCCAGTAACATTAAATGGATTAATGCGTTCGCTAAATAAAAGAATTAGATTATGTATTCAACAAAATGGAGGACATTTTGAACAGTTGTTGTGAATTATTATTTTCGCCAATAATTAAATGTTAAGTATTAATTAAGTTTTCCATTAATTTGTAATATTATTGCTAACACAAGTGTCAATTCCAAAGCATACTTGATGAATATTTAGAAATGTAACAATTACAATAAAATACATGTATACCTTAGAGTTTAAATAAATCGAAAACGGTGATATATATCGAAATATTACAAGAGCACCTTTTTTGCGTAAAAAAGTCTAAGGAAACAATTTTTAAAATATTTTTTTTAAATATGTAAAAATTAAAAAAACATGTGACGCAATAACCCCCACTTACCCTCCAAAACTACCCTGTATTAATATAGGATGTGGTAGGTGGTAACATGAAATTAATTATCCTAATATCTTATAATCACTTCCAAAATATGAACTCCGTATTCAAAACCGTTTGGAAGATATTTGAAAAAATAAGAATTTCAATTCACCCCTTTAAAGGGTTGTATCTCCCTTATTATTCAGTTTTATAAAAAAGTGTACATAAAGAAGTACCCTTATTTTTGGACGTACTATGAGCTCTAGAAATTAATGTACATAATTCTGGACCACCTTGTATATATATATATATATATATATATATATATATATATATATATATATATATATATATATATATCAACATACTTAGCATATTGTACTGATTATGGTGCAGCATCCCTTACATATTCATTCTTCATTTTTCTGCCCACGATTGTCTAAAATTCGCTTTTCTGTGTCATGTTGTACCTGCTTGTTTCATTATGTCATACTCCCATCTTAAATTTGGATGTCCTTTTGGTCTCTTGACGCCTCTTGAATACCACAGTGTAATTCTAATGGACCACCTATTGTCAGTTCTTCTCGCTAAATGTCCCGCCCACTGCCATTTTAAAGATTTAGTTCTATGGATTACATCAGTAACCTTGGTTTTCTGATTGATCCATTCTATTCTTTTTCGATCTCTCGTTGTTATACCTAGCATGCATCGCTCCATTGACCTTTGAGTGACTTTGAGTTTCGATATTACCTCTTTCTTTAGTGTCCAAGTTTCGCAGCCGTATGTCATGTTTGGTAGTATAAACTGATCGAATGCTTTTTTCTTCAGGTGGATTGACATCTTCGATTTGAATATAACTGCATTTCTTCCAAAAGATGTACAAGCCAGTTTTATTCTTCTGTTGATTTCTGAAAGTAGGGAGCCAGATTTATGTAGTATTAATTGCCCCAGGTATACATACTCGTCTACTGTCTCAAGTGCAGTGTTGTTTATTATTACATCTTGGACATCCGCTAGCTCGTTGTACATGGTTTTTGTTTTTTTCAAGTTCATTTTTGGGCCAACTTCATTGCTAGCTGCATTTAGGTCGCTTATAAGTGCTTGTAATTCTGCAGGATTATTAGGATGTCGTTATAGAACGATGTCGTCTGCAAATCTTAGATGGCTGAGGTATTCTCCATTAATGGATATTCCTTTTTTCTGCCAGTTCATTTTGCTGAATAAATTTTCTAGAGTTGCAATGAAGAGCTTTGGTGATATTGCGCCCACTTGTCGGACGCCTCTGGTAGTGGGAAATTCAAGAGTATTTTCATAAATTTTTACCGTAGCTTTTGCTTGTCTGTATATATTTGCTAAAGTTTCTATGTACGGTTCGTCAAAGCCTTGGTTGGTCAAAGCTTCTATTACTGCCTTGAGATATATAGAATCGAAAGTCTTCTCGAAATCTATGTAGGTTAATGCTAACGGTATTTCATATTCTTTAGCTCCACTCATTAGTTCTCGAAGTGTATGAATATGATCCATGGTACTCAATCCACTTCTGAAGCCAGCTTGCTCTCTCGGCTGTGTATCTGATGCGTTTGTTAATCTCTTGTTGATGATCTTTGTGAATATCTTGTATATGATTTAAGCAGTTCAACTGTTATACCATCTATTCCAGCTGCTTTATCGCTTTTCATTTTTGTAATTGTCGATTCTACTTTTTGCGGAAGGACTTCTGGTACAGCTTCTCGGTTAGTGATTACTACTTCCAGTGTGTCAGGCTCTTTGTATAGTTCGCTGTAGAATTTAGTCACGAGTTGTATTATTTCATTTCGTTTGTTAAAGCAACGATTTGTTTCTTCCCAATGATTAATGCTTTTCTTATAGTTTTTCCTGTTTTCAATTGCATTTTCTACCAATGGTTCATCGTATTTTCTTATCTCTTCCTTAACAAGTTCCCTGTGTGAAAAGTTTTTAAATAACTTCCTATTTGGCGGAACGAGGTCTTAAAGACCTCGTTACAGAACTTCTTATTTGGCGGATACAAAATTTTTAAAACTTTCCCATCTGCTAGGCTGGGCTGTAAAATGTTTATTTTTGAACCATTTTTAATGTTATTGGTACCGTTTAAATCCTTATGGAGTGCTCTAGTCGGATTATTGTAAAAAAATGTACGAGGTCGATTTGACCCCTTACCGCCATAAAGTACGATTTTTATCGCTTTGACCGTTATGAGGTCGAATAAGCCTCGTGTTTTAACGGCGTCGCCATCTGATTGTCTTACGGCATCTATTTACAAAAGTTGTAAGAAAACTACACCTTAACAACTTTATGTTTATAATAAAATTTTAAACTACCAAACATCGGAGAATAATAAACTATAACAAAGTTATTTTAAGATATCCTTGTTGGTTTTTAAATAAACTAATTTTGGAGTCAAAATATTAAGGGGTTAATAATAGTTCTTTCACACTAAAAAGCCTACTAATAAACTTAAATTTCACAAAAATTTTGCCAAAACAATTTAAACAATTGATAAAAATCCCTTTATAAATATATGTAATGTATTACAACGGCCACTCTCCTTGTGAGGTCATCAGATGATATTGGCAATATCATATAACTTTTTACCATAGGCGTGATGCGAAACTAAACTTGAGAATGTAAATAACGTAATATACACACCACACAGGCACAGTACTGAGTACAGTATTGCTTAGACAGTCAAAGTTAGCAGAGATACAATGTTTTAAAGCAGAACAAAAAAAAATTGTGCAAAATGCTATAGCTATACATAGTGACTCAGAATCAGATTTTGATTCGGTTGATTCAATACGTGACAAACCTTATGAACCTTCAAACTCTGATTAAATCAACGATGACAGTGAAGTAGAAAGTGCTTCGGAGGCAGTAAATGTTATAGAAAGGGAACAGATGAATGGTAATATTGAGGCATTAAATATTGAACATGAAGGTGCGAATATTTGGAATACAATTACATCCTCAAGCGAATTATTATTTGTAAAATATGATATAATGGAAGAATGTAATATTTCAGAAACTGTAAAGTCGAGTTTAGATTTTTACAAACTTTGTATTACTGACGAAATTGTGGACATTATTGTTGAGCAAACAAATATCTATGTATCTCAAATTATAAATGAAAATACGATGCGCAGATATTCAAGAATGAAAGCTTGGAAACCTACCTGTAAGCAAGAAATACATGCATTCCTTTCTACTGTTTTGGCAATGGGTTTAGTAAATGCTCCGGATTTATCTTTGTTATTGGTCGAAGGATTCACTATATATTCACACATATATATTCACTATATTTTTTACTTTTAGAACAAAAAATTGTCTCCAACTCAAAGATCACCGACATTTTCGGAATTTGTGGAGTATTTGGTAGACTCAGTTAAAAATAGAGAACAATTAGACATGCATTGGGCACCCATTGTAGAATTTTGCACTCCCTGCATGTTTAATTTTCAAGTGATAGCACACGTAGAAACACTACAAGAAGATCAAATGTATTTAATAAAAATAGCAAAACTAGAACATCTTATTCAACCGGAATGGAAAAATGCTGGAAGAGGAGCTACCCAAAATCAAATCGGTAGATATTATTCAGAACTGACAAGGTCTCAAATATTTCAACTTTACCATATCTACAGGTAATTATTAATATAGTTGTCTGTTTACTATAGTATTAGTAGTATTTGTTAATATGTCTTACATTATCCAACGTCTTTTAATAATCGATAAAGAAAGTACAGACCTACCTTTCTCTGGTCATAGTTTTTCTGTACTAATAACCACATGTAAAAAGTGCATTTCTGTTCCCAAGCTGTTTTTAAAATCAAAGCGAGTGTCACGTGTCTCCTCTCCACATTTTTATACGTCAGCCTATAAATTATATGTGGCATCTTTTGCTTCCCCAACAATTTTTTTTTGAAGGAAACTTGTGATAGATTTTTCCATCTACATAACCATCCATTCATGTTTTGAATTTGACGTTTGAATTGAAAAACACGTGTTCAATATTTTTCAAAAATCTATTACATAACACCGAACACGATCCCCTGACCCCCCCCTCCCCCCGCCTAAGAGTGGCGAGCGGGGAAACTTTGAAATCTTAAATAGGAACCACCATTTGTTATTGCAGATTCTCATTCTACAAAATAATCTTAAAAAACTGTATTCAGTACCATCACAATTTGTGTGGCAGACTTCTAATTTGTATATATTTTTCTATAATTACAACGGCACCTACGGCGACTCGAAAAGAAAAAGACAAAAAAACTTCTTTACTTTATCACGTAAAATCCTAATCTGTATTAAAAATGTGGTTTTCCATTTAAGATTTTAAAGTTTTCCCCTATCCTATCCCCATGGGGTGGGTGTGCAGGGTCCCACTTCTTTTGGCACACCCTGTATAATATTCTTAAAATAACCCCAAAATTACCGAGAAAATGAAAAAAATCGTCTTTATTTCGATGTTTTTGTTTTTTAATTTCAGTAGAATTTATTTAATTTTAATAAAACTGGGTATAAAAAAATCCAAAAGTTTCCGAGATATTAGTGTTTTTTTTTGTTTCTTTTTCTTCTGCTAGGGCTTAAACGGTTTAAAAAACAACATAAAAATTGAAAAAACTCAAAAAATTACTTTTTTTATTTGAATTTTTGTGATTTTTTTGATGATTTGTTAAAAATTATAAGAAAATTAAAAATCTTATTGAACCATTAGATTGTGTCGGAAAAAATAAATAAAAAATTGTATTTAAGAAATTGTACTTATCCAAAACAATGTCTCTTCACACTGTACACTAATAAAAGTTAATAAAAAATTAGTACCTAATATTAAAGATATATCTTTTTTTCTTCTTAAATTTTTATCTTTTCATAGCCTGAGTGAATATTTTATAGTTCGAAGTACGTCGTTCTGATCACTTGATTCTTCAAATAAATAATCTGGGTGCGAGGCTACATTTTTCTCTTTGTCCTCACGTATTGGGTCTTTCAAATCACTTCCATTTTGCACACTTATTTCAATATTTGAATAGTTTCCTGAATCACAACATTTCAAACATAGATCGGTACATTGAAGTCCATGTTGTCTACAGCTACATCTACAACTTTCAGTGGTTTCACAGCGCAGCTGCAACTAATTGCTTTTAATAAATTCTCGGGGATGACTGACCGTCTGTATAATGCAACATGAGCCATAATGATTTACGTCATATTTGGAGTTGAAAACATGCTCTGTAAGAATGTTAGCAATTATTTGCAGCTGTGGTGTAAAACCACTTATGAAAGTTGTACATGTGGCTGTAGAAAATACGGACTTCAATGTACCGATCTATGTTTAAAATGCTGTGAATTTTGTATGGCTGTTGCAGTAGTGGATGATAACTTCTCTAGTTTCAACGTTAATTTTGTTGTCAATAATTTGTATTCTTGGACTTTAAAAACCCAAAAAACATGAAAATTTTGAAATACTTGAAATAGTGTATTGCAAGTACTAACTTATATCTCGACTTTTCGGACTTTTTTCGGCACATAAAGAAGACGAGAAAGGAACCTAGAAACTTCTACAATTTTTTATCAAACTAAACTAATTCGACAAGGTACGGTAAGCATGTTTCATGTAAATTTGCAGAGTATTTCAAATAAAGTCGACATAATCAATGCTTTTATTGAGGATCAAAATTTATGACGTCAAATGATTTTCGGAGCACTCTCAAAGTGAAGAAAATTTAAAATGAATTAGCATTTCCGGCTTTACATTAGCTAATTTCTTTTGTATGATAAAAAGGGAACAAGGTGAAGTAGCAATTTATGTAAAAGAAAAGCTTACGTATTCTTCTCTTAATCTAAATGAATATTATGTAAAGAAAAGTTCAGAGTTATGTGCAATTTATGTACCTTTAATCAAAACCAATATTTTAACTGTATATAGATCGGGTATAGATGTTTTTGGTGAATTTTGAGAATGTCACAACGTCCTTGCTTAGTAAACCAGACAAACTGATCATAGTTGGTGATTTTAATATAAATTTGAAAACTGAATCTGACCCTTCTTTTAATATTCAAAATCTATTAATATCTTTTGGTCTAAAAGTAACTATAGACGATTATACTATAATCATATATCATATCCCAGTCCAGTAGGTTCAACGACAACATTATGACAATTTTTTATGAAAACATCTACAGAGTTGGCGTATTTGAAACTTATTTTTCTGACCATAGAGCTCAATTTTTATTTATTGATTCTGCATAAAGTTCTTGACACTAATCAAAAATTTCAACGGTTTATTACTTCTTCTGGTTTACAAAAGCTTAAACGTGTGCTAACTAGTACAAAGATGGACTTTTTCTATGATATTAATGATGATCCTGATTTTTTGACAGTCTTTCTTACCGAAATATTGTTCTGAAGCTATTGTGGCATTTTAAATTAATTACTATTTAACTGGGAATAAGCCACAATTAAAGGTTAAATACGTTTATTGACGTTTCAATTTCCACTTCGGAAATCGTTCTCAAAATACAAACATTAGTAAATTAAACAAATTTTGTTTTTGTTACTTAGTGAAAAATTCTTCTAATAATTTAATTTTATCTGACTCATCTATATTGACAATTCAGACATACATTATACATTTTAAAGTAGACGACTTTAAAATGATATTGCCAATATTGTTGAGTTGCGTTCCTGGGACGACTTTACTTATAAGATATAAAAATTCCGACTTTATATGTTTGTTATTTAAAAAATATAAATGATGTATTCTCTATATGTTACTGACTTACCAATACTGGTATTTTCTTTTTAATAACTTCCTCTTTCAATATGGGTAACCAGATCCTACTACATTCTGCCGAGGAATTCGCGACACAATTGGTCTCATTTAGCATAATTAGAGCCGCTTCTTTGATTTTTCTCTTTTTACCATCCGTTTCTTTTAGGACTATATTTGAATCATTCCATTGAACCCTATGTTCATTATCCCATGCATGTTTACATATTTGAGATCTATCAAATTCTCTATTTTTAATATAGGATTGATGTTCACTTATTCTAACATTTAATGGCCTTGATGTTTCACCTAAATAAAACTGATCGCATTCACAAGGTATTTTATAAATGCAATTCTTTGTCCTTTCTTGTTCATTGTTAGGTTTGGTTTTGGACAAAATAGATCTCAACGTGTTTGTTGTTTTGAATGTTGTTGAAATGTTGAATTTATTTCCTATCCTTTTAAGCTTTTCCGATAATCCTTTTATATAATGGTATTGTTATTTTCCTCGTATTATCCCTTGTATATGCTGTAGGATCTCGTTCTAAGTTGTTTTGTTCTATTCGATCTATTGTTGAAAATTCCTTATTTATAAACGATAAAGGATAATCATTTTTTAATAAAACAGATGTTAACAAATGTTTCTCCTCCAAGAACGTTGTCTTGGAGTCAACAATATTATCTCCAACAGTCTTGTCTGATGGCATCTGACCATCAGGTTGGATACCATGTTCCAGGCAGTACAATTCCCAGCAGGCATTACCAATTTGGACTCCAGCTTGGCCAACATGGACTGAGATACATTCACGCATTTTGGTTGATGAGTTTTAACTTTTACACCACAAATGAAACAAAATTTCAACAGACGTTCAGATTAGCTAGTAATGCAGCTTTCCAAACGAACTTGATAATTTTCTTGCCGCGGTTTAAAATCTACTTTAAAATGTATAATGTATGTCTGAATTGTCAATATAGATGAGTCAGATAAAATTAAATTATTAGAAGAATTTTTCACTAAGTAACAAAAACAAAATTTGTTTAATTTACTAATGTTTGTATTTTGAGAACGATTTCCGAAGTGGAAATTGAAACGTCAATAAACGTATTTAACCTTTAATTGTGGCTTATTCCCAGTTAAATAGTAATTAATTCTTACCGAAACTTATAACAACTTAATATTAATGCATTTTCCACTAAAAAAAAGTACGACAAACTGCTGAAAAAACACCCGTGCACTGGTTTAATAATGAATCAAGGTCTTACAGATCTAATTTATTTTTCTCTTATTAAACACATTGCAGATGCCACTAAGGATCCGGATTTGTTCAAAGTATATAAGCAACAAAAATTTTAATATAATCGGCAATTACAAAATGCTAAACAAAAAATTATCAAACAACGATTTTATTCCTATTTTGAGTCCAATAATTACTTTAGCAACTCACAATATGGATTCAGAAGTGCTCGATCTACTACGAACGCGGTATATAATGTTGTAAGAGAGGTGATTGAGGGGCTTGAACGCGGCAATCGCATAGCAATTTCTCTTTGCGAGTTGTAGAAGGCTTTTGACTGCGCTTCATACGACATTTTGCTCCACAAATTAAATTACTATGGAATCAGATGTATCCCTCTTAAGATTATAACTTCTTACCTATGTGGCAGACACCAGGCGGTAGTGTCTAAAGGTCATCTCTCCGATTTTCTATCCGTAAAACATAGAGTCCCACAAGGTTTGGTCTTAGGAACTCTTTTGTTTGTTATCTATGTCAACGATTTTCCTAAATTCATATCTCCGTACAGATCACAGATACGACATACATTATATCAGGAAAAAATAATGATGATTTAAAAATGTCTTATGAGGAAGTTTCTACTAAATCTACCTCATGGTTTGCTGCAAACAAACTGAAACTTAACTCCGATAAGACGCAAAATTTGGTTATATCTGCAAGTAATTTACATAATGATCCAGATAACAAAGAGACTGTTAAACTACTGGGAATAACCATAGATAATCTACTGAACTGGTCGGCTCATATCTCACAACTAAAGAAAAAGCTATTATTATTATTATTTGTTATTCGCCAACTAGCAACTAGATTGCGTCTTGCAGATAACAACTGCCTTAATTATAACTATTACAATATTTTACCAAAAAGTATTAAACCGCTAAGCTGTATTGGTTTCTAAAAAGTTATAAAAAAATATCTTCTGAAACATTGCTTTTACTGCTCAGAAGAATAATGACTCATTGCAGAACATTCACTGAACTGCTTACCGTGACTTTTCCATAAATTATTTTCTGTTTAATATTTGTTCTTAATATTGTTCTGAAGCTATTTTTTTGTGGTATTTTAAAGTAATTATTATTTAAATGGGAATAAGCCACAATTAAAAGTTAAAGTAAGTTTATTGACGTTTCAATTTCCACTTCTGAAATTGAAATGTCAATAAAAGTAATTTAACCTTTAATTGTGGCTTATTCCCATTTAAATAGTAATTATATTTGTTCTTGTTTGTGAGATACTTAAGTTACGTTTTATATTCGTTTTTTATATACTATGTATTTTTGACTTGCTACAAACAATATTTGTATTTGTTAAGTAGTTAAATAAATAAACTCTAGCCTTAAAAAGTTTGACAGTTGTCTTGTTCCTCTAGTACCAATAACACTAGCTATTCGTTAATTGTACGTTTGAATTGTATGTGGTTTCTCGAAAAATTAGTGGAAGCTATAATATCGAGCCACAAAGTTGCAGCATATCTTAGTTTATTTCTTCATACCGATTTTTCCAACTGTAATGTACCTTTAAAATATTCTTGTTTCATTACGTGAACGTTAAACTTATTTTTTTTTCTCCTATCATTACGGATGGTTTCATACTAGTCATGTAGAATATAATGTAATTAATTTTTCGCGGCAGATTCAATGTTTTCAAAGTCAGATTCGGTCATCATAAATGAGTGACCAGATACCAGAAATTTGTGATCTATCACTTCAATGGTCATTTTAGGATCCATTACCATTTTACCATAACGCTATTATGTGTTTGTACCGTCTGCCTCACATTTCAAATGTTTTGTCAAAAGAGCATGCAATTTCCTGGGATCCTCTAGGGGCCGTAGTTTCGTTCCATACATACATCTACGCTTTATGGGTATGCAAGTCATACACATAAATTGTTGTTTAAAGTATGTTAATAAGGTCTCAATTAAACTACTGTATTGGCTAAACATATATTAATAATATTCATACATTACAACATGATCATGTCGCCCATTGTCCCCGTTGGGAAGTGGTGTTGACTTGACATTGACATATTTGATATAGTAACCAGGTTTACGTTAAGCCTATCTTACATTAATGTCAAACACCTTCCCCTTAAAGATTAGGTTTACCCTAGGTTTAATTGTACGTCCGAATTTTGAAACATTACATTTCTTACTATCATTATTTTTTGAGCAGCTATAATGAGGACTTACAATATCAGTATTCCTATGTTCATTAAACAAATTTGTTAAATCATTATCCTGAATACATACATTATTTAAATCATTATTATCATTATCCTTATAACTATTTGGGTTTGTGTGTGGATACAACTCAGGTTCAAGATACATGTCTGCTACATCTGATTTTGTATGTGATGGTCTTATGTGTCTTGTGTTTCTTCTAACTATCCTATTATTGCATTCCTTTCTTATCCAGTACGATCTGGGTTCTTTAGCTTTTTCTACAATAACAGCTTTATACCATACTTTATCAACACTACTCTTGAAGTAGTGTTGATAAACATCTCTACTCTTTAACACATATTCAGTAGGCCTGGTTTTAAATTGACAATTAAATTTTTTATAAACATTTACATCTGCCCCTGTGTCTAACTTAGCTTTCAATTTATAATTTTCAACCTCTATATACTCTTCCCAAGTGTCTATCAAATCAACATTACATACCTTTTTCCTGCTGTTAACATTTCTTACAAAAAATTCATTAGAAGAGGTTGACTCACAATCATCTTTTTCAGTACTTTTAATATTTTTGACCTTGCAGGCAACTGCATAATGGTTTTTTAGTCCACACTTGTTACACTTCTTGCCATAAGCTGGGCATTCCCTCGGACCATGCTTTTTTGCACACCTTCTGCATAAAAAAACTTCTTCTTCAACTTCTTTCTCTTCATTCCAAGGTTTCTTCTTTATATCATATTTCTTTTTCTCTATCTTCTGTGTATGATTAATATTTCCTGTGTTATATTGAAACTGTAAATTTTGAGATCTACTTTGCTCACTTGTTCTGCAGAATTCTATAGCTTTATTTAAACTTAATTTGTCTATTCGCAGGAGGGCTTCTCGTGTGGTCGGATCCCTAATTCCCATAACAATTTTGTCTCTTAATGCCTTGTCTTCACATGACTCATCGGGATCTAGGGCACTGTAATTGCAACTTCTAACCAAATGTCTGCACTCTGTCAAAAAATGTTCAAATGTCTCCCCATCTTCAACTACATTATCCCCCCTTTTATAAGTTGTTGGTGTACGTTTACTATGTTTATCATACTGAACTTTTGTTTTTTGTTGTTGGTCCGATAACAGTTTATAAATCTCATTCTGAATTTTAGGTTGTAATTGTTCAGTATTTACTGGTATTTCTGTTCTCAAAGATCTACTATTTAATATTTGTGATGGAGATGCACTTAATGAAATAATAGCAGTATTATTATATTCTAAAACTAACTCACGATAATCAGAGTTTTCTGTAAAACTTTTTTTTTAAATTTGTTTACAAATACCTACAGCCTTTTCAGCAAGGCCATTACTTTGGTGGTAATGAGGTGAACATGTCAGGACTGTAATTTGTTTATTATCGTAATATTTTTTACACTTAAATGATATAAATGGTAAATTATCTGCAATTAAAAATTGAGGATAGCCAAATCTGGAAAAAACATCTTGCATTGCATCTATTATGGCTTCAGGTGTTTTATTATTTAATGATAGCATCTCTATCCAATGGGAAAAATAATCTATTAGAATTAAGTAAGATTTACCACCAAATTCCAAAATATCAGCCGCAATTTTATTAAACCTCAATTTTGGTATTGAATGTGCTAACATTGGCTCTCTATAATTATTTGGCATGAATTTTTCACAAATTCTACATTTTTTTATAAACTGGACAATATCATCCCTAAGGTTTGGCCAAAAAAATAAAGATCTTGCTTTATTAATAGTTTTACTAGTTCCTATATGACCTTTATGTAACAGAGTAATCATTTCCTGTTTTAGAGATTTTGGTACAATTATTTTATTTTCAACAAAAACAATTCCTGCTTCAACATATATATCATTTTTAATACTGTAATATGGCTTTATATACTCTGGAATCTTGTTTTCTTTAGGCCAGCCTTTATAATAAAAATCAACAATTGTAGCCAAAACTTTATCTTTAGAGGTTTCTTCTCTGAACTGATATATTTTTTTATCTGTCATTGGTAAGTATAGTGAGACTGAATGAACCATATCAAACATCTCTAAATCAAGGGTTTGTGCCTTTAAACTAGCTCTAGAAAGCATATCTGCAAATTGAATATGCTTTCCTGGAACATAATAAATATTTAATATGTACTTTAATAATTTTAGCCTTAAACGCTGCAACCTTACTGACCCAATTTTGCATATTGGTTTCTGCATAATTGAAATTATTGGTTTATGATCTGTTTGGACATCAACATCACACTGGTAAATAAAGTTATGAAATTTTTGTGTACCATAAAAAATGGCTAATAACTCTTTCTCTGTCTGGCTGTAATTTATTTCATGTTCATTCATAGACCTAGATGAACATGCAACTAATTTCAACATACCATCATAGTTTTGAAACATACAACACCCAATTCCATTTTTGGATGCATCACATTGCAAAACTATCTTTTTATTTGGATCAAATGGTACCAGAGCTGGAGAATTTGAAATTATTTTCTTTAACTTATCAAAACATTCCTGGTGTTTAGGCAACCATTGCCATTCTACATTGTTTTTTAAAAGTTCACATAAAATTTGCATGTGCTCAGCCATAGTTTTAACATAACGTCTAATATAGTTAAAGGAACCTATTATTCTTTGTAACTCTAATTTACTTTTTGGAGTTTCTAATTTACATAAAGCATCTGTCCTCTCAGGATCTACTTTCATTCCTAAATGAGAAAAAATTTGTCCCATAAACTTTACTTCTTTTTTGCTAAATTGAATTTTCTCTTTATTAAATCTAGCACCCACCTCTTTTGCTCTATTTATCACCTCTTTGACCGCTTGATCATGTTCATCTTGAGACGCCCCTGCTATGATCATATCATCATGACAAACTACAATGTTTTTAATATCACCAAAATGCTTTTCAACTGCCTCTTGAAAAAGGTCTTGAGAATTTGATAACCCAAAAGGTAAAACTAAAAACCTGTAAGTTCCATAGTGTGTAGAGAAACAACATTTCCATGAAGAATTTTCATCAATTGAAAGTTGGTGATAACTTTCAGATAAATCAAAAACAGAATATACATTTTTGTTTAATAATTTTGAACATATTTCCTCAATGGACTCCCCAACTCTAGGTTTGCGTACTATATGTTTATTCAGATCTGAGGGATCTAAACATATTCTTAATTTACCATTACTCTTTTCGACTATCACCATTCTATTAATACTTGCCCTGGGGTCTATGTTTTCTACCTTAACAATTGCTTTTCTTTGGACTAATCTATCTAGCTCAGTTTTAAGTGAATTTCTAATTTTTATTGGACACTTGGTAGGTGGATAGCAAACTGGTTCAAATTTATCATTTGTTGTAATTTCATATGTGCCAGGAAATTTGCCTGACCCTGTGAAAACTTCAAAATTTTCATTGATAAATTTATCTGTTAAATCAGACCGGCCTATCTTATTTATTTTTATAGAATCAATACGTTTTACCAAACTTAAATTTAAACATGTTTGTCCACATATCAGAACCTGACTTGCACCATCCACAATGACAAAATCTTCAAAAATATTCTTACCCTTACATTTTACATTTAAATTTACTACACCTATAGGATGAGACACATTTCCATCAAATGCCTTTAACACATATTCAGTAGGCCTGGTTTTAAATTGACAATTAAATTTTTTATAAACATTTACATCTGCCCCTGTGTCTAACTTAGCTTTCAATTTATAATTTTCAACCTCTATATACTCTTCCCAAGTGTCTATCAAATCAACATTACATACCTTTTTCCTGCTGTTAACATTTCTTACAAAAAATTCATTAGAAGAGGTTGACTCACAATCATCTTTTTCAGTACTTTTAATATTTTTGACCTTGCAGGCAACTGCATAATGGTTTTTTAGTCCACACTTGTTACACTTCTTGCCATAAGCTGGGCATTCCCTCGGACCATGCTTTTTTGCACACCTTCTGCATAAAAAAACTTCTTCTTCAACTTCTTTCTCTTCATTCCAAGGTTTCTTCTTTATATCATATTTCTTTTTCTCTATCTTCTGTGTATGATTAATATTTCCTGTGTTATATTGAAACTGTAAATTTTGAGATCTACTTTGCTCACTTGTTCTGCAGAATTCTATAGCTTTATTTAAACTTAATTTGTCTATTCGCAGGAGGGCTTCTCGTGTGGTCGGATCCCTAATTCCCATAACAATTTTGTCTCTTAATGCCTTGTCTTCACATGACTCATCGGGATCTAGGGCACTGTAATTGCAACTTCTAACCAAATGTCTGCACTCTGTCAAAAAATGTTCAAATGTCTCCCCATCTTCTTGTACTCGTTTTATAAAGTTGTACCTCTCAAAGCATTCGTTAACTCTTGGGTTCACATACTTATCTAACAGCTGCATTGTGAATTCATACTTATTTAGTTCTTCATCAGGGATAACAAAAGTAGCCATAATCAGTGCTGATTCATGGCCAATAATATTTCGCAGGATGGATAACTTCACCTGATCTACAGCGTCGTGTTGTCCTGTTGCTACTAAATAATCTTCGAATGAAATTTTCCAAAATTTCCATTCTGAAGCGGCACTCTGACCCTGGAGGTCGAAATCTTGGGATAACTTAACATAACCTATTCCATTGACCATGCTTGCCATTTTGGGAACACTTAAATTTTTCTTTTTAATAAACTTAGCACTTAACTTTATCCTTGGACACGTAGATTCCATAAATTGACTGCGCCATGTTTAAAGTATGTTAATAAGGTCTCAATTAAACTACTGTATTGGCTGAACATATATTAATAATATTCATACATTACATGATCATGTCACCCATTGTCCCCGTTGGGAAGTGGTGTTGACTTGACATTGACATATTTGACATAGTTACCAGGTTTACGTTAAGCCTATCTTACATTAATGTCAAACAATTGTAGCAATACAAATTTCGTTTGTAGTAGGCAATGGATGTTGTCAATCTGTAAAAAGGCAATGCTTTACAGAATTTCGTTCGACTTAAATTACATGATAACTATTATCAGACTGAGCCAAACATGCATCGATTTTCATTGCAGCTCTGGCCTTTTCAGCTTTCCTTGGCTGTAGTTCATGATTGGCCCTCAAGTTTGTTTTGTCAGATTCGTCAGCTGCGTCTATGCGTAACTTAAATTTATTACACTGTTAACATGTGTCCTTTCTAGGATGGTGAACATATAGGTTTTGCACAGAAAATATGTTTCTGTACATGTTTTTACTGAGTGGTTGCAATCCATCTTCGAGTCATTTTTCTTTGTATAAAGTAAACATGTTTCTAACATTAATACAGAGATCTAAGTATCTTCTGTTTGGATTATGAGTTCTCATATAATAATGGTGTAAACAGGAAAATTGTTGATATGATTTGTTACAAACCCAATACGCGCTTTATCAGTTTTATTGGAACTTGCACTCTTCCCTCCTAAATCTTCTCCTACTCTACCAGACTTTTCTTTCTACAAGGCTCTTGTCATTCTACCATCAGAAATTTGAAATGTTTGCAAAAAATACTGCTTACCAACAATTTGACTGAAGCCCTCAATGTTCAAAAAATACTTATGTGTACAGACCTTCATTCCTCTACTTCCTTTACGCCTTCGCCTATTCGAAACTGCTATTTTTCGTACTAGGCCACATAAATAACAATGTTGTGTTTTATAGTCACCCATACCCCCAAACAAGTCAAAGAGAATTTTCCGACTTGCTTCACCAACCTTCTCGTAACATATTTTATTGCACTTACAGTCTTTATTTTCAAATATTTTATTCTTACCAGCATTTCTTTCTGCACTTGTAACATGCCTTTTCCACAAAGGAGAATTTTTTATCTTTTTGACAACAATATCTTCATCCTTTTCCCAGCAATGATACACATTTTTATTACTAAGTTATCAATTTATGTATTCCCAAGTAACGACTAAAATACCCGGCGAAACAAGTAAAAAGCTATTATGTCATCAGTGACAAATACTTACCATCACTACTTCTTGATTCTTTTGGTGGAACATAATCCAAGTGTGTTATGTCATCATCTGAATCGAAGAGGAAATTTGACGACATAATTACTATAAAATCAAATGTAAACTAAGATTTAAAACTCATTTGTAATAGAAAATACAAGAAAAATGCTTTAAAAAATAATGTTAACGTTTTTTTACATAAGTTCAGTATCTTTCTGCCATCTAGTAGGAAGTATTGGAAGTTAGACGTACACCACTTTTACAGGTAACCCTTTGAAGTTAAAGCTATTGCATAGTGATAAAAGTACAAATTATACAAAAACCTGACTTACACCACTTTTGCTCTCAGCGGCTCATATATTAATATTACTCAGTTAACATTTAACTGCCTTGTTAAGGTAGTTAAATAAGGTAAACTGTTTTTTAGTAATGTTTCCTGTAAAATAGAGTGGCGTAATCATTTTTTTAATTTCCTTTTCATTTTAAACAAATTATCAAAATAAATCGCAAACATTTAAATGAAAAAAGTAATTTTTGGCGTTTTTCAATTTTTATAATTTTTTTAAAATACCACTATATTTTTTTATTTCATTAAAAAGTAGATGTTTAACAAGAAAATGAGCTCTAGCAGACGTAAAAACATAAAAATAAAAAGTTTCATGAAAATGTAATGACTTTTACAGAAATAAAAAATGAAAACCTAAAAAAGGACGATTTTTTTTATTTTTCTCGGTAATTTTGACATTATGTTAAAACTGTTATATAACACAAGTTGTAGATGTTTATATTATTATAACTTTCGTATTTGATACTGTTCGTAATTGTTAATCAAAGATTATCAATCCATATTTATAATAATATAATTTTTCAGGTATGATTTTGAATTATTTAACTACTCCTTACATGGATATCTGGAGTATGGCATACCCGATAATGATCCATCTTCACTGCTGGCCGCCATAAGTATGAAAGATTTTCAACAAAACGATTTACCCAAAGTATATTAAAACAACAAGTTTTAAAGATCCGTCTCAAGCTTGATCAATTTTAACAAAATTGTGATAATTAGTTTATAGGTTGTTTTGCCTTTTTGGAATAATAAAAATAGATTTATAACTAACTGTGTTATTTGTTAAAATATTTTCCTCTGATTTTTATTATCTTATTTATATTAAACATAGTTTTACTTATACATAATAATAATTTTCTTGTAGTTTACAGAACTTAATTTTCATAGGTTACTTAATTTTTGAGCCTGGATTACACAGGGCTTCTAAATTGTTTTTCCAATACTCTACCACATAAAAGACTGTAACGTTATAAACGTCACGGGTTTGTTATTTTTCTTCAAATGATTATTTTATTCTGATTCATTTCTCATTATTATTCATCTATTAACCTTGTATTTTGTTTCACTATTTTTCTTCTAAAAATAGTTGGCGCTTAACTTTTCTATCAACTAAATATTCTCTTTAATCATTATCCTTCATTGCATCGCAATATTATTCTTTGTATACCCCCATATTTACACCCTCTAAATGTTTAATAAAATAGCAACCAATGTCTAACTATAAAACTACCACATAGATCATTGGGTGAAAATGTTTAACAATACAATGACTCCCCAGTCGTGTAACTATGAAACGACATTTGAGATCCCAATTTTATTGTTAGGGCTTTGACTAGCTCTTTCTCAGGTGTAGGTACACCTTATCTTAATGAAAACCGTACAATGAGAAGTTTGACAGGGACAAATAAAAGATTATACTAACTAATCATATTTATTAAATACAAAGAAATTAAATTTAATATCAAAAAAATCTTACCTCAGTTTTACAAATTAATAAAAACGTAAAAATATACTTACGACAATTATGTAACTATCACTTCTGGAGGAGAGCTAAAGATGGTTTCACATGAGCCATTTCTGGAGAAGATAAATGTATTCTCACATGAAGATAATTATGGGATTCAGATGTATGCAGGCTTCAATAGAGATGTTAATCCATCGTTGTAGCAGCTAGAATTTTAGGCTGGCTACATCCCTTTGATAGGTAGTCGTGAAGAACACCAGTTGAAGGAACACCCACCAAAAAGGTGACAAGACAATGAGGGTCCAATACGTAAGAAAAATCCAAGAAGTAAAGTGTGTGAACCGTAAAAATGGATTTCTGAACGATTTCTTGTTTAAATGAAGAAAAAAATTCTCTCTTTCTAAAAATTCTTTTAATTGAAACTTACATGACAAGCGGAAATCGGACTTACCAACAGACAAATAATTTATAAATAGTCGGAAATAAATGAAAGTTACTATACTACAAGGGCAAATGAGAATTTAACTGAAATAAATAAATATTTAAATTGAGGAATAATGATTAAACCGAATATTTAGTTAATAGAGAAGTGGAGCAACAACTATTTTTAGAAGAAAAAAGTGGTACAGTATTCGGTACTGTAGACTAGCGCAAAGCTTTATATGTACTATGTTTTCTGTATTTAAAAATTTTCGTAAAAATCCATGTGCTAACTTAGAAATTTCTTCCAAAGTATAAATATGAAAATTCAACTTAAAATATTTTACTAATAACTCTTTTTGTTGCACTTTAATATAATAGTTGAACTGATAATTGTAAAAATCAGACATTATATTTATATGAAATTATTTTAAAACGAGAAGTGTATAGAATAAAAATTAACGCCCGATTTCATAATGACACCTAAAGTAAACCTTAACTAATGTTCACTTTAAGACCAAAGTGCATTTAATGGCACACCCGGTTTCGTAAAACCTACAACTCTTTTCATAATTAAAAGTAAACTTTAGTGTTTAAAAATTAGTAGGTTAGTAATTGCGTTTCTATCAATTTTGCTTTGTTTTTGTCGACATAACCTTATTTCTTATTGTACGTTAATTTGTGTATAAAGTTGTTAATTGTTATTAGTTATTTCCGTATTAAAAGGAAGTCTTTCTTTAAAGTTCACAAAAAGAGGAACTTTTACTTATTGAGGAAATATGCAAATATAAATCAATTATAGAGACCAAGAAAAAATATTAACGAAAACTAGGAGTTTTAAATGAAGAGAATGATCGATAAAAGGACACAGAAGAGAGAAAATGCCAATCATGAAAGAGATATTAAGGAACAAGGAACAAGATATTGTTTGGACATTTAATACAAAAAATTATTAGTACAAAGCACAAATAACTGCAGCTATGCATCTTGGAAATCATAGAATGGCATAGAACTATTCTTCAACTTGGACCATTTTATCATTTGTTTGATACATTTTAATGTACTGTCTGCTTCATGATACAATTGCTGTAAAATTATTTCGATAATTCTTGAAGCTGTTGCCTTCAACTTACACTATCTATATATTGGACACTACTTACAGGATATTTATGAAAATTGGTTTATGGGGATTACAAATTATAACAAACTTCATCATCATCATTATTACCATCATCAGTGGTGCTACAGTTCTAGTTGAGCCTCTACCTTGCGCAGTCATTCTGTTCATCGCCAACCGTTGCCAGTTTGCAGGGCCGATCTTCCTCGTCCACACTACACCTCCATCTCAGTCTTGGTCTACCTCTACTCCTATTTCCTGGTGCCGCTAATATGACAAACTTAAATAAAATAATTTAACAGACATGTGACTTCCGGTTATACCGGGGGTGAACAGAAATTTAATTATTTTAAATATAACACCCTGTATATTATAGCATTTTTAGATTCTGCCTAAAATTGTAGACAAAATTTGTATAAAGCACCATACGTCAAAACTTATATTTTTTGAGTTATTCGTCTTTTTAAAAGATGTTAACAGATAAGTAGAGACACACTTTTCAATGTTAATAGCTCATCAATTTACAAATATATTGTCTTTTTGCAACACAAAAATTTTTGCATACAAAGATTAGGTAACATTAATAGTATAGCAAGCGGGGTACAAACTCACTTTGGTAACCTGTCCATCAGGGTCTCCGATGTGTGAACGCATCGATGGCCTAGTTTGACCTTGGGGGTTTACAAGAAGTACAAAAAGTGATCGTTAATGACCAGAGGGTTGTAAGAAGTGGTCACTTATCGCTAGATCTCTTCTTCATTCCCGAAGAAGTGATAGACAATGACCAGAAGGTCGTACGAAGTGGTCGCTTATCTCTAGATCTCTTCTTCTTCTTCAATGACCAGAGAGGGGTGTATATGAGTGGAATGGACCACTCTGTATGTGAAGTGCAAAACTCATCGCTTATCTTTCGATCTCGTCTTCTTTTCGTTAAATTTTGACAGGATGATCGAAATAAATTTTGTACTGAGACTTGAAAAATTTGTGTGAGTTAAAAAATAAATTGTACGGACTTGACAAGTCTTATCTGTCTATCCTAGCCTAGTCTAGTCTGTGTACTCTTACAAAGTGTAGAGAAATAGCTTTTTTCTTTAAGTATATTTAAGTATGACGTGAAATTTTGTCAGTCAGTAATCAAAATGTGTCTTGAGGTGTACACGCTACAACCGGAAAATTTTTATTCAAGACTCGCAACTTTTACGAATTGGAAGGGGAAGAAATCTGAAATTGAGTTAGCTGCTTGTGGATTTTACTATCTTCAATTCGGTGATAGAGTATGTCTCAAATGTGGTATAAAGATTTATAAATGGGAAACAAATGACAACGCAATTGAAGAACAAAAAAATATAGTCCTGCTTGTGATTTTGTAGAATCAGTGTATCGTGTTTTTAAAATAATAAACAACAAACAACTTCAACGAAACTTTGAGTTAGAAAAAGAAATATGCCTGTACCTGTGAAATATAAATGTCCAAAGTGTGATGACACTGACCAACGAAATGAGCTGTGTATAAATTGTGAATTGGAAGAGGTGTACAAGGAAGAGAGTGGTGCTAAAAATATACCTAGTAGAATGTATGTAAAGAGACACGAGACCGCAACAATAAAAATAATGTAATCGCATGTTAAAAAATAAGAATAATAAAATAGCTGTAAATAGAACACAAAGTTCATTTTCATTGTACTCTTTGAACATGCCTGTACCCGTGAAATATAAATGTACAAAGTGTGGTGGTGAAACTGAGATTCCAAATACACCTTGTGTAAATTGTTACTTAAAAAGTATATTCACACAATTTGCTGTTGACAAAAACATCCCAAGTCATACATTTATACAAAAATAAGTATGCCTGTACCTGTGAAGTATAAATGGCCAAAGTATGAAGGAGAGACTGACAAATTGTATAAATTGTGAGTACATACAATTATTGAAATCAAAATCTGGTGCCAAGTAGTATGTTTGGTGAAATGTGAGCTTATTTGTTTAAGGACTAGAAAAATTATATATATATATATATATATATATATATATATATATATATATATATATATATATATATATATATATATATATATATTTTTAGTGGATTTTCTTGGGCTTAGGTTCATAAAAAAATTTGATTTGGTACTAAGGCATTTTCATATATTTATTCGACGTTTCGGCAGGAAATCCATGCCTTTTTCAAGAAGTAATATTGACTAAAAAAACATTTTATGACAGACATAATACGATTTAAAAGTTAAACTTTTGACTTACCAAGCATGTAAAAATTTGTTACTAAAAAGTAGACGTCACAATTAAAATAATATTAAAAACATAGGACATACCCACTAAGTCACTACATGTAAAATATATTTTAGATCTAATGTGTTGTTTATTGAAGTTAGTTTATCGTTTAAACAACCAGTTATTTTAACATCATAGGCGTTCTGAGATTGTCTTATTATGTGTTTTTAAATTAAGTTAAAATATATTTTGTTCAAATTTTTGACATCTTTTTTATCATTTATTGCATTATTATTTTTTTTTATTTGTATAGACTCTAGAAGCTCTCTCTTTTTCCTGTTGGGTTCACTTTTTAGGATCTTGGTTTTCTCAAAATCAAATTTATGTTTTTTTTCGTTTTCATGTTTTGTGAGGGCGGTTGAGTTTTTTTTGTCATATTTGTGGGAACGTATTCTTGAGTTAAGTAGCTGACTGGTTTGTCCAATATAAACTCCATCACAATTCGAGCAGGGAATTTCATATACAACATGCGATCTTTTTAATAGAGGGGTTTTTGTTTTTAATCTTGTAAAATTCTTTTTCAAAAGATTGTGCCCTTTATGAGCAACCATAATATTATGTTTGGACAGAAGATTTGCAATTTGTTCTGATAATCCTTTTATATAGGGAAGAGACATATAGTTTTTCTTTACCGTGTTGGTTTCATTGTTATTATTGTTATTGTAAAATTTATGCAGTCGCGATTTGAAAGTGTTGTCGATAAGGTGGTGTGGGTATGAATTAAGTGTTAGTGCTGTTTTTGCTTTTTTAATGGCCTGAGGTCTATTAATAGGATCGGATAATCTAATAGCTCTATCGGCGAGTCCGATAACTACTGATTTCTTTTGAGACAGGGGATGATGAGAGTTGAAATTCAGATATCTCGATGACCAGGTTTTTTTGGTGTACCATGAAGTAGTTATAGTGCTGTTTTCCCTATGTAAGGTCAGGTCCAGAAAATTAATTTGATGATTTTTTTCAATTTCTAATGTAAATTTTAGTTTTTGGTGAAAGTTATTGAATTCATTTAGTAAAATATCCATTTTATCCTCTGGTGCTGCGCTCAAGCAGTCATCTATATAGCGATAGAAAAAAGGTATATCAAAATCTATTTTATTTAAAACAATTTCCTCTAGATGCTCTAAAACTAATTGAGCGATGGCACTGGATATGCTAGCACCCATAGCACATCCATCTGTTTGTTGGAAGATTTTGTTTTTATATAGGAAATAGGTTGATTTTAATGTTGTTTCGACTGCTAGCAGAAATTCTTCTAGAGGGATGTCTGTGAACGCTTTGATTTCATTCCACTTTTTTTTAATAATGTCTTTCGCTAAAGCTATTGGAATATTGGTGTATAAAGATACCACATCGAGAGAAACTAATTTATAATTTGGAGGTAAATGTATATTTTTGAGTTTTAATTTCAGGTGATCAGCGTCTTTTAAAGATTTTATATTGGACAAACCAGTCAGCTACTTAACTCAAGAATACGTTCCCACAAATATGACAAAAAAAACTCAACCGCCCTCACAAAACATGAAAACGAAAAAAAACATAAATTTGATTTTGAGAAAACCAAGATCCTAAAAAGTGAACCCAACAGGAAAAAGAGAGAGCTTCTAGAGTCTATACAAATAAAAAAAAAATAATAATGCAATAAATGATAAAAAAGATGTCAAAAATTTGAACAAAATATATTTTAACTTAATTTAAAAACACATAATAAGACAATCTCAGAACGCCTATGATGTTAAAATAACTGGTTGTTTAAACGATAAACTAACTTCAATAAACAACACATTAGATCTAAAATATATTTTACATGTAGTGACTTAGTGGGTATGTCCTATGTTTTTAATATTATTTTAATTGTGACGTCTACTTTTTAGTAACAAATTTTTACATGCTTGGTAAGTCAAAAGTTTAACTTTTAAATCGTATTATGTCTGTCATAAAATGTTTTTTTAGTCAATATTACTTCTTGAAAAAGGCATGGATTTCCTGCCGAAACGTCGAATAAATATATGAAAATGCCTTAGTACCAAATCAAATTTTTTTATGAACCTAAGCCCAAGAAAATCCACTAAAAAAATATATATTAAGGTTCAAGAACTAAACTCAAACAATATATTTAGGCATGGGTGAAAATGTGCCTTTCTACCTTGGTATTGAAACCAACTTCGGAAAAACAACCGTCCAACAGATGAAACTCTACAAAAAATTATTGACTAAGAGGACAAATCAAAGAAATCGAAGAATTTTTTTACTTAGATGTAAAACAGAAAATTTAATACCAAACTTTTTAAATTTAAATATAGAACACATTATTCTTAATTCTGTAAACCTTGCACGTAAATTTGGTAACGTTTTTACTGTATTCACAAAACAAACCTTGAATTTACTCATAGCAGATACCACTATCTCATTAAAAACTTTAGACTCGGAACTAGAAAAACTAGAAACAAAATTAATCGAAGCATTACCAGTTGCTACTTTTAATACATTTAAAGAAACATCCATACAATACAATGAACGTACTTTTTGTAAAATTCGCGATAGAAATATCAAAAAAATTAATATGCTATCATTAAAATCGGATAATAAAAATCTCAATAATAAATTGCAGGATACTTGGTTAGAAAATTTAACAAATGCAGAAATTCCCAGTGACGTACAAGATGTTTTAAGTCTAGGAGATAATTTTGCGGTTCCCATCCGTAATAAAAATGATATCCCAACATCAGAAATTATTTGTTCAATTGAGAGTTCAATTTCTAACTTAAGTACAAATGTACAGGATGATATCAGAACTAAATGTTGTAACATTTTGACAAACTTTAAAAACAAAAACAAATACCCTTTTGAAAACAAAACAATACAAAAGAAAATTAAAAAGACAAAAGCTTTTTTAAACGAGAACCCCAATTTAGTTGTTCTGAAACCTGACAAAACTAACAAGACTGTTATTATGGAGTCCGAAGACTATGACAGTAAAATGAATTCTCTATTGAATGACAACACAACATACCGTGAAATGAAAAATGATCCTACAAATATTTTCCAAAAAAGAAATAACGAATTAGTCGACAGATGGGAAAAAATGTGCTACATCTCACCTAACACTGCTAATTCGCTCAAGATACATAATGCTGTAATTCCAAAAATATACGGTCTACCCAAAACACATAAAGAGGGTGTACCGCTGAGACCTATTGTTTCATGCATTCAGTCTCCTTTTGAAAACCTTTCAAAATATTTGAAGAACATTATTTCCAACGTAATAAATAAAAATCCACACTATTTAAAAGACGCTGATCACCTGAAATTAAAACTCAAAAATATACATTTACCTCCAAATTATAAATTAGTTTCTCTCGATGTGGTATCTTTATACACCAATATTCCAATAGCTTTAGCGAAAGACATTATTAAAAAAAAGTGGAATGAAATCAAAGCGTTCACAGACATCCCTCTAGAAGAATTTCTGCTAGCAGTCGAAACAACATTAAAATCAACCTATTTCCTATATAAAAACAAAATCTTCCAACAAACAGATGGATGTGCTATGGGTGCTAGCATATCCAGTGCCATCGCTCAATTAGTTTTAGAGCATCTAGAGGAAATTGTTTTAAATAAAATAGATTTTGATATACCTTTTTTCTATCGCTATATAGATGACTGCTTGAGCGCAGCACCAGAGGATAAAATGGATATTTTACTAAATGAATTCAATAACTTTCACCAAAAACTAAAATTTACATTAGAAATTGAAAAAAATCATCAAATTAATTTTCTGGACCTGACCTTACATAGAGAAAACAGCACTATAACTACTTCATGGTACACCAAAAAAACCTGGTCATCGAGATATCTGAATTTCAACTCTCATCATCCCCTGTCTCAAAAGAAATCAGTAGTTATCGGACTCGCCGATAGAGCTATTAGATTATCCGATCCTATTAATAGACCTCAGGCCATTAAAAAAGCAAAAACAGCACTAACACTTAATTCATACCCACACCACCTTATCGACAACACTTTCAAATCGCGACTGCATAAATTTTACAATAACAATAATAACAATGAAACCAACACGGTAAAGAAAAACTATATGTCTCTTCCCTATATAAAAGGATTATCAGAACAAATTGCAAATCTTCTGTCCAAACATAATATTATGGTTGCTCATAAAGGGCACAATCTTTTGAAAAAGAATTTTACAAGATTAAAAACAAAAACCCCTCTATTAATAAGATCGCATGTTGTATATGAAATTCCCTGCTCGAATTGTGATGGAGTTTATATTGGACAAACCAGTCAGCTACTTAACTCAAGAATACGTTCCCACAAATATGACAAAAAAAACTCAACCGCCCTCACAAAACATGAAAACGAAAAAAAACATAAATTTGATTTTGAGAAAACCAAGATCCTAAAAAGTGAACCCAACAGGAAAAAGAGAGAGCTTCTAGAGTCTATACAAATAAAAAAAAAATAATAATGCAATAAATGATAAAAAAGATGTCAAAAATTTGAACAAAATATATTTTAACTTAATTTAAAAACACATAATAAGACAATCTCAGAACGCCTATGATGTTAAAATAACTGGTTGTTTAAACGATAAACTAACTTCAATAAACAACACATTAGATCTAAAATATATTTTACATGTAGTGACTTAGTGGGTATGTCCTATGTTTTTAATATTATTTTAATTGTGACGTCTACTTTTTAGTAACAAATTTTTACATGCTTGGTAAGTCAAAAGTTTAACTTTTAAATCGTATTATAGTAGAGTGTTAGAGGGGGTTTAGCAATCAAGAATACAGCGAAATAGCGTGGTACAGGCAAAAAATCCTTGATCGTGTAGTCTGAAGGGGGTTTGTGGATCAGCGTTGGGAAGTTGATGGGGGGCTATGAAATCATAATGTTTGGCTTTAATGGGGGGACTGTGGATCATGATTGTTATATAGGGGAGTATTAGTAGTTCTTGGAGTATCTAAAAGGTCCTGTGGGTGTTATTCTGGGGGTTGGCAGTAGGTTTGGACCAAATTTCTGAATATTATGGGGGTTTTGAATCACGAATGATATACCCGACCGTTCTGGGTGTATGTATGTATGTATGTATGTATGTGTGTGTATGTATGTATGTATGTATGTGTGTGTGTATGTAAAAAATAGAAAAGAAATATAATTCTATTTTTTTATTGTTTTAAAATGTATGTATGTATATCAGTATACTAGTTTTCTTAGAATCACACAGTTTAGGTTCGAAAAGAATTGTTTTATTGATGAAAAGTAGGCTGTTGTATATACTACTAATAATAATATTTAGTTGTGATTAAATATTTACTATACAAGTACATATTTGCTTTAAAATGTCCAGACCAATAATTTTGTATAAATTATTGTTAAGAATTTACCTGGTATTAAACAAAACCAATAATATAATTTAGTTGTGATTAAATATTTACTAAATATCCAAATACGTACCTGCTTTAACAAAAATGTTATTAAGAATTTTTATTTGAAACCGAAGAGAAACAAGTCCATTAATTTATTATTCATTAAATATTGCAAAAATAAATATTTGCATTATTTGATTAGATCAATAATTTTTGAATAAATTATTATTAAGAATATTAACCTTTAAGAGTATTAACAAAGAAAGTCATTATAAATTGACTTGTTTATTGGGGAAACAAGTCCATAAACAAATGTTGAAAAAGATGACATTTTAATCTGCATAATATTATAAGAACATTATGTCGATAAATTTTTAAATATTTAATTATATTGTATAATAATTCTAAGTCATTCGTATGCAAATCACATTCAAATTAACATCCTTAACTGTATATAAATAGGTACACAAATAAAAAAAAATCATTTTATTTTGTCTTTAAACCACAAAAGAAAAGAACAACTAATCTGGTGAGTAAAATCATTTTTTATATATTATGTAATTACTATAATTTACACTGATAAACAAAATTTGCATTTAGAAATTTGTAGGTATTTTATTACTGTTTTATGTTCTCATGTTTCGTTGCAAATTACTGTCTTATTTCTAAAACAAAGAAATAAAGGAAAAAATAGTATTTTTAGTCCGAAAATAAATAAAAAACATAATGTTCTATTTAATTTTAATAAAATATACATTTTATATAAAATAAATAAACAAATATTGCCAAAATGAATACTGCTACAGCTCTACTTGGGATTCAACTTTTTCTAATTTATTTCGCACATCGACCTTGTTTTATTTCCAATTGTTGTGACTTTTCCCGCATTCTCCTCCATAAATTAAATATAATTCCTGCAATCATTATTGTTAGGCAAACTGCGATATAATACAAGATCAAACTAGTACACTGCTGATTTGTCCCAGATTCGCAATTTATGATTTTGGTCCACAAAGTCTCAACTATTCTTCCATGTTGCTTTAAAAATTTAAGTTTAAAGTTTATACTATCTTGTGGTATTGTTGCGTTCAGAGTTAGTGAAATATTTGGAACGTATATAGTCATTTTTGTCCAGTTAGAGCAGGTTTCATAATGATTTCCGTGGTCAAAACAGATCCAGACTTCTTGAGTATTAAACGGGTGAGAAAGAAATAGCGTATTGTTTATGACTGCAGTTAAAAGTATATATTGTACATCCAACATTTTCCATATCACTAAAAAAATTATCTATTTTCTTCTATTTATATAGAGAGTTGAGTGTAAAAATTATGCTTGAATGGATCAAAATGATTAATACATTTAGAAAAATGCACTTATAGTCCATTTTATTTTTTTCACGTTTCTCGATTGTTTTGCTGTCACTAGTTTCCGTTTTGTTATTTTTATTGTTTTTTTCACCACGTTTTTGATTTATTTTGTTGTCACTAGTTTCCGTTCTGTTGTTTTTATGGAAAAGATTGTGTATATTCGATGCAAACGTACAATTAGGACTGAATTTTATATGTTCCTTATAAATGTCATCATTTGACATCCATCTATAAATTTCTACATTACAATGAAAACATTTTACAATATCTTGTAGTTGTAAAAAATAAAAGCCATATGCAGCCAACTCAATGGCCGATATCAGTCCTTTCCAGTTTTTAAACGTCGATAATCTATAATAGAAATTAGTTAAACTAGTTGTGTTAAAATCATTGTGATAAAAGCCAGCTATATCGTAACCTCTTTCTTTATCACACATCGTGAATACTAATAAAATTTATAAAAAATATTTGCCTTTATATGATACAGAAAGGGTGGGGAAATAAATAAAACATGTTATTTTTTTTTTTTTCAACAATTTATTGCATAACAAACGTATCGAACAAATAATATACATTAGTTAAAGCACACATACATAAATTGTTGGTATGTCCCATACATTTCGGCAAAGACATTTGGAGACTAGGAGTTTCTTCCAATTCATATACTTTATCTTTCAAGTAGGTCCTAATGTATTCAGCTTTTTCTTTTCCTTTAACCATTACGACTGAAGCGTTTTTTGTGTGAAAATGTAAAATATTGGAAAACTGAAACATTGGTGTGAAACCGTTTTCCCATTGTAAAAAATGGTAGTTGCTCGATAACCAATTGGCTTTTCGGAAATCCTCCAAGTCTAATAGTTTTTTTGCAAAAGGAGGTCGAAAAATATAATGGGCTGCTTGTTTTCCATCGTATATGGCCAATTCCTTAGGAAAAAACTTTTTCTTACCTATTGTAAAGCCCTGAACGTCAACGACTACTCGCATATTTGAAGTTGTCGTAACTGACGTATAGTTGTTTTGTAATTGAGATATATTTGTAGGTCTTGTTTAAGAATTTTCAATTTTTGGAGATGCTGCTTACGCAATCGTTCTTTAAAAGAGACTAATTTAACAAAATTAAAATAACAGAGACGATGTCGTAAATTTGGGAATAACTTATTATTATTTGTGTATGATTTCATTAAAAAAATTTCAAACAGAAAAGAAAAAAGGAAAAATGTATGTATGTTTGTTTGTAAAGTCTGTATGTCTGTTGGTGACTTTCGAAAAATAAAAAAAAAAAAAGTTTATACTTGTCTTGTCTCTAAAAGTCTGTTAGTGACTTTCGATAATTGAGAAAAATGATTATACTTGTCTTACAATCTTTGTTAGCGGGTTGTAATAAAATTCTTTCTCATGTAAAATGAGACAGTACGCTGAGATATTAGTACCTATTGGCTTAGTAGTTTCAAATTCAATTCTCAGAGTAACAGATCCACTTTGAAGAACTTCAGGCTGACGAGAGCAATCGATATGTACTATGGGTGCTTTTTCCTTAAATTCTTGTGGAGTTAATAATGGTTGATTACTTGTTAGATGATAATAAGATTCTTGAAAATTTGCAAACATTTCATATAAAGTAGCAAAGCGGTTACTGTCAAAATCTAGCTCCAGATCATTGTACGGATATCTGTTAGAATTTAGAAAAACACGAATATTTCTCAGGTTACAATGATCAAATTGACTCAGGTCCTTTAACAAATTTCCTTTTCTTCCGTCTTGTAATGCAATAATAACATGCCTCGGGCTTTCTAATTTAGTAGATGTTTTGACAGGCCACGTATGTCTCGTGGAATTTGGTAAAGCAGGGTATTCGATTAGCTCCCAGCTTCTAAATTTAATGGGTAGCTCATTATTACTATTGAGGATTTTATTTAATATAATCTGTTGAGAAATCGAAGGAGTAACGTGAGGAACATGCCATGATAGCTTTAACAGCTTTATCTTTGGATGTTCTGTCTCATCTGTTGATAATACTGCGTCTATGTCATCTTTATCTCGAATCAGTACCAATTCTTGTCTCATTCCCATAATAATTTTTGTAAAATCTTCAAATATTCCCAACCAAAGTCTGAGCGGAATAAATAAATTAAAATTTCCTTTGTCATCAGTTAGAATGCGGTCTTTTTCATTTGGACACCACCCTGCGTTAATTAAAAGTTTAGATGTATTATCGTTTAATGACAAATAATTTTTAATAGTAGAAACTAAGCCCAGATTTCGTACGGAATCTACATTTACCCCGTTTAATTCATATCGAATTTCTCGAAACAAGTAGGCAATAGCGTTATTAATAAATTTGAATTTTGTTGGAACTTGATTTTTGTCGGTCAGTAATTGACCTTCAATGTAAATATAGCTATTACTGGGCGCAGTAAGAGCGTCAAAATCTGTTATTATTATTCTGACCTCATCATTGTAGTTAGGAGATGCTGAATTGTACGGTTGATAACTATGAAATTGGCAGTTTTCGATTGATGTATCACTAAAGGGCTCATCGGTAACACTTAATAAATCCATTATTAAATAAGAACGTGAAAACCAAGCGCTTTCAAAAAGTTACGATTGCGTACGGTTAGCAGTTTGGGCCGCGCTGTCGAAGAACTGTAATGTTTTTTGTTGCGTTGTCGTCTTTTATAGTTTTGTAAATGTTTCGGAAAAGCAGCAGTTTTGTAAAAATGCAATACCATATTTGCTATTGAATTTTCCGCAAATGTAGACGTACGGTAATTGTTTCACCTCGAAAATTGATCAATTCACCTGTTTGATCCAAAACTCGGACAGTTATGTTGTTAATAGTTTTAACACTAACGGGAAAATACAATATAGTAACAGGTTGTTCAACTATTTTATAGCCACTCGGAACGGTCGGAAAGAACTCGTGAATAATATGAACAGGATCGGAATTTAAAAAGGAACCAGTGGCTATATTGCAATCCAAGAGAATTGTGTTTACTTTCGAGATATTAACTGGAACTGAAGATGTATGTTCTTTGTTAGGTTCAAGTTTTATTTTTGGAAATCCCAGTAAAGATCCTATTGAATTATCTACACTAAAATCAATCCAATCGTTACTTTTCAAGGAAATTAGTGAAGTTATGGGATCTCCAGTAATATGAATTATTGTTTCATTACCTTCAATAAACTTATTTTTAATTATTTTTATAAGGTCGTTCATTTCGTAAGCTCCTGTGGGAATTTTATATTTAAATTTATTCTCGGCACCCCAAACGAGCATGTTATTAGTTTTGTCTACATTAGGGATAGTATTAAATGTTTCAAAATTTGATAATCCTATTTCATATTCCGAATTTTCCTCTAAATATATGGGTGGATTAAATTGTGCACTTAAAATTGAAGATGCACCGCTTAACGTAAATGTACACGACATTTCACAATAAAGGTTGATGATAAAATGAAACTTTTTAATAGTACTGATTATATAAGAATTTCAGACAATACTGTCCGCAGTGGTAAGAGTTAAAGGGTTGTACTGATTCATAATTATATTTGATGTTTACCCTACCGTTACTTTGAAAATATTTAACAAGCTCTATAGGAGGAGCTAAGTTACCATAGCTGTCAAAGTACGTAATTAAATCTTTATTTTTCGTATAAGCGGTCCAATGTGTACCTTTTCCAGATTGTTTGTCAAGGTTAATAATAGCTGATTCATATTCATTTATTTTTTTCGGCAATGAATCACGCATATATATTCCACAAAAATTAGGAATTTCAAGCTTTTTTACATATTTGAGAAGATCAACATTGGTCATAATTTTGTCAGGTAACCTTACCGGGAGTTTTTTAAAAAAGGTTTTAGGTAAAAACCCTTACCTCCCTTTGATCGTTTCTTTGTTACTACTTTCTTCATTCCGTAGCCCTTATATGGCTTTAAGTAATACCCGGAGCCTGTCTTTTGATTTTGTTCCATTGCCATATTGTGCCTTCGTTGTTCTTCAAGTTGTTCACGGCTTGCCTTGATATCATTTGCATTTTTTACGATGCCCGCAACTCCCCCACCCAAACCAGCGAGTGCTCCCAATATTGGTAAGAGTAGTGGAAGAAATCCACCTTTTTTTGGTGCACGAATAACTCGTTTTTTAGGTCTTTTTTTGAGACCCATTCCAAGTTTGCGTTTGCCTTTCATTACGTTAGTTACGAAATAAGCAGCGACCTTTTCCCCTAACTTAGCGTCCCTGGACTTTACCCTTTCCCACGCTTTATGTTCCAAAATTTGATCAGCTCTGTGACGATCACCAATGTCTTTGTTTAAGGAGTAGGCTATATCGTGTTCCTTGCACGCTTCGTCCAAAGGATTAATCCCAGGATCTCTTCGTGCGAGTCGTTCTTTTAATTTGGTTCCAGCTAAAATAACAACAAAGTTAGAAATCGTTTTAATCTAAATAGATAAAAAGTAATACTAACGTCCGCAATAAGAATAGCCGCCTGGAATATGAAGTTCAAAAGGTAGCTTGTTAATCAAGCTATTTATCAGACCTTTTCCTGTGCGTTTTCGTGAAGCTCTGACAGTTTTCATGAGTATGTGATTCTTTATATATACTCGCACACCTTTTATACCTTCATTGTAAGTCATGAAGATCGAACGACAAAAAGTATCCCTGCCCGTACCTAACTATGATTTAGGAACTATACCTACTGTAGGAAAACATGGTCCCATCTTTGGAGGAGATTCGAAAAGAGCACTTATTGTAGGTCCGAGTGGGTCGGGAAAAACTAACGTGCTATTAGCATTACTGGAGCATCCTAACGGATTAAAATTTGAAAATGTCTACCTGTATTCCAAATCATTACAACAAGCAAAATATCAGTATCTACGATCAGTACTTGAACCATTGCTAGAAATTGGATATCAAGAGTACAGCAACGCTGAAGATATACCACATCCGGAAAATATTAAAAACAACTCAGTTATTATATTTGACGACGTCGCTTCTTGTGATCAAAACATTATACGTAGTTATTTTAGTTTTGGTCGGCATAAACATACAGATTGTTTTTATCTTTGTCAGACATACTCGGTAATTCCAAAACAGCTAATTCGCGATAACGCCAATCTTTTAATAATTTTTCCACAAGATACTACCAATTTAAAACACATATATTTAGAACACGCCAATATCCATATGACTTGGCAACAGTTTAAAGATATGACATCTTCATGTTGGGATAAAAAATTTGGATTTCTTGTAATCGATAAAGATTGTGATGTTTCTTGCGGTAGATATAGAAAAGGGTTTGATTGCTATATAAAGCCCTAACAGTATTTTAAACTTTATTACATCATGAACGATCAACTGGGAAAACAACTCGTAAAATCACGTCGAGCCATTAAGCGTAAATTTAGACTTTTAAAAAGTGGTGACGACAAATCGCAAGTGGAATTGGAAAAATCCTACGCACCCCTTACTAAACCTATCCAGGAATTAGTAACAGCATTGGGCGACAAATCAATAAAAAATCCATTTATTAAACCAGAAGATCTATCTAAAAAACAATATCTTAACTTATCTGATAAAATAAGTCCTATTAAAAAAAGTCCTTCGACTTTCGGACAATTGTCATTTGTATCACCTCCAGAATATAATAGCACTCAACTAGAACCCACTCAGTTTATCGGAAACGAAACAACATACGAAACAAGAAATGAAAGTGGAGAGTTACCAGATAGAACTCGAGAGGATCAATTTATAGACGATACTCTATCTCAATTTTATCAAACAATCAACAACCCAAATGTTCTTCGTGAATATTTCGAACAATTTACATCTCCACTTCCTCGAGAGTTTATCGAGGGACTTGTGCGGGATACTTCCAACAAGTACGATCATATATTAGGAATTTTTCATAATCCCATTGAGGATAAATTTTATATTGGAGATTCAGACGTTGAGTTTCATGGAGCTAATTTAAAGATAAAAAAAGTTAATTATCGAGGTACTGTCGGACTTTATGAGTTGCTATTTTTGAAGAATCCCGTTTCGTATACAAAACAAGATCTTACTAATTATATAGATATTATAAAGCGAACCAATGCATATAGAAGAGAAAATAAGGAGGACCTACCAGTTCGCAAATTTTCCAGTGATATAAAAGACAAATGGCTTTTTATCGTTAAACCACAATTACATGTTTATACACGTCCTAGATCTGGTTCGATTCCATCTTCCCTTATAACTGGTGTACTTACTCGAAAAATGGCGACCAAAAAAGGAGGAAAAATGACACTAATGTCTTATGATACAAATCCCATTGACTATAAATATTTTGATGATTATAATGAACTTGTTGATAGGTTAAGATTACTAATAGCTTCTCAAAATGCCGGAAATACTGGTCATAATAACGAGATGGTTTCTATTCTAGAAGAACTACGTGAAGGTGGAATTATTACATAAATATGCGGTTTTCGATCAATATTTTTTATTAACACAATGCCTCTTAACAAGTTCAACCAACATTACCTTACGTCTACAAGTTGTACTTCTGACAACGAAACTGTTTCGGCTTCTCCGTCTGTTTCTTCTTCTTCTCTTTTTTACATTTGCACACCAAGTGATTTTTATAGTACCTGTATCATTACCATTCGAGGTATTAAAAATTCCCTTGTTGATAAAGCTCATTTTGTGTTAGATAATAACACTATTACTTACACGTTTAGGGTAAGTGGCACTATCACAAATATTAGCTTGTTTCCAGAATCGTACAAACTTATTTATAAAAATAAAAATAAAAATATAGTTCAAGAACTTGATATACGCAAAAAGTATGATGTAAATGAAGGCGATAGTCTCCAATTTTTGCTTCCTAATCAATTTTTGCCACCCAATTCTGGCTTTCACTCAGATAAAATATTTTTGGAACTTGTACTTCTTTGTCCATTACAGAAAATTGAATAAGCGTATAAATATCTCAAACTAATTGTTTGATTTACAGTTTTATTATGCCGCTCAACAAGTTTAATCAACACTACCTTAATTCAAGCAATAGCACTTTTTCTGAAAATGATATTGTATCTTCATCAGATACTCCTCGCTTTAATTCAGCATTTTATATTTGCGAGACTTTTGATTATCACGTTAAACATTTGATTCGTATAAGAGGAGAAAAGAAACCAAGTTTGAATAAGGAGCATTATATACTAGATAACGGACTTTCATCTTTTACATTTCCTTTAAATGGCAAAATTGAAAGTCTTACTATTTATTCAGCTGACGGAGATGTATTGCTAAATAATAAAGCTTATAAATTTAGTCAGTTGACTGGAATGTCAATTGAAAAAGGGGATATATTAGCGTTCAAGATAAGCAATCCATCCACCATTTGCATTGAACTGTTGTTACAGTGTCCACTAATAAAAAATGTCTAAAGCTGAAATAGTTGCCGAATTGCATAAGCCTGCTAGGATAAATTATAAGCGACGACGGGTTATTGTTAAAGGTCTCCATGATCTTTTACAGGCTGATTTGGCGATTATGACTTCCTATGCTAAAATCAATAAAGGATACAACTATATTCTAGTTGTTGTTAATGCTTTTAGCAAGTACATGTGGGCGATACCGATTAAAAAGAAAACAGGTTTAGAAATCAGTAGCGGCATGAAGAAAATTTTGCAACAATTGGACACAATTCCAAAAAATTTACAAACTGACAATGGAACGGAATTTTACAATTTACATTTTAAACGGTTAACTGAACACTATCATATCAATCATTACAGCTCTTTTTCAAATTTAAAAGCAAGTATTGCAGAACGTGCTATTAGGACGCTTAAATCGATGTTATGGAAACAATTTAGTCTACAAGGATCGTACAAGTGGATAGACGTACTTCCCCAACTGGTTAAAAAATACAATTCTACTCGCCATTCTACCACAGGTGCAATACCCAATCAAGTAACCGAAAAAAATGCAAAATATATTACTGCTTATAATCACATGAAGACTGTTGATCCCCGAAAGCCAAAATTTCGTAAGGGTGACTTTGTTCGAATAAGTAGATACCGCCACGCATTTGCCAAAGGATACCAGCCCTTGTGGACAAACGAAATATTTACTATTCGAGACGTTCAACATACGAATCCTACCACTTATTTACTCAAAGATGCTGCTGGCGAAGAAATTAATGGAAGTTTCTATACCGAAGAGCTTCAGAAAACCAGACATCCTTGTGTCTACTTAATTGAACGTATTTTACGTCGTAAAGGTTCAAAAGTCTTTGTAAAATGGTTAGGAATGTCCAACTCAAACAATTCCTGGATCGATAAAAAGAACATAATAATATAATACCTAATGAAATGTAATTTTTCTTTTTTTTTTAAATAAAACTTCAAATTTACAAATAATTTTTTATTTTAATAAAACTTTATATAAATAAAACAGTTTTACTATTGTACATGTTTACGTAATAATAATATGGGATTAAGAATTTTTTCTACATCTTCAATTCGTTTTTTGAATCGATTTCTGTCTACAGCTAAAATTTCCCAATAAGGTTTACGCGCTGATTTATATGCAAATTGCCACGTAAACATGTTATGAACTACGTTTGCTTCTTCATTGATTCTTACAAATTTTTTATGTCGTCATAACTGCAATCCTGGTTCCTGAACAAGTTCTGGATGAATGTAAATGAGTTCCATCAGCCAACTATACAATAAAGGATTTACGTATTTAATAGATTTTATAATTTCTAATGATTCTTGAATAGGATCACTGGCCGAAACTGCTCCCATTTGTACCAGTTTTATATTATTAGCTAATTCTTGCCTTTTTGTTGTTTCTAACAAATGATTAATTAGTGGTAGAATTCTCCAAAGTGTGGAAACGGAATTGGCTCCAAGGAGTACTTGGGACTGACCAGTTGTAATTTTCACTGCTGAAGCATATCGCAACTGTTGAAATTCCAAAAAAAATGGACCAGCATCGATAGAATCTGGGATGTAAATGGACGATAAAAAGTCATCAATGGTTGACTTGTAAGATAGCAAGTGATTCCAGGTTTCTTCAGTTAACACCACAGTATTACTGTGACCCTTTATTCCAGATATCATGATACATGGAGCAAAATTCAACTGGTGGGATAAGCACACTGCGACATACTTTGATTTAGTCGGGTTTAGATAAAAGCGTCGTTCTCCAATAAATATATCGGTATTTGGAAATCTGGAGTTACACATTTTGATATGCTATTGTTTACGTTTCTACTTCTAATTCAGCGATAAACTAATGCAATATTTGCTTTCCTGTCCTTTTATTTGGTAAAGTGAGAGAGAAGGGGAAATATTGAGTATTGAATAACTTAAAAAAAAAACAATAAGTCGTTATAATACTTTATTATTGTTTACAAATATGGATCACAAATACCTTTTTTGATTTTAATTTTTTAAAACCAATAAAACTACTTGTTACATTTATCTACTTAATACATTCTTTTTGATTTACATAATAATTCAAAAGAATATTGTTTAATAAGTTTTTAATTCTAGTGAAATGGTTAGTAATCATATTTAATCAAAGATTTCTTTTATTCTGTATAAACGGTTAGTAACAATATTAATGTAAAAAGGACAAGCATGGTAATTTTTTTTGTTGTTGTTGTTTTACGTTCGAAAGATTTTCTAAATATAAATCATAATGTACAATTGCAATAAATGAGTGTAGTAGGAAAAAATAAAACATCATGAAAATCATTTTGACAAAAATAAGTTGAGTAGAAAAAAAGATTTTTTAAGGAAGACTCGCTGTATAGGTCATCCCACTTAACAAACTTGTATTCACATTTAATATCTGAAAATCTTAAATTTCTTTCAAAGTCTCTCGCGCATTCTTGACATAAATTTAAATTGTATTTTTTAATATATACATATTCAAATTTTATAATATAACATAAACAAGTCTTACATTGATAACTTTCAAATTCTTTCATATACATATTTACTTCGGGTAAGGCATCCTCATCAAGTAATTTTTGAAATTTATATGATGGATATTTTTTACAAATTTTTTTATTTAATACCTGAGGTAGACCGGACGTGTACATAAAATCGCAAAGGCTGTTGATATTTTTGCATATTGTTCTAACACATTGTTTTTGTAAACTCATCATCATCATTATCTGAAAGAAAATTGTTACTGCATTATACTATAGTGACCCCAGGGAAGAGTGTCAAAAGAATTTTCAAGCAAGTATCTTTTATTATCAAAAGGATTCAATGCAACTTTTTTTTCTTCAATACTAAAAACAGTGTGAAGTATAGATCGAATATAACGATGTGTTGCGCACTTGCTTACACTATTTTCTAAGCAATACAAATAGTCTTCAAATGTTATTTTTTTGGCTACAACGTTTTTTTTAATACCTTTTGCTTTTTTAAATGAAATTTCTTTGCTATTTTCATTAGGAATTTCTTTAAATAACTTGTATGTATATTGTTTTGATCGCAATCCCACAAAAGCTGAAACTATTTTTCCTAATGTTTCATCTTTCATTATTCCAAGAATTTTTTTATTAACTACAGACTGTTTCAAGTTAAGAATTCACAACTGAACAGATAGGCCAGTGCATTTCTTACGGGCGTATGTTGCCAATAGTTCACGGGACTATGCAGGGCCGGCCGAAATAACCCATTCTTTATTTATATTCAAATTTTTATTTATATTTTCCAATGTTAATCAAATTTATTTTAAAAAGATAGGTACGTATCTATTTAATAAGCTTAACGACTACAATTACTTATAAATATTACTTTCACAATAGTTAATAAATAGAAAGCAATAATAATTAAGATATTGTGCTTAAACTTCCATTATCGGGCAAGCCGGGCTAACAGGCCCTAACAGTAAACAATATTGATTACTTTATAATTGACTATTAATAGTTTTCTAATTCTCTTTATGTACTTAGTCATTCCAAACAATAGTGTCATTTGGAAAGCACATTTGGAAAGCAGACAGATTTATGAGTTATAGATAAATGAGCGGTATGTTTTTCAAAATAGTGTAATTAGGTGAAGTGGAGATTATATGTTTGTCTGTATACATAAGCCCAAACTGCCCGATTACGTTTTTAAATTCTTCTGCCCGGACAAGGGTTAAGGCATAACCATCGCGCACTCAAATCTCAAGTGTAAAAAATTATATTGTTAAAATGGATCCAGTTTTGCCGTTTAAAAGTGGTCAAATTTTACATCTGAGTGCTAAAAAAGTGATCTTAAACGTAGTGAGATACCACATTAATTTGCTTCGAGATGAAAGTCAACGTATTGTATTCGACAAAGTATCCGCGATGACAGGAGTGTCAGTTCGTACGATTCAAAAAATCGTACAGGAAGACAAAGAAGGTGAGCTTTCTGAGGTAAAAACAAACAGAAAAAGAACCCGTTGCCGAAACAACTCCAGAGACTATACTTACGATGAAGGTGTTCGTATCGGCGTTCGTCGAACAGTGCATAGTTTTTTTTTTGAAAACATTCCTCCTACTTTGAATCGTCTTCTGCCAAAAGTGAACCAAGACGAAAACTTGCCAAATTTTACCCGCAGTACAATGTACAGGTTGTTAAAAGACATGAACTTTGTTTATGCAAAACGTGATAAAAGTGCCGTGCTAATAGAACGTCCTGATATAATTGCATGGAGGCATGGATATTTAAGGGCCATTAAACAATATCGGGCTGAGGGCTATGACATTGTGTATTTGGATGAGTCATGGGTCAATGTGGGGCACTCGGTTTCCAGAGAATGGAAAGACAAAACCGTCACCTCGGCAAGAGATGCGTTCATAAAAGGG
This sequence comes from Diabrotica undecimpunctata, assembly GCF_040954645.1. Classification (NCBI taxonomy): domain Eukaryota; kingdom Metazoa; phylum Arthropoda; class Insecta; order Coleoptera; family Chrysomelidae; genus Diabrotica; species Diabrotica undecimpunctata. The sequence continues at coordinate 78,331,561 of NC_092806.1, read as the reverse complement.
CTAAGTACTGGACTAAAGCATCCCACTCAGCGTGGACCACGTTTCATCCTTGTCCATGCCGGAAGTGAAAATGGTTTTGTAAACGGTGCTGAAATGTTTTTCCTTGCAAAAAAAAACAGCGCTGATTATCACGACGAAATGGACGGTCCGTGTTTTGAGAACTGGTTTGAAAACAAACTGTTGCCCAACTTAGTTCGAAAAACGGTTATTGTTATGGACAATGCTCCATATCATAGTGTAAAAACCGAGTTGTTGCCTAACCAATCGTGGAATAAGAATAACATTATGGACTGGTTAAGACAAAAAGACATATTTTTTGAAGAAAATTATCTGAAGTGCGAGCTTTTGGAGGTAGTCGCGCAATTTAAACAAAATTTTGATAATTACAAAATTGAAGAACTTTGTAAACAACAAAATAATGTCAAAGTGCTTCGTTTGCCTCCATACCATTGCGAATTAAATCCAATTGAAATGGTATGGAGCCAAGTAAAAAGGCATGTGGCCGTAAATAACAGCACCTTCAAAGCGAAGGATATGGAGGACCTCATAAAAAAAGCGTTTTCAAATGTTACGTCTGATAACTGGAAAAACTATATTCAACATGTAATGACTCTGGAGAAAAAATTTTGGGAAGTGGACGGTCTAATGGAAGACGTAACTCCCATAGTTATAGATTTATATGATAGTAGTGACAATTCCGATTTGGATATGGACGAAGAATGTACATAGTTTTTGATAATTGTAATATTGTAAATATATAAATGTCAAACTAAAAAACCAAATAATTTGTTACATTTCTATGGTTCTGTTGTATTTTTTTTAAAATATACAGAAGTTTTTATTGTTTTTTTATGTTTTTTACTGACACTAATAATATCTACCACAATACTCACTCAATTTGTTCATTAAACAATTAAGAATATTTTTAAGAGTCTGATGATGACCTAAGCCGAAATTTAATAAATAACTGTTGTGAGAAAAAGACATGTCTTTAATTTTTATTTTTCAAAAAAACAAAAAAAATTTAAAGTTACCTAAGTGAAAAAACGTCTAATGTGCAATATAACATGCAGTTCGGCCCTGCTTTTTCGCTGCAACTCCACTACTCTCGCCTATCTCAGTCTATCGGTAGTTCTGGCATCACCGCTTCCCATAAGGCTCCTTTATGAATTCTTAACTTGACACAGACAGTAGGGGGATATTATAAACATTATCTGGTTTGTAACCGCTTGTGTCAAATTTTGAAAGATTAGCTTTAATAATTTGTTCATAAGCATCGTAGCAAGTTATTTCATATAATAAACTGTCAGTATCAGTATATAACAATTTGCATTGTTGAATTGAATTTTGTTTTAACATAAAATCATAATGAAAATCATAAAGACATGTTTTAGATAATTCCAAAATTGCCATTCCTATATAGATTGGTTTGTCAAAAACAATACTAGATTTTCTTAGTTCAATTGCCATTAAATTATCATCAAATAAAACTCTACTATGAAATAATGGACTAGCAATTAAATTCTTCGCTCCATGCCTCCCTTCATACTTTCGGACCAAACGCAGGTCCCTTCTTCCTCGTACTCCCTCTATCGTTTTTCCGTAATTAGCATTGACCATTAGTTTAAAATTTTCACATTCAAAGTCGTTTTTTGCTTCAGCTCGAAGATTAGCGTTCAGCTGTATGTAGGGTGCCAGCCAATTTGATTGGCTAAATGATAAAACTCTATGTATTTTTGTAAGCACTAGACCATGTTTTAAAGCCTGCTTTAAGTTTTCATAGTGAATTATATATTTTTCTTTATTGTGTAACGTCGTCAACAATTTTTTTAATTTAGTATTTTGTGGTGCTAATTTTTCAGGGCAAAATGGTAAATCTTTATGCAAATCGTGTAGTTTAACGGGATAGCTTAAATCAACTTCTAGTATATATCCAGTTGAAGAATCACTTGGTACAGATGTTACGTCAAGTTTTTCAGGTTCTTCAATCCAATGAAAATTTCCGTAAGGTAAATACTGACTTTGTGCCCAACCGTATAAGTTGTTTACATCAAAATATAATATATATTTTGATTCTTGAGAAGGATCATATTCATTCATATATTTATTGTTAGCTTCAGAAAACCTATTACTACATTGACTAACTCCTCCACGAATAGAGCTTTCAAAAAACAACAACATATCTACATCTTGTAGAGTTTCCAATTGACATTTTGTATATTTTAACATACAATCCCAAGTGTAACCAGGTAGTGTAAAATAATGTGCAGGATCTAAATTATACGTTCGATTACACATTTTTCGAAAATTTTCAAAACAATCTGCCAATAGTATTATATCAGTTTTTAAATAGAGATCACTATAAGATCCCAAGTCCGTTATATTAAAATTTTTCCAAACTTTTTGAGCGTGAGCATAATCTTCCTCGCTAATTTCCTCATCATTTAATTTGTTATAAAAATGTAATTTGCTAGGTAACTGGGTTTCATTAAGTCGTTCTATATTGTCTATATAATCGTAACAAAAAATTCCTTTTCGTGTTAACAATTCAAAGTTATCTGAAGAAACGTTCTTAAATTCCGCTTTTAAATTTTCCAGTTGTTCTTTATTTAAAAATGATACCATTTTCTCTAAGGAAAATCCCATAAATCGAAAGGAATCTAAGAATCGAAATTTTATCTTGGTTTTCTGATGGAAAACGGTAAAACTAATATATTTTTCTTTGTTTAACGGAATCACTTTTATAGGATATAATTTTGCTAAATCTCTAATTAATAGGTGCGAGTCGTATCCCATTAAATTATGAATTAAAATTGGGATTACAAACGAGTTTTTGTAATTAAGGTTACAGTTTTGGTGAGCATAACCTCTAAAATCACCTGTAAGATGTGAATGATCTCTAACAATTATATCCGTTGAAGAAAAATCCTTTTCACAAATATGACAACTTTTTGTTGTTACATTTTTCAAATCTACTTTTACATTTAATGGTTCAACAAATTTTAGCTTGGATGAAATAACCGTTGCAATTTTATCTAGCTCATTAGCAAACCAAGTCATACAGTCAAGTCCACGAAAAGAATTGTAATATGTAAAAGAATTATCATGGAAACATTTCAAATAGTAACCTGCAGAAAATGGTACATGTTGTTGGTAACGTTGTCTATTTTCTAACGTTTCTAATTCTCTTAGAGGTTTTAATATTGATTCAAAATCTGCATATAAGATAAACGGAACTATTTCTTTGTTAACAAAATTTTTAAACTTTATAATTTTGTTTTTACTAAACATGACTCTACAATCATTGCTTTTTTCACACATTGTTACATGTTCATTTAACTTTTCTTGAGAATAAAAATAATTTAAACATCTGTCACATATATATTTTTTCACCTTTTTCTTTGATATTTCTTTATTAACTAAACGTGATAAATTTTTAATCCAACAATAATGGTAGTTAATCTTGTATTTTTCGTTATTGTCATCTTCTTTATCAACATTATCATTATCTTCTTCTTCTTCTTCTTCTTCTTCTTCACTACCGTCAGTTGAAGTTATATTTTCATCTTTTGGAAGGTAAATGTCTTGAACTAACAGAAGATTAACATGTCTAGGTTTCTTGTTTTGTGTTACTCTTAGAACTACAGTTACAAAAGATCCGTTTCTATTCATTTCCAATCCAAATACGTTTACCGAAATATCATTCATTTTTTCAAATTTTGATATTTGCCATATAGGCATAGGCAACTCCAAAGAATTCGTATTTAATACTGTAGTATAAAATGGATAAGAGGAGGTACGATTTAAGTTAAAGTTATTCACTGGTTGATATAATGCACTTACGATGCTCCAATAAAAACAGGCATTATCGTTGTTTTTTACATTAATACAGGCTTTTCTATTTAAAATTTCTGTAGGAAGAGGAATAAACGAAGACGGTCCTTTACCTATTTCATATTTGTTTACATTAATTTCAAGAGATATTATATTACTAAGACTGTAACCACTATCTTTTTCTTGAAAATTTTCTAGTTTGTTTAAAAGAGGTTCCTCAATATAATTGGTAAACCAATCCTTCAAGTCAGTACTCCTATCGATTACTTCAGTGCGTGTATGAAAATATTTAAGTGATGTCACTTCTTCGTCCTGTTTTTTTAAAATAAATTCGGCACAAAATGTTGAGTTGACTTTAGTAGAATTTAAATTTATTACAAATTGTATCATTTTTTGCTTAAAAATAAGAAAAGCATCTTCGAAGAATTTTTTTACATCTTTATGAATTAAATTAATAATTATTCCTGTATGTATGCGACCTTGAAAAATTGATGCTAAATTTTCCCACTTTACTCCTAAAGTCGATTTAGTATCATTTTCTTTATTTTTGCTTTGTAACATTGTTTTTAATATAGTTCGTATTCTCTTCATTTGTGCAATATTGTTTAATACTTTTTTTCGTATACTGACAGATATAACTAATTTTTTAATGAGTTTGTTACAAACTGTTATATTGTTTGTTATAATTTTAATCCATTTTTCAGCCTTTCCGTTATGCCACGTATCTTTTAAAATTTTAAAAGCCTCATCTACACTTTTTAACATGTTATCACTTGTTCTAGCGATTTGTTCCATCGACATATTAGCAATAATTATTATAATGATTATAGAAAAAACAACAACAAAAAAAAAAATAAAATTTGCTTACCTTACAATTTTTTAAATTCAAAATTAGGTGAGGGTTTAAAGTTGGTAGAAGTTGCCGGTTTCAGTCCCTTAAAGGAAATTCCGTAGTTACCGCTACTTAATTCTAATAAATGAGGTTGTATGTGTTCTGTTGTATATTTCGGGAGAAATATTACGTTTTCTTGGAGTTCTATCAACACCGTTTGACCAAATCGAGTTTGCACTATTTTGCAATTTACGATTTTAAACGTTTCTCCTTGTGGAAGATCTTGTAGTCTAATAGTTGCTTTTCTGCTTACTGAGCAGCTGGCATTGATTGCTAAAAGATCCATATTCTATAATTAAAAATAATTTACTAGACTACAATTTAACTAACACTAAATAGTATTAATATTATTAATAAAAGAATTGTAGAAAAAGATCTAAAATGTTTGCACTACTTGTATAAGAATTATACTAAAGACTTATATCTGTAATAAAACAGATTTCAAAAATGACACAAAACAATAGAAAATAAAAATTTATGTAACTTTGGAAATCTTAAAGAATCAGAGATGTAACATAAAGTAAAAAATCAAACAACACTGATATAAATTTTTCAGTAAATACAAATGCGAAACATTATTGAAAAAAATACGAAACAACAAAAAAAAAATAACATACTAGATAAAGTAAAAATGTTTATCCATTAATAAATATACTAATACATAAAATATATGTATAAACTAATTGCACTTACTGTAAATTGAAGTATTCAAAACCACTCGTTACAATTTGTTGAATGATGATAAAACACGTTGGGACTTTGTATATATTTATACTACTTCTCTTAACACATTTTTTTTTGTTTCAGAAATGGAAGGTAACTATGTCACTACACAATAAACAACAACTTCAGAGGTGTACAATAATTTTTTATTTTACTCATTTTAGCAGCAATAAAATCATTCCTAAGCCGAAATTTACCAAGCCATTTAAGGAGCCGCCCCATAGGAGTCCTGTTTGGACAAGAAGAGGCGGCTCCAATAGGTGCCCAATATGTTGGGAGAATTTTAAACTACCGGCTCTTTATTATAGAAGAAGAGCCGGTAGTTATAATATGGGCTTTAAAAATTAGTAAGTTTATTTATTTATGATTCCAAATTGATACTAATGTATTTCTTTTATTGCAGCTTGATGAATTAATTAAATTGGTTGAACGCCACTGTGTGTTTCTTTTTCCCCTCTTGTCCTTTGTTTTGTATTATGTTTATTGACTTGTTTTCCTAATAAACAAGTCAATTCATAACGACTTTGTTTGTTTGTTTAATACCAGGTTATTATTCTTACTAATAATTTATTCAAAAATTATTGGTCTAGACATATTAAAGCAAATATGTTTTTACAATACATATTGTATCGTAAATATTTAATCAAATAAAACAATTCTTTTCGTACCTAAAGTGTATGATTCTAAGAAAACTAGTATACTGATATACATACATACATTTTAAAACAATAAAAATAATTAGAATTATATTTCTGTTTTTATTTTTTTTTTTATACATACACACACACATACATACATACATACATACACACACATACATACATACATACATACATACACCCAGAACGGTCGGGTATATCATTCGTGATTCAAAACCCCCATAATATTCAGAAATTTGGTCCAAACCTACTGCCAACCCCCAGAATAACACCCACAGGACCTTTTAGATACTCCAAGAACTACTAATACTCCCCTATATAACAATCATGATCCACAGTCCCCCCATTAAAGCCAAACATTATGATTTCATAGCCCCCCATCAACTTCCCAACGCTGATCCACAAACCCCCTTCAGACTACACGATCAAGGATTTTTTGCCTGTACCACGCTATTTCGCTGTATTCTTGATTGCTAAACCCCCTCTAACACTCTACTTATTATGTCTGTCATAAAATGTTTTTTTAGTCAATATTACTTCTTGAAAAAGGCATGGATTTCCTGCCGAAACGTCGAATAAATATATGAAAATGCCTTAGTACCAAATCAAATTTTTTTATGAACCTAAGCCCAAGAAAATCCACTAAAAAAATATATATTAAGGTTCAAGAACTAAACTCAAACTATATATATATATATATATATATATATATATATATATATATATATATATATATATATATATATATAAATGTTTTGGATGGGTTGGAGTCAATAAAATATATATTTATTGACTCCAACCCATCCAAAATATTTATATATTTTTTCCAAACAAGTCACAAGTACTTCTTTTTTCTTACTCTTATACTTATAAATTATATTAGAATAATTATTTACTAGTTTGTAAATCGTTGATGAATATACTCTGAAGATGTTAAACGCTGCCATTAATAAATTACCTTTTGAAATGAACATCCCTGAAGGTTATAGGTTTTGTGGACCCGGAACCAAATTACAGAAACGACTAGCAAGAGGAGATTGAGGGATAAATGGATTAGACGAAGCGTTTCGTGAACATGATATTGCATACTCTCAAAACAAAGAGTTATCAAAACGACATGAAGCTGATAAGATTCTCGCTGAAAAAGCTCTTGAACAGTTTCAATAAAAAAATACAGCATTGTCTGAAAAGGTGGCTGCACTTGGTGTAGCTGGTGCAATGACAGCAAAACTAAAATTGGGTATGGGTCTAGGTTCTACTAATTATAAAGCTGTAACAAAAAGTTTTAATAAAGAATTAAACAAAGCAAAAAACAATTTAGAAAAACTAACTGAAAATATAAACCACTGTACTTTATTACTGCAGGGATTAACTATTTCCAAATCAAGAAAACGCAAACAAAATGACCAGCAGAAAAAAAAATAAACAAAAAATACAACAAAGGCTTTTAAGTCACCAAAGAGCAAAACAATTACAAGAGAATATGGATATCGATGATGATGAGGATGATTTTCCTGTGGTAATGTAAATAATAAATGATGATAATTTAGTTGATGTCAAAAAACCAAAAATCAACTTAAATGAATCATTAAACAATACTCAAAAAAGAAAACGAGACATAAACGATAAAGATGATGACCAGGTTAAGAAAAAAAAGTTTAAGATATAATAATAATAAACTGTATTAAATTTAACAAAAATATATATAATAAAATGTAAATAATAAAAAATATATATAATTTCTTCTTTTAATTATTTCCTCCTATCTTAGGTGGTAGCTCCGGCAACGGAAATGGCAGTTGTTGATGATTAGCAACTACTCGAACTAGTCGCCCATCCCACACTCTATTTCCTGTTAGGTGGTGATCCACAAACCTAAATCCATCACCAGCTAATTGGTTGTAGAATGGTGGCGGGTACCTTGTCACATACTGTCCTTATTCTATGATTGACATAAAATCTCGACATGCCGACACCAGTTGACTTGACATGTGAGATAAAATTGGATTTGTAACACCCATTGTTCTAGAAAATACAGTAACTAAAGTAAAACTCGAAATCATCTCGTTATACTGTATATATTAAAAATTAATTAACGCATGTTAGTGTTATCATTGACCTATGTGATCTTTATTGCAATGCAGAAAATGGTACAAAACATGTTTATCATTAAAACGTATATTATGACAAACTTCGATTTTGCTTATTTAAATATAATGTGTTTATCTGTATATATTATCGTGACCTATTTGACCTAAAAATGCATGGACGTCAGCATTAACATTCAATATGTTTATAGTGAATGCACTTTTTGCCTTTCCGATGCGACATTTAATCTCTTGGGTATTGTCCCAAGACTCATTAATTATAGTTCCCAAAAACAACGTCATAATCGTAAAATGGAAGCATTGGCAATTGGACATGGTTTGTACTTGAAACCATACAAAACTTGAATGGGTATTTTTTTATGAATGAGAAAATGGATCAAATAAAGATTCAAAAACGTGCTTTGACAAATGTAGATTTACAAAAATATGCAAAATTATTGAAAATCCCCCACTTCAGAGCTGTATTTATGAGAAATGAGTTTCCGAAAAAAATTTGGCAACATGAAAGTATAATCATTAATTTAGACAATAAAAAAAGACCTGGAACACATTGGACAGCTTACAAGAAGAATAAATCCAAAGTCGTATATTTTGATAGTTTTGGCAATCTGAGACCACCGTTGGAATACTTTAATTCAAATGGTTATTGTCAAATTGTATATAATCATAAAATTTATCAAACTTATAACACTGTAAATTGTGGACAATTGTGTTTAGATTTTTTAAATGAATACCCGTTTTAAAAGAATATTCTTTTATTTACTCTATGATTATCGTTTGAACATGTCGTACACTTTTGTGTTATCATGTGTATGTGATCAAGAGAATCAGTGTTATCAACCAAAATTTATCCACCAATTATTTTAAATGAAAATTAACAGTATGTACTAGGTTTAATAGATTTTATGTCATACAATACAATTCCAAATGTGGACCAAACAAACAACAAGTTATATATAGATAGTCACGATATAACGATTCCACATGGTTCTTATGAAGTTAATGATCTGTTAAATTATTTAACTGAAAAAATAACTGATTTAGAATTAAAATTAGATCAAAAGCCAGATAAAGATGATACAGAAATTGATAAAACTAAAGGAAAGCAACAGAATTCAATTGCAAAATCTGTGCCTAGAAGAAATCATAATATAGATCAACCTACAATTCTGATGAGAAAACGGAGTATAACGAAAAAACATCCAAAGTAAATTGAGACAACTAAAACAAGGACAAATAATTCAAGAAGATTTAATTAATCCAATTACAAAGCATATGAAAAATATTGAGACCAAGTTGAGTAAGAATTCAAGTCCAGAATATGAAACAAAAAACTATGAACCTTTAAGGTACATTAAAAATGATGATGATGATGATGATGAGGAAATTGACTTTGAAACAAGTGAAATAAAACAATCTATATTGGACAACATTGCAGTGGATGATATAAAAGAACAGATTAAAAATGATTCTGAAAATCGATTTGAAGATACTGCTAACCAGGCGCGTGCAAACTACTGGGATGACTATGATCCATTACCTAGGAAATATATTAAATATATGCAAGCTGATGTTCTTAATAAAGAATTCGACTATAAATATGGAATTAGATTTGATGAAACATCTCACAAGCTACTGATTGGAAATTCTGAAATAAATTTAGATGGTGCTGATGTTCTTGTAAAAAACAAAAGATACAGGGGAACAAAAGGTTTATATGAGCTTTTCTTTAAAAAAACATCCAGCTAATTTTACTGCCCAAGATGAAAATAACTACACAAAAATTGAATCAATTGATTGTGAGTAAGTCTAATTTTATTTCTTTTACCTATTTTGATTTAACTTGTTTGAAAGTGAATCATGACGCACTGGAAAAGATAGAGTGGACGTACTATAGAAAGTGTTGATAATAAACAATAAAAATAGTCTTTTATTAATAGATACACAACACATTTATTTTCAAATTGATACCAGCCATGAACCTTGTAAAACAAAAGACTACGCTTGATGTGGAAAATAATTTATTGGAGCCAATTGAGAATCAGTTTAAAAAACATGGAGTTTTGATCCCTTCAACTATTCGATGTCTTATATGCCAATGGATTAAAATTTGAAAATGTATATTTACTCAAAATCATTAATGCAACCAAAGTACAAATATTTAGAAACTTTGCTAGATCCACTTAAAGGAATATGATATTATACTTACAGTGAAAGTACGGATATAACGCACGGATCTGAAGCGAAACCCAATTCAATTTCTATCCATGATGATGTTATGGCGTGTGACAACCAAGATGTTATTCGGGAAAATTTTAGCATGTCTCGACATTCTCAGGTGAATCCATTTTATTTGAGTCAGAGTTATGCAAAAATTTCAAAACACCTAATTAGGGTAAATGCGAATATTTTAGTCGTATATAAACAGGATGACCTAAATTTGAAACATTATACAATAATCATATAGGGACAGATATGACCTTTGAACAGTTAAAAAACATGTTCAATACGTTAGCAAGATAATTATGGGTTCTTATCAATTTTTAAAGATAGTGATTTAAAGCATGGACGTTATAGAAAGAAATTTGATCAATATTTTATGTTAGACTAAAAATACTTATAAAAATAATACAAAATTAAATTAAAAAAAAAATGAATTTTATTACAAAACAAACCTTATTACATGCTTTGGCTTAAAAGATCCTCCATATTTAGGTCTTCCTAAAGCTGATCATATCAGCTCCCTGCGCATTTAATGCACTTGGTCCTAGTTTTCCCCTTCTCTTTTTTGTTGGAGGTTCTTTTTCATCATCATCATCATCGGATTCAATAACGACATTTTTTCCTTTTATAACAATAACCACCGCTTGTTGTATGGATATCGGTGGTTTTTGACTAACTGTTGTCTTTTTTCGAACTCTTCCAGTTCATCATCCAACAAGTTAAATCTACGTTAGGCTTTCACGGTCATCGTCTAACTTGTTAAACTGTTTGTTCGAGCTGTTAGACCGTTGTCTTCTGAGATTAGTTCTCGACGTTACGCCAACACTAAGGGTTGGTATCTTCTGGAGATGTTACTGCTTCACTTGTAACCTAAAACTGACGCCGCGTTGTACTACGGAGGCAATATTTATATTTCCCACTCGCCTCCCCTCCACTGGTTTCGGCTTAAGGGGCGTGTCGTCGTTTGTAGTAGATTTTCTTTCTTCGTGTTTGAGCGAATTTGAAAGTGCACCACAGTTGAAATAAGGAACTCTTGTTTTTCATTATTCCGTTTTTTACCAATACATGTTAAGTGAGGTTTGGCATACAATATTTCGAAATTTTTGAAATCCGATACCTCCATTTTCATCACAGTTGCACCTGTAGAGCGGATTAACTGCTGTCAGTCCCAAGTCGTAACAATTTCCATAGTTGCTTGTTTTTTTAACGTCCTTTCAATTAAACCATGAACATGGTCTGCCTCCATATGGGTATGCGCTCTCAACAAAAACTTGTGGTCAATTGTTTTCAAATTTGGACATATTTTTAGTTGCCATAGGTAAGTGAACATCATCATTATATTACGATTTTGACTGGGACAATTGTCCGACCAAATAATTAAATGTTCTACCGTAGAATTTTCAAGAATAATTTCATTCCACTTCAATAATGGTGAAGCAATTTCATGTCCACCTCTTCCAGCTTTCGATTCGTCCCATACCATGCAGTAAGCCTTGTTTGTGGTGGAATCATAAATTGTCAGGTTTAGTGTCCATAGCTTTAACGAATAAAAGCTTTAATTATTTGTCAGGTAAGGGGTTGGAAGACTTTGTGTAGGTCGAACATAATCACTTTGGTTCTTTCAACTGGTAACTTACTTGTTATTTTGTCGTTCTTCTTTTCAGTATACCTCATATCAGTGTCGTGAAGATGATCTTTATATTTCTGACGAACGGCAGCCATTGCTTCATCTTGATCACCTTGTTTGAGTTGTTGACTAAATTTATCGCATCCATGGCATGTATCAACTGAGGGAGTGTTGAATCATCATCATCATCATCCAGCCCCGTTTTCACATCCATTGTTGGATATAGGCCTCCTCCAAACGTCTCCAGTTCTCTCTATCTCTAGCTGCTGCAATCCAGTTTGTTTCTATTCTCCTTAGGTCGTCGGTCCATCGGGTGGGTGGTCTGCCTCGACTTCGCTTGTCGGCTCTTGGTCTCCACTCCAATAATCTCTTCGTCCATCTTCCGTCTTCCATTCTAGCAACATGTCCAGCCCACCTCCACTTTTGTTTATTGATTCGCAGTATAATATCGTCAACGCCAGTTCGTCGGCGTATCTCCTCATTTCTCACGCGATCTTTCAAGGTCAGACCCAGCATTGATCTCTCCATTCGCCTTTGTGTTACCCTCAGTTTTTTCGGAGTGTTGAATCCCAGGTTAAATTCAGTATTGAAAATTTTTTTCCACACATCTTGACAGTTTCTGCTTTGGGAACTCCATCATCTTTACATTTTGCCAAATATAATTTGTACATTTTATCCTTATTTAATTCAGGTTCATAAGTTTAGACACCCCTGCACTAATTAATTGACGTAAATGTTTGTTTTCATTAGAAGTCATAATAATTCTAACGTCAGTAGAAGCGATAGAGTAAAATAATAACACAGTAACACGTGGTAACACCCTCAACTAAATATCATTTAATGTAGAACTGGAGCTACGATTGTTTACCACTACCGCATTCCAAAGCATACTATCGTCTACGCCCGTATCGGAGTTGCGGTTGTTTCTAAACGCCATATCTAGGCAACTAATAATGCTGGATGTACGATTCTTTTCCACCAGATGCTATGAAAACCTGACAACAAGAGCGTGGTCTTAACTCCATTTCGGCAAAAATTGGAGTTACGACTGTTTACCTCTACGGTACAGATATATATATATATATATATATATATATATATATATATATATATATATATATATATATATATATATATATATAGAGAGAGAGAGAGAGAGAGAGAGAGAGAGAGAAAGAAAATGGCGAGTTTCACTTAATATGGAATGATTTGTTACGCCAACCACAGAAGTTTTTTGAATATTTTCGAATATTACCTAAAACAATTAATTATATTTTGTCTCATATTTCCGAAAGACAGGAAAAACAGTCGAACTTTAGAAAGTGTATTCAACCAGCAGAAGAACTGGCATTAACATTAAGGTAAGTCATTACTTATGAAATTATTTATTAAACTAAATTTATTTTTCATACAAACTTAAAAAAGAAATACTTTTTATGAAGTTAGGATATAAAAACTAAGATAAACTAAAAAAGTCATTACACTACTGAAAATTATGCAAATATTCTCGCACGCCTGGACACCCTACTTCGTTTTCTGATGAATCTATGGTATTTCCACTTGATACCTGCTTTGATCGATTTCTTGATCCACTGTAGTAGTTCTTGTCCAGACAGACTGAGCACGTGGCTGGGCTTCTTGATCCACTGCAGTAGTTCTTGGCCAGACATACTGAGCACGTTGATGGGCTTCCAAAAGAACTTGTTGTATTTTTATTCGTACTGACAATTTTTGGTCTTTATTGGGTATTTTTTTCATGTACGGCTTTTTCAGACTCATGAAGAAATGGAGGCCACTATCTTCTTCCTTTGGCCTTTCCTTACACTTTTCTTTGTATGCTTTAAGTTTTTCTTCTTCTATAGCTACCATTTTTTCATATACCGAAGATTTAGCTTTTTTGTACCCGTTTCCTTATCTGTATGAGCTATTTTAGCAGCCTTGAGTGTCGTAGTGAAAATAATTTCAGTATTTAATTCTGGATCCGAATTTAATTCAGAATTATGATTTCTATCATAATCAGATTTAGAGATTGTATCTGGCGTAGTGTTTTCATCATATAAATTTTCTTGGTTATTGAGAGAAGGAATATTTCCTGTAGCATTTCTTTGGGTCATGTTGTCTTTTAGGAAAAGCATCTATAATCTATATCTATTATCTATAAATAACAATTATCAATAATTATTGCCTTAAAATAATTAATTCATTTTGTTTGTTGTTTTAGATATCTTTCCACTAGACTCGCTTTTCGCTCTTTGGCGTTCTCATTCAGAATGTCTCACACAACTATAAGATTAATTGTTTACGAAACGTGCACTATCATATGGGTAACTTTTTATGAACGGCATATGCCTTTTCCAACAGAAGACATGTTTCGATCAATTTCCAATGATTTTTTGAATAAATGGAATTTTCCGAATTGTATAGGATGTATCGATGTCAAACATATTCGAATACTTAAAAACCTACACTAGCACTCTCAAAACCTACTTAATGAGACCCTATCCTAAAAGAGATTTACAGGAAGAAGAAGTATTTAATTATAGACTTTCAAGAGCGAGAAGATTGGTGGAATGTGCTTTTGGGATATTAACGTCCAAATGTAGAGTATTAAAAAACGAAATGGAAGTTTACCCTAACAAAGTTGATATAATTGTAAAATGCTATGTATTCTTCATAGCATTGTCATTGACCAGGAAGGTATAAAGGAATTCAATCTTTCAGAAACACTGGCAACTATGGGGAAGCACCAACCAAATAGATCAAGAATTAACAAAAGAGAAAATCAACAAGCATATGATATTAGAAATGCTTCTAAAACCTATTTTAATAGTAACGCTGGGTCCGTTCCATTTCACAGAGATGGAATGCCTGCGAAGATGCTGCAGAGTAACAAGAATGGATAGGAGAAGTAATGACGAAATAAAGCAAAGAACATCAATAGAAACAGACATACTAACATATATAGAACAAAAAAGACTAAAGTGGTATGGACATGTAAGAAGAACTAGCGACAGCAGATGGACAAAGAGAATAACCGAATGGAGCCCCATAGGAAGGAGGAAAAGAGGGACGACCCCGAAAATCCTGGAGGAACGAAGTAGACGACGCCATGAGTAAGAGAGGACTAAACGATGGAGAATGGGACAACAGAGAGAGATGGAAACGGTTGAGCGAGGGAAGTCAGTGAATACTGTAGAATCCCTAAATATATATATATATATATATATATATATATATATATATATATATATATATATATATATATATATATATATATAAATTAAAACGAGGAATTTATTTCGCTAGAAATCTAAATGAAATACATTTGACAAAATCAAATCTACTAATTTTATTTTGCTTTAATTCCGCTATTTTGTGATCAACAAATTTTTGACGCTCTAGAAGTACTTTTCGGTAAACTTTTTTTTGGTTTTACAGAACTTCGTATTTTTATATAAGTGTCAATTTGAATATCGTTTAAAACTTCTAAAAATTTAAATATATTAGGGTGCGGATTGTAAAATAACGAATTAAATTTAGAATGGAAACTTTCACAGACATTGGTTGTACGCTCAGTGATGAACTGTTTTCCGTCCACATCTCAGGAGGGAAGTCTGCCTCTTCAGAAATATAGTTGTCCACCAAGTAGTCAGCAAATTGTTGTACGGCTTAGTGTTGTGCTGGTAATATTTCACTAAAGTCTAAAGTAAAACACTCACCTACTTCTAATGGATCTAGGAAAGATGGACCAAACATATATCTAAGGTATTGTCCGACTTCATTGTCGTTTGAATACTCAGTAGCCAGACCAACTTTTTGAATTTTTCTCCACCATGATTGTCCGAGATGAAACCTACATCCTTTTATTTTCGCAGATGGAAACACTTCATTTACAGCTGCATGGATCGCTTTTTCGAAATCGGCATACACAACCTTGGGACTAAAATTTAAGTTCAATTTTTGACACTCCGTCTTTAAACAATTAAGGGCAGTCACATATGAGTTTGTTAACTTATTTGAAAGCAAAAAGAATGCCAACGGCACATAGTGTCCATTTTTGAGTCCGTGAACTGTAAATAGTTAAATAAAAAATTTAGTGCATTATTTAAAAGTTCCATTAACATAAATTGTTTCTAATTTACTTAAAAATGTTAAGTTAGATACACAAGAAAAAGCAATAAATTTTTTTACCGGATCATTTTTCAATAAAAATTTTGTTCTTTTTGGTTGATTGTCACTTCCACGGAGTTTAACAAGTCAGATACTTCCTGCGCGCACTTCGGAATTTTAGGAATAACTTATTTTCTGCCATTATAAATATTGTTTCTAATCAAATGTATATCTTCTACAGTAAGACTTTTAGTGCCTGTTTGTTTAATTTCGCTGTGTATCAACTTCAATTGTTTTTCACACAAATCATCCATTGCCTTCCGCTTAACACTATTACTTAATTTTTGCCGGTTTAACACTGTTTTTGATAAACTTTCATGGGTATGGTTATGACTACATTCTACTATGTTTAAAAAAGACTCATTCTTTTTTAAACAATGATGGTAGTGTTGTATTCATAGGTAAATACAAAGTTTGAGAAGACATTATTCAAATATCTTTTCTAAGAAATATATGGCCGGAGCGAATTTACCTATGCCCCTTTTCTGTGGGGTATTAAAATCTGACCGCGGGAGCGAACTAGTATACACCCATCGAATTAGTAAGTAGATTAATTAATACAGATTACGAGATTATATAAGGTATTTGAAACAGTAAATTTTTATATTAAAGAAATGTATAAAGAGTAAGGCTGTTTGTGTTCAAAATTTTCATTTCATAGAAGCAAATTTACCCATTCCTAAAACGTATCTTGAAAATTTTAAAAATAGATTATGTTAAAAAAAGCTCTTAAAAGATATTTAATATGGCAGGATGTGGAATCTTGTTTTAATAGTAGAAATAAAACAGGTATGATTGTTAATTTAAAATTTAAAGATCCAAAAACGTTTCTAGATAAAGCTTTTAGTAGTTTTTTCTAATTCCAGGAATCACCTACAACGCATAAATACATAATCTGCTAAAAGTGTCTTTATTCACTAACAAAAATATTCTGCTTTTAACCGAAAGGTTTTTTTATATTTGCTAAACAGAAGACACACCTGCTCTTCTCACGTAGAAAAAAAGTGTTATTGTGAAAACTGTAATACTTTCTTTTCAAAAAATGTACGTAATTGTTCGATCCTAATTTGTAGAAAACATTCTTCGTTATCAATATTAATTTCCCTGCACTCAATATTCTCTTCCCTCGTTGGAAGATACTATTTATTATGTCATAAAACCTTTTGTTTAACCTTGAGTGGGCTCCCCTTCGTTTAAAAACATGTTTTTTATTTTCACGCGGTAAAAAGTAGTTTTGGAACGAAAATAAGGCGCGACGCGAACCCAGTTAGCTAAAAGACATAGAGCCAGCCAATCCAGCCGATAAAAAATACATTTTACGAATTTTACGTTCGCTTAGTGCTATTGCTATATAATGTCTATGAGACATTATATAGCAACCAATCGACTCTAGATATAGTTGAATATCAGCAGAGGAAGGTTCAAAATCAGGGTTCCGAAGATATCCCAGAAATCTCCTTGGACGAAATTTACAAGGCTCTAAAAAAGATGAAGAATAACAAAGCTCCGGGGGAGGACGGTGTCGTCACGGAAGCGATAAAGATAGGAGGCTCAGTACTGATAACCAAAATTCAAAAGCTCTTTAATCTATGTCTATGGAATCAAAATATCCCAACAAAGTGGAATAATTCAATAACTGTACTCTTACACAAGAAGGGAGATATAGCAGACCTGGAAAGATACAGACCAATCAGTCTCCTTAACCATCTTTATAAATTATACACCCGAATAATAACGAACAGATTAGAGACAAAGCTGGATTTTTACCAACCTCGGGAACAAGCCGGTTTCCGCCCTAATTACGGCACAAATGATCACCTGCAGTGCCTAAAAACCCTGATAGAAAAAACTAACGAATATAACCGTCCCTTGGCATTGATATTTGTAGACTTTAAAAAGGCGTTTGATACAGTGGAATTACCGTCCATCTTAAGAGCACTACAAGATTGCAGGGTCGACCACAGATATTGTAATATAGTTAAAAATATATATGAAAATGCCACAACAACCATAAGTCTACATTCAGCAACTAATAAGATAAAGATAAAAAGGGGAGTCAGGCAAGGTGATACCATGTCACCAAAGCTGTTCATTACCGTTCTTGAGTATGCATTTAAAAGACTAACATGGCAACAGAAAGGAATATCCATCGATGGAGAAAGATTAAACCATCTACGTTTTGCGGACGATATCGTGCTTCTGTCAGATAATCTGGGAGAGATCAAAGACATGCTCCAAGAACTGAATTACATACTACAAGAAACTGGGCTGGAGATAAATTTCGAGAAAACCAAAATGATGACCAATATTGGTTCCCAGCGAAGAGATACAGATCAATAACAACAAGGTAGAATTAATCGATAAATACACATACTTGGGTCATGAAATCAGAATAACCAGAGACAACCAAACCTGCGAGCTAAATAGACGAATCACGTTGGGATGGGCGGCATATGGAAGGATGAGAGACATTTTTAAAACAAATACTCCAATTCACCTGAAAAGGAAGGCATTTAACCAATGCATCCTACCAGTCTTGACCTACGGAGCAGAGACCCTAACTTTAACGAAAGCTACTGCCGAAAAACTGAGGGTAACACAAAGGCGAATGGAGAGATCAATGCTGGGTCTGACCTTGAAAGATCGCGTGAGAAATGAGGAGATACGCCGACGAACTGGCGTTGACGATATTATACTGCGAATCAATAAACAAAAGTGGAGGTGGGCTGGACATGTTGCTAGAATGGAAGACGGAAGATGGACGAAGAGATTATTGGAGTGGAGACCAAGAGCCGACAAGCGAAGTCGAGGCAGACCACCCACCCGATGGACCGACGACCTAAGGAGAATAGAAACAAACTGGATTGCAGCAGCTAGAGATAGAGAGAACTGGAGACGTTTGGAGGAGGCCTATATCCAACAATGGATGTGAAAACGGGGCTGGATGATGATGATGATGATTAGTGCTATTGGGTGCTGATACAAGTTGTTTTCGCAACTAAATAAAGAAATTTCAAATCGTCATTTTTAATGTGAATTTCCTACAGCCGATCCAATCGTCAAAAAATATAGGACATCACAGAAAGTGCTCAAACGCCCGTTGGCTTTTTACAGTCCTCCAACAAAAAAGGGTGACAGGAGCAAACAGTAATAGTGAACTTGACCAAAAGTATTCAATACACCCTAGGTGTGGCTATTACGGCATTTTAAAAAGGTATACAAATATATGTAGATGTAAATATATGTAGAGGACTAAAAATAGTGTATTTACGATCGTTCAGTAAAAGAACAAGAACTAACCGTGACAAGTACCACTGAAATGAAAGACCTAGGTTTGATTCCTCCTTCTTCTTCAACCCATCCTGTAAATAGGACAACAGCTGAATCCAAAGTGTCAAGTACAACACCAACTACAAGCATCAAATACAATAACAACTAAAAATTAGTGTACACACTCTAATTAATAAAACTAATATTTAATATGGCAATATTTTAACAAGGTTTAATTATTATATTATTAATTATTATGTTATTATATTTTAAATCATCATCACTATCGTCTCGTTTTCTTTTTTGGGTATTGTTCAATATTTCGTTTAAATCAATTTTTGGTTTCTTTGTGTCAATAAAAATTGTTTTTTTTTTCCTTGATCATCATCATCATCTTCATCGTTGATGTCTCGTTTTCTTTTTTGAGTATTGTTTAATGATTTATTTAAGTTGGTTTTTGGTTTTTTGACATCAACTAAATTATCAATTATTATTTTTCGTTTTTCTCTTCTTTTAGAAAGAGGGCCCACCACAGGAAAATCATCATCATCATCGATATCCATATTCTCTTCTAATTGTTTTGCTCTTTTGTGATTTAAAAGCTTTTGTTGTATTTTTTGTTTATTTTTTTCTGCTGGACATTTTGTTTGCGTTTTCTTGATTTGGTAATAGTTAATCCCAGGAGTAATAAAGTACAGTGGTTTATATTTTCAGTTAGTTTTTCTAATTTTTTTTTCTTTGTTTAATTCTTTATTACAACTTTTTGTTACAGCTTTATAATTAGTAGAACCTAGACCCATACTCGATTTTAGTTTTGCTTTCATTGCACCAGCTACACCAAGTGGATCCACCTTTTCAAAAAATGCTTTTATCGAAACTGTTCGAGAGCTTTTTCAGCTAGAATCTTATCAGCTTCATGTCGTTTTGATAACTCTTTGTTTTGAGAGTATGCAATATCATGTTCACGACACGCTTCGTCTAATCCATTTATTCCTCTATCTCTTCTTGCTAGTCGTTTCTGTAATTTGGTTCCGGGTCCACAAAAACTATAACCTCCAGGGATGTGCATTTCAAAAGGTAATTTATTAATGGCAGCGTTTAACATCTTCAGAATATATTCATCAACGATTTACAAACTAGTAAATAATTATAATATAATTCTTTATATACATAATTTTTCTAGTCCTTAAACAAATAAGCTCACATTTCACCAAACATACTACTTGGTATATTCTTTCACCATTTCAGCACCAGATTTCGATTTCAATAAATAATTGTATGTACTCACTATTTATACAATTTGTATTAGGTATGTCAGTCACACCTCCACACTTTGGACATTTATACTTCACAGGTACAGGCATACTTATTTTTGTATAAATGTATGACTTGGGCTATTTTTCTCACCACCAAATTGCCTGAATATACTTTTTAAGTAATAATTTACACAAGGTGTATTTGGAATCTCAATTTCACCACCACAATTTCAAAGGGTTCAATTAAAATGAACTTTGTGTTATATTTACAGCTATTAATCTAATTTTTTAACATGCGATTACATTATTTTTTATTGTTGCAGTCTCTGTCTCTAGAGATTCTAGTAGGAATATTTTTAGCACCACTCTCTTCCTTATACACCTCTTCCAATTCACAATTTATACACACCTCATTTCGTTGTTCAGTGTCACCACCAGACTTTGGACATTTATGTTTCACAGGTACAGGCATAGTTCTTTTTCTAATTCAAAGTTTATATATATATATATATATATATATATATATATATATATATATATATATATAATTTAGCTCTCCAGGCCTAGAAGGCCCATGGCTTGGGTTACTATTCTTTTCCATTCTTTTCTGTTTGTTGCTTTATTTTTCCAGTTTGGTATTTTAAGTTTTTCTATGTCTTTTTCAACATCCTTCTTCCACCTGGTTTTCGGTCTGCCTTTCTTCCTTTTCCCTCCTATTCCTCCCATTAGCATTCTTTTTCGCAGTCTCGTGTTTTCCATCCTTTGGATGTGTCCCAACCATCTCAGTCTTTGTGACTTTATGATCCCTACGATATTCGGCTTTCCATACATCTCCTCTAATTCCATATTTGGTCTTTTTATCCATATACAATTCCATAATTTACCTCCAAATATTTTCCTGAGGACTTTTCTTTCCCAGACTTGCAGCAAGACTTGCTCGGATTTGTTCATTGTCCATGTTTCACTGGCATATAATACAATAGGTCTTATTACTGTCTTAGCCCTTCTAGATATGTTTTTGCTTCTTAATAAATTGTTTAGTGCAAAAATACAACGGTTACCGGCCATAATTCTTGCTTGGATTTCTTCCTTCATATTTGGTCTTCTCGTGAATGTCGCTCCTAAATACTGGAATATTTCTACTTCTTCGAATTTATATGTTTTTTCATCTGTTATTACTGTCAGATATTGTTCTTGTAGGTAATCTCTTTCTGTCCATTCCATATATTTGGTCTTTTCTTCATTTATGTACATCCCTTTCTTTCTCGCTTTCATTTCTAATCTTTTTATTATTTCTTTTAATTCTTGCTTACTTCTGGCTATCAGTACAATGTCGTCAGCGAATGCTAAGCATTGGTGTTTTCTTTGATATATAAGTTCTGACCTGTTGATTCCAGCTTCTCTGATGGTAACTTCGAGGACGATACTGAACAACAGCGATGACAGTGGGTCTCCTTGTCGCACCCCCTCACTAACCTCAAACTTATCTGTTTCTTCGCCATTTATTTTAACCCTATTCTCTGTTTTTCGGAGTGTCATTTTTACCATTCTTATCAGTTTTTCACTAATTCCCATTTCACGTAGTGCTTTGTATATTTCTTTGAGCTTTATCCTATCGAACGCTTGTTTAAAGTCGATGAATAGGGCCATTGTATCTTTCCCATATTCGTAGCTTTCTGCTTGTATTTCGCGCAGTAGGAAAATTTGATCCACTGTGCTGCGCCCTCTTCTGAATCCACATTGATATTCCCCTATGTCATTATCTATATTTTGAGATAGCTTGTCTTTTATATATACTGCAAGTATTTTATATGCAACATTTAGTAGGGCTATTCCCCTGTAATTGTGGCATAAACTTTTGTCGCCTTTTTTGTGAAAAGGGCACAGTGTCGCTTCGGTCCATTCCTTCGGTAATTTTTCTTGTTCCCATATGTCTTTTAGCAACTTTTCCAAATGCTTAATTAGTACTGGTCCTCCATATTTAAACATTTCAGCTGTTACTTCATTTCTTCCTGGGCTCTTATTATTCTTTAGTTTCTCTATTATTTCTTTTATTTCTTTTTCGTTAGGTGGTCTTTCCTCTATTCGTTCTTGATCGACATTTTCATACACTTCTTCTTCCTCTTCATATTCTGTTGTGGGAATTTCATTTAAAAGTTCTTCAAAGTATTCTTTCCATCTGCTCAATATTTCTTCGTCACTTACTAAATTTCTTCTATTTTTGTTTTTGTAGTGTACAGGTTTTCCTTGGTACCCCTTTTTCTCATTTTTCACCCCTTGATATAAGTTTCTAATTTCTCTATTTTTATAGCTCTGTTCTATACATTTTAATTTATCTTCATTGTATTTTCTTTTCTTAGATCTTATTATTCTTTTGGCTCTTTTCCTTTGTTCATTGTATTTTCTCTCTATCTTTGTTGTTTTTTCTTGCATCATTTTCATTCTTAATTTATTTCGTTCATCTAGTTCCATTTTACATTCATCGTCGAACCATTCTTTGTATTCGTGTTTTATATTTCTATTACTGGCCTGAGCTGCTTTGGTCATACATACTTTTATTTGCATCCATGTTTGTTCAATATCCCCACACTCTGCAATATTATCTAATCCTCTACTGACTATTCTTTCATATTTATTTTGTTCTCTTCTGTCAGTAGTCTCACCGGTTTAGTTGCTTTATACTTTTTCCTCCGCTAGTTTCTAAGCACTGGAATAAGTTGTTCCATTTGTATTCCAACTATAAAGTGATCTGAATCTGCATCTGGACCTCTGTATGTTCTTATGTTCTTTATACATGTTTGCATATCTTTTTCGACAAGCACATGATCAATTTGGTTTATGGTTTTCCCATCCGGTGATCTCCACGTTCCTTGGTGTATTCTTTTGTGTTGGAAGTATGTGCTCATAATGATCATATTTCTTTCTTTCGAGAAATCAATTAGGAAGTGACCATTTTCGTTCGTTGTTTCATGCAAGCTGTATTTTCCTATGGTGGGTACATATATTTCTTCTTTTCCTATTTTTGCATTACTATCACCTAGCACTATTTTTACATCGTATTTGGGGATATTTTCGAATACTGTATCTATTTGATTATAAAAGTCTTCTTTTATTTCTATACTTTTGTCTTCAGTCGGTGCATGTATATTTATAAATGTTATTTTTTGGTATTTTCCTCTTATTCTTAATACACATATTCTCTCTGAAATTGGTTTGAAGTCAACGATTAGATCTTTCAGCTTTTTATTTACCACAAAGCCTGTGCCTAACATTCTATTTTCTCCCCCGCTGTTGAAAAATAAATAGTCGTTTATTTCCATTGAGTTTTGCCCTAATTGTTTTGTTTCTTGTAGTGCTACTATTTCGAACTTGTATTTTTTGCATTCGTCGATTATGTGTTTTAGTTTTCCTTCCTCGTACGTTCCTCTTACATTCCATGTCCCTACTAATATGCATTCGTTTATTACTTTGTTTCCAGTAATGATCTCTACATTTTGTTCATCTCTTGTACCTTTATCTTGCCAAGTCGTCTTCGTTATTTTAGCCTGTTTAAATTTTGCTGTTAGTTTTTTGGTTTTACATTTTTATCTTTTACTAATTGTCGTTGGCTGTTATTCCATGTCCATATCTCTCCATTTATGATTAGCTTCTGGAATCCTATTTTTACATTTTTTCCATTATATCTCTCTGCCATAGCCTTACTTCTTAATTCTTTCTGGATAATTCTTTCCTCCTTTGACATATCATCATTTATGTAGATTCGCTCGTCTGTTTTGTTTTTTAGTTTATTTTTATTTTTCATTACTTCAATTTTGTTCTTCACGCTGTTAAGTTCTACTAAGGTAGTATTTTCTCCTATTTTTCTCGCTCCATTTACATCTACTGACACTTGTAGTTCTTTTTCTAGAAAGTTCTCTACGGCCTCTCGCAATAGTTTTTGATCATTTGTGTCAATGTTTAGTCCTTGTATTACTACATTTTTCCTCTTTTTTTCTCTCTCCAGTTTCTCTATTTTTTCGTTTGCTGCGGTAATTTCTTTCTCTAATTGGCCTATTTGTTTAATAGCTTTTTCGTTTGTTTCTCGCATCTTTCTTATTTCATCTTTGTAGTCGCTTTGTTGATCTTTTAGTTCTGTAATTTCCCTCTTTAGTTGCGTAATTTCGTCTCGTGATCTATATTGTTCTTTTTTTATGTCTTTTACATCCATTGCTAATTCTTTCATCATTTTCATCATTTGGTCGATTCCACTTGTGTTTTCTTCTTCTCTTTTTTGTGGGGTTCTCGGTGTTTTTTTTTGATCTCCTGGAGTAATATTCATCATCTTCTCTCCTCCTTTTTCCTTCATCAGTTAACTCCTCATCTGAATTCATTGTTCTTTATTTATAGTAATTTTCTGTGCTAGGGTTATTAGTCACTGCGTCACGGGTGCAGTTGTGCGAAAACTCTACTCAATTCAAATTTCCGCCCACACCCGCGCTGGCTGCGTCCAATACTCCAACACTTTTATTCCTAAAACTCAGAAGCCGGCCCTGACTATATGTTTATATTGTTTGTATCAAAGCTATTATTATTACTATTAAAACTAAAATTCTGCTTACTTACGATATCCTGTTGTATTGTTTACTTAATTATCTGGCTAATGATCTTAAAAACCAACCGATAAATATTTCTCATCTTTTTGTCACTTTGCCGAAACCTAATTTATTTATCAATGCTACTTTCACTATTTTAATTAAATTACGTTTTTTTTTTTCAATGTAGACGAATCGAAAGTTCTTTTTTATAAACACTTATTATCTATATTTTACTTTAATCACTTGTATTTATTATTTGACTTCCGACACCGTGAAAAGGTCCGATATGCGAATTTATTTTCGTCGATGTCGTTGTCTGCACGTGTGTTCGCTTTGGCTGCTAAACCCAAACTCCAAAATTCAAAGTTTGTTTGATGTTATTGTTGTTTATTATTTTAAAAACACGATACATTGATTCTACAAAATCACAAGCAGCACTATATTTTTGTGTTCTTCAATTACGTTGTCATTTGTTTCCCATTTATAAATCTCTATACCACATTTAAAACATTGAACTCTATCATCGAATTGAAGATAGTAAAATCCACAGCTAACTCAGTTTCAGATTTGTTCCCCTTCCAATTCGTAAAAGTTGCTAGTCTTGTATAAAAATTTTCCGGTTATAGCGTGTACACCTCAAGACAGATTTTGATTACTGACTGACAAAATTTCTCTGCATATATAAATATACTTTAAGAAAAAAGCTATTTCTCTACAATTTGTAAGAGTACACAGACTAGACTAGGCTAGGCTAGACAGATAAGGTTAGGCAAGTGCGTACAATTTATTTTTTAACTCACACAATTTTTTTAAGTCTCAGTACAAAATTTATTTCGATCATCCTGTAAAAATTTAACGAAAAGAAGACGAGATCGAAAGATATGCGATGAGTTTTGCACTCCACATACAGGGTGGTCCGTTCCACTAAAGACACCCTTCTCTCGTCATTGTCGACCGCTTCTTTTACTTCTTCAGGACAGATTAGACAAAGAACAGACAGGTGTAAAACATACAGGTAACGTGACAATTCTTCAGCTGAGAAGAAAAGATCTAAAGATAAGCGACCACTTCGTACGACCTTCTGGTCATTGTCGATCACTTCTTCGGGAAAGAAGAAGAGATCTAGCGATAAGCGACCACTTCTTACAACCCTCTGGTCATTGACGATTACTTTTTGTACTTCTTGTACACCCCAAGATCAAACTAGGCCATCGATACGTTCACCCATCGGAGACCCTGATGGACAGGTTATCAGAGTGAGTTTGTACCCCGCTTGCTATACTACTAAAATTTTTTCAGTAATTTACATCAAAATCGAATTTATAAACACAGAGTGTTCACAAATGATAAGACATTTCTTTAAACTTCAAACTAGGTACAGTAAGAGAATAATTTTAAATAGAACACTGTATTTAATAATTTTAATAACAAAATAAATCAGTTGTCTTTCAAATACTATTAAGGTTCTCTTTGCCTAAAGTTAATACTTTTGGAGATAATTTGGGTTTAATGTTAAAGATAAGATATTTATTGTTTTATTTCAGCAGGCAGGGTAAGAATATTTCATATTTGTCATTATTTGTTATTATTGGCACTTTTGCAAAGTGATAGAAATGGCTCGTTTAAAATGAAACAATAAAGAATGCGTAAATTCTTTTAATACATGGTGAATGTAAAAGAGATGTTACTAAAATTATGTGTATTATTTGCTAAAATATCCAAACCGTCCACAAACTACCTGTGACATCGTGAAGAGATTACTTAAAAATTTAATACATTTTGGTTGTTACACAACAAAAATTTAACAAAGCGAAGCCTATTGTTGATATTAATGATAATACAATTAATGTTCTTGGTTGCTATGCAGCTTATCCCGAAGCGTCATTAAGTTGTTCAGCGAATTATAAAAAAACAAAAATTTCATTCATATTCTTACAAAGAATATTATATGATGAGACGAATCAAAATTTACAAGCGGAATGTTTAAGTGGCACAATTCGCATTACTCGAGCGAAATAAATCAACATTTAACAAGAGGTCTTAGGAGCGATGAGAGTTTAATGTCTTTTGTGCGATAAGAGACAACCAGGTTGCAGCTGTCCACTTTTATGATGATTCCTTAAACTACTTTTTTTAGGTGCAAGATATATCAATATATTATGAGTAAATTTACGCAATCTTCATTGTTTAATTTTAAACGAACCATTTCTATCACTTTGTAAAAGTGCCAATCACAAATAATGACAATTATGAGATTTTCATACACGGCCTGCTAAAATAAAACAATAAATATCTTACCTTTAACATTAAACCACAATTATCTCCAAAAGTATTAACTTTAGGTATAGGGAATCCTAATATTATTTGAAAGACAATTGATTTATTTTTTCATTAAAATTATAAAATACAAGGTGTTTCATTTAAAATTATTGACTCACTAGTTTGAAGTTTAAAAAAATGGCGTATCATTTGTGAACACTCTTTATTTAGAAATTCGATTTCGATGTAAACTCCTAAGAGAATGTTACCTACATAAGATTTATCTGCAAAGGTTTTCAATACATTATGGTTTTAAATTGATGAGATATTAAATTTAAAAAGTTAAGGCTATAAAAAGTTATTAAAACAAATCTACTTTTGTGTTTTCCAATATTCTCTGTAATATCACATTTAGCATCGAACTAATTCCAAATGCGTATTTTCAAAAATCTGTGGGACATACCACACATTTTTATTGTAGTATTTTACGTCCAAGGAAGCCGGAGATTTAGTTCAAGCGATTACAGACTAAGCAGAACTGTTAAGACTGTGACGCGATATTGCATTTATTTTGTTTGAGAATGTGCGTTGTGAACGCGAAGTGGTCAAAAATCAGGCGCTATGTTGTCCCGATGATCATGATATCCATTGCACGCACATTGCATCCCCTATTCTAGTCACCACACTGCGCTTCCTCACTCCTGCTCGCTCAGTTTATTGTTAATAGCTGTTCGGGTAACATATATACTTTAACTGCTATCGTTTCTTTTGGTCCTCCGAGGACGAAAACGCGGTGTGTGGTACGTTAAAAAATTTAATTATTTTACCCTTTAAATGTGTAATTATTACTACTTATTTATCGGTTGCTCATATACTTCAGGGGATAAAGCCTTAAGTGCCGGGGATAGTACTCCGGAAATTATACCTTCATTTTTTTTAGAATAACACGTTAAACAAGGCTTCAACAAACAGGAAGGTTTTAGAAGAAAATGAGTTTTCGACGAAGAAGGGACATATTGATGTTTTTTATTGAGTGCAATGGAAAACTGTTATGCTTGATTTGTCAAAAATATACTTCTCTAGTAAAGGAATATAACCTAAGGCGACAGTACGATACTCAGCATAAAGCTAAATTTGCCTGTATTCAAGGAGACTTCCGAAAAAAATAAAATTTCTAGTTTGAAACCCTCACTTCAATATCAACAAAACATCTTTAAACCACTGTCTGATGGTAGACAATAATGAATCAAGTATTCGTGCCAGCTTCAGAGAAGCATAAATACTTGTGAAGCGTGGGCGTCAATTCACAGACATTTAACTTCTACGAGATTGTCTTAGCAATCGCTGAACAAGTATGTCCAGAGAACAAAAAAAAATTGAAAACCTGTCTCTTTGCTAGAACTTGCATCCAAAACACCAAAGAGTTGGGCAATAACTTGTATGAATAACTGAAAAATGTGTAGTTTGAAAGGTACTGGTATAAAGACAGGTAGTCTTGGAACGGATGTCGACAGGTCTAAATCTGACCATCGGATAAAGGGTATCAGAATATAAATTATGGACCATAAAGAAATATACCAATAAACCAAATCACTTACTTGGTGAAATCCTGAAGTATACTATAGCAGATAACATAGCTATTATTAAAACATTTCTTCCACCTGAAGGTTATTACATCATTTTTAGTTTTCAATGTGTTACTTAACTCCAATATTTGTGTTATATAAGCTTTTCTCTCATCGATTTTCTTCAGAATGCAGGCATTTTTAATTTTAATTTCATTAATCTTATGCGCAAGAAAGTCTTTCACTTTATCCCCAAAATTTATATCATCCAAGTCAAGATCCATTTCCATCTAAAAATAAATCATTTCAATTTAAAGTAAAAAAGCATTTCAAAACTTCAAATTATATTTTAAGCAGTCTATGTATGTGATTTGAATCCATATTGTATTAATTCAGTTAAATTATTACAATCTCGTATTGCAATTATTATTTTAAAGGGAATAAGCCACAATTGAAGTTTAAATTAAGTTTATTGACGTTTCAATTTCCACTTCGGAAATCGTTCTCAAAATACAAATATTAATGAATTAAATGTTTGTATTTTGAGAAGGATTTCCGAAGTGGAAATTGAAACGTCAATAAACTTATTTTAAACTGCAATTGTGGCTTATTCCCATTAAAATAGTAATTACTTTAAGATGTCACAAGAAAATAGCTTCAGAACAATTTCATATTGATTAAAACATTTTCATATCAATGACAAAATTTTATTTTGGTGTTGTAAAACAATTCCAAACTACCTTTAGTCTAGAAAATTCTTTAATTCAGCTATAAAATTATCAGTATAAATAAAAAATCAGTAGTAATAAGTTGCTGGTAATACATGACATATCTAAGCAAATTTGGGAACATTGTGAATGATACTATTACCAACCAAGTAATATAATATCTTATTGATTAAATAAAATGATTAGAAGAAGATAATAAACGCTATTGCATTTTTTATTACTATTTGATTTCATTTACTTTTAATGGTTTGTTAGTTCAAGAAAATTCTTAAAGTGCAATAACAATCAAAATGGAAACTGTAAGTTCCAACATTTGGTGCAACTCTATACAAAATGTAATTCAACCAGCTTTTACATTGTTCAAATATGTTTTTCATATTCTGACAACCATTCTTGAACCTTCCTATCTATTTATGTAATACTGCTTTCATTATTATTGAATGTTTAGCTATGATCTTTTAGATTTAAACTAAAAGTATGTCATTCATGGTTGAATGTATCCTTTTAATTTTTTTATAGTTCACCCTTAAGCATGTGCCAAAAAGAAAAAGATATTTCACCATATTTTCCTTGAATTAATGTAAGTCCTTGTGGATAAAATTGCAGCATAGTTACTTAATAAGGATGTAATATACTTAATTGCATAATTTTCTTAAGTTATGCAATTTACTAAAATTTACTTAAATTAAAAAAAAATTGGATTAAACTTATATAGAAGGAGCTTTCACTGTCATTTTTAGTCTCAACAAAGGATATACACATGTTATATAAAAAAGCAGAAGTTGATCAAGATTTTAGTTCCTTATTTGTACTAGAGAGCAGTCATGTCAGCGCTATTACTGCTTCTAAAATATGAAAGACTGGGGCAACAAACGCAACTTTACTTATATTTTCATATGTAGATGGCGCTTGGTCATAGTATAGCATTAAATTTTTGCGTTGTATAACATTTTTTGAAGAAAATAAAATGTTATTTTAACTCTTAATAACTGAATCTTTTTAGAAAAAATATTCTGATTCAAATTTTTAATTTAAATATGTACAAATCTACAAATAATACAATTAAAATTCTCTTTGTGAAAATTATGTTTTACTAGTACTTAGTTGTTATTTTAAAGCAAGATTATAAATAGTACCCACACAGCGTAAAAACTTTCACATAGACTATTCATGAAAAGTTATTATTAAATATTTCAAAAATAATTCAGGAATGCTTTTAGTTGTTATTACAAGATTATATGGATGAAAAGTTTCAGAAAAATGGAACATTTCAAAATTTAGTAAAAATTATAAATAGTACCCACACAGCGTAAAAACTTTCACATAGACTATTCATGAAAAGTTATTATTAAATATTTCAAAAATAATTCAGGAATGCTTTTAGTTGTTATTACAAGATTATATGGATGAAAAGTTTCAGCAAAATGGAACATTTCAAAATTTAGTAAAAAGTTAACTAAAAATTCTGGCTTTACAACCCTGCGTGGGTCCTAGCCTCCTTAAGAATTTCTCTCCAGTCGTCCCTATCCATCGCCGTTCTCCGCCAAGCACGTATTCCCATATTTCTTATGTCTTCTCTGACCAATGGGTCTATCAAGGAATGTTTTTCTAGCTGGGTCATTTTGTTCCATCTGCATTACATGTCCTATCCACCTCAGACGTCCTATCTTAATGTTTTAAAATATCAGATTTCTGGTATATTCTATAAATTTCGAAGTTGTATCGTCCTGGTCTCTGAACCATATGTTAGGACTGGACGTATTATTGTTTTGAAGAGTTTTATTTTTGTATTTCTCGATATAATTGTGGATTTAAGGAGGAGATTGAGCCCAAAATAGCATCTGTTGGCCGTGCAAATTCTGCGGTTTAAATCTAATATTCCATAAAATAATAATTTTAATTAAATAGATTAGACAATTGTACGCAACTGATATGGGAATACTTCATATAAGATAAATTATTTTGAACAAGAAATAATGGCGGGACGTTTTTACTATTAATGCTCTAAAAGAGGTAAGTTTAAAATTTAGAATATATAATTTTGTATTAAAATGTTTTCTTATGTATTTTAGTGTGTTGCAGTAATCTTAAAACCATCAAGTTAGAATCTATGGAGAAGCTATGAGCATATTAACGTGTGTATTAAAAACGGCGTCAGTAGGTGTGGCTAACGATCATACCAATATGGTGGTGGGATCAGGGCCAGACTCAATAATATTAAAACTACTATACAAATATGACTAGTTATTCAGAAGATTTAATCATAATCTAAACAGGTGCAATACATTTTTAATAAACTATGATTTATTTATCCCGCGGTAAACACTAAAAACACTATATATTATACATAAAGATAAATTAACACAGTCAAATAACAAGTTGTCTCTGAAAGAGATTATAATATAAATAATATTTTAAAGGGTAAAATGAATATAAGGTATGAAATAAAAGAAATACGTTTGTTTTACCACTTATATATTTGATAAATTAACTGACACTTAAAAATTTAGTTCAATTAACAAAGTTAGAAAAGTTATTATTAAACAAACAAAATTGAATATCTGCCGAATATCACAATGAAAATACTGTGTAGAAATAAAAATAATGATGTTGCAGTAGTTAATAAGAAAATATTACCTGTTTGATATAAGCTATTGGAACAGCAGGCTCTTTCAAAGGAATAGAAGAAAGTGAAGTTCTTTCAATATCTTTTTCTAAAAAATGTTTTGAACATAAAACACTATATTTATTTGGTTTTTTTGGAAACCTAAAAATACAATTATATGCATCACTAAGTATTAATAACAAATTTATATTTTAAATAAAAAATATGATTATTGAACTAAAAAATATTATAAACAGCTTACAAATTGTTTGTTAGTATCTTTATATTCTGTGTATCCATTACTTATATTTTATTGGAAGTGGATGTTTTAATTGCTATTTGGGAAACTTTTAAAAATATTCAATAATGACTGAAACATTAATCGAGAAACTTTTCTAAGTTACTGTAAATTTTTTTATGAATACTATTAATTTATTCTCTAAAGTACGGGCCATTACTTTGTTTACATATTTGTATACTAACCGGTGTAACGTTATTCCTGAAGATTTTTTATTAACATTGCTTCTGTTACTACAACTATGTTGAGAACAAAAAAACATTATTATTCACTACTATTCACACTATCACAATATAATATTACAGCTTCTATAAAAGTATTATAAAACTACAAATATTCCAAAAACAACAAACTTAAACAATCATACACGATCTGTCAAAACGACCAAGTAAATACAGTCAAAATAAAAAAATTAAATAAAAACTATTAATTTCATGTATTGGTGAAATTCTGGACTTTATAATGAGTAAGAAAAATTTATTTAAAAATTCCTTTATAAAAGCCCTATCAGGCTCCATCACAGAATGTTTTGGGAATAACTATTCCATCCTCAGTGCTATCTGGACGTGCATGTTTGAACCCACTTAATACATGGCTAAAAACCCTTTAAATGGTATACAATTACTTAACTTTGAGTTACATATTGTTCTGAAGCTATTTACTTATGACATTTTAAAGAAATTACTATTTAAATGGGAAAAAGCCACAATTAAAGGTTAAAGTAAGTTTATTGACGTTTTAATTTACACTTTGGAAATCATTCTCAAAATACAAACATTAGTAAATTAAACAAATTTTGTTTTTTTGGTGAAAAAATTCTTCTAATAATTTAATTTTATCTGACTCATTTATATTGACAATTCAGACATACATTATACATTTTAAAGTAGACAACTTTAAAATGATATTGCCAATATTGTTGAGTTGTGCTCCTGGGATGACTTTACTTGTAAGATAGTTCATTTGATTACATGAAATCAACTTTAACTTGAGAATGTCCGTCAGAAAAAATCATAGCATGTAATTCGTCTTTAAAAAGACAACCATATGCCATGACGTCTGATGATTTATGTCAAAACTTACCAAAATATTATTTGAATTAAATTCAATATTTGATTGAATTGAATTGATGTGTCATTTTTATTTGCAAATGGTTGTATATTATTTAATAAAAATTTTGATAGTTCACTACAAGGAGAATTCATGGTACTACAAATGCTAAGTGGTATATTCGTTTTATGAATTTTAGGTACTCCATAACATACATACTATGCTAATAAAAGATTGATGACATCGAAATTATTAGACAAAAGAACCAAAATGACTATCTACAGAACACTGATTAGACCCGTAGTAACCTATGGATGTGAAACTTGGGTAATGACGAAAAAAGATGAAGCCCAACTCAGGACATTCGAGAGAAAAATACTGAGGAAAGTATATGGCCCGGTACAAGAGGAAGATGGCACATGGAGAATCAGGAGAAACGACGAGGTTAATGAGTTAAATGAAGGTTATGAGATTGTAAGATTTGTGAAAAGTCAAAAATTGTCATGGCTGGGACATGTAGAGTTGCAGAGACAAAGCGATGCAAAAACAACTAAGAAAATGTTACAATGGAAGCCCATAGGAAGGCGAAAAAAAGGAAGGCCCAGAACGAGATGGTTGGATGACGTGGAAGACGACCTGAAAACAATGAACATAAGACAATGGAGAAGAAGGGCACAAGAGAGATCTGAATGGAAGGACATAGCCAGACAGGCAAAGACCCATCCAGGGTTATGATGCCAAAAGAAGAAGAAGAAGAGGTACTCCATAACGAAATGGAAGGAAAGGAATATAATAACACACTACCTTTCCTGGATGTTTTAATCTCTAAGAACGATACTGGATATGAGACTAAGGTGTATAGAAAACCAACACACACCAACAGATATTTAAATATTCAAATCAAATCACAATATTACTATTAAAAAGAATCATTAAATCCTTATATGATAAAGCCAAAATTGCTTGTTCTAACGAAAATTCGTTTTTGGAGGAAAAACATTTGTTAACATCTGTTTTATTAAAAAATGATTATCCTTTATCATTTATAAATAAGGAATTTTCAACAATCGACCTAATAGAACAGAACAACTTGAAACGAGATCCTACAGCAGACACAAGGAATAATACGAGGAAAATATTAATACCACACATAGAAGTATTGTCAGAAAAACTTAAAAGAATGGGAAATAAATTCAAAACAACAAACACATTGAGATCTATTTTGTCTAAAACCAATTCTAACAATGAACTAGAAAGGACAATGAATTTTATTTATAAAATACCTTGTGAATATGATCAGTTTTATTTATGTAAAACATTAAGGCCATTAAATGTTAGAATAAGTGAACATCAATCTTATACTAAAAAGAGAGAATTTGATAGATCTCAAATATGTAAACAGGCTTGGGATAATGAACATAGGGTTCAATGGAATGATTTAAGTATAGTCCTAAAAGAAACGGATGGTAAAAAGAGAAAAATCAAAGAAGCAGCCCTAATTATGCTAAATGAGATCAATTGTGTCCAAATTTCTCAGCAGAATGTAGTACGATCTGGTTGCCCATATTAAAAGAGGAAGTTATTAAAAGGAAAATACCAGTATTAGTAAATCAGTAACATATCCAGGATACATCATTCATCGTTTTTAAATAACAAACATATAAAATCAGAATTTGGTGTTTATTGAAAGTAAACTAAATGTAAGACCAAATACTTACCATGTTGGGATAGTATTATGAGGTTTTTTCCCTCCTGATTTACTATGGACTCACTAACAAGAGAATTTTACTGTAATCATGGTATGTGGTTGTCTTTTTAAAGACGAATTACATGCTATGATTTTTTCTGGCGGATATTCTCAAGTTAAACAAAAAATGACAAATTTGACAAATGACTCTTAATGTTAAAAAGTGTGCAGTAGTTTCATATACTCGAAAACTCAATAGTGTTATTGAAGATTATTATATTAATGATGATCGAATTGAGAGAGTGAGTGTTATGAAGGATCTTAGAGTTAAATTCCAAATCAACATGAAGTTCAATATACACTTTTATGAAATAACTAACAGAGCTTATTGTGCTTTGGGTTTTGTCAGTACAAATAGCAAAAATTTCAGAATAAGCAGAATTATAAAACTCTATAATGCCCTGGTGAGACCACATATGGAATATGCTTCAATCATCTGATCTCCTACTGAATTTTCAAACTCAGAAATGATTGAAAAAGTGCAAAAACGATTTTTAAGATTTCTATATGTAAGGAAAAATAAGAAATACCCATACTTATGTGCTCTCATACAGGTTAATGTTAGTCATTTCAGTTGCAGTCACTTCCAACTAGAAGAAACAGTCAGGACATTATGTTCATATACTTGATTGTTAACAGTATTAAGTACACACACTGTGGTTTAATTGAGTTTATTTACTTTAGAATACCCAAGAGTAGATTAAGGATAACTAACCTAGATCTATTCTTTACAAATTACTATAGAAACATATCACCAATAAACAATAATTTAATAATTTGTAATGAAGTATTTAATAGACTGACTCATGTGGATATATTCAATGTAAAAAGCTGTGAACTAAAGACATTGCTTGCTCATCAGCACTAGATTTAAGGGGATTATTGTATTTTTTTCTTATTGTATTATTAATGTTCGTTTCTTTCATTCATTTATTGTATTTTTTTTTGTCTTTTTGTCAACACTTTACATGTAATTACTATTAGTCTATAGTGTTTGTCATATGTCTAAATAAATAAATAAATAAAATTGATTTCATGTAATCGAATGAACTATCTTACAAGTAAAGTCGTCCCAGGAGCGCAACTCAACAATATTGGCAATAACATTTTAAATTCATCTACTTTAAAATGTATAATGTATGAATGAATTGTCAATATAAATGAGTCAGATAAAATTAAATTATTAGAAGAATTTTTTCACCAAGTACTTAACAAAAAACAAAATTTGTTTAATTTACTAATGTTTGTATTTTGAGAATGATTTCCAAAAGGGGAAATCGAAATGTCAATAAACTTACTTTAACCTTTAATTATGGCTTATTCCCATTTAAATAGTAATTACTATGAGTTACATTTTTGATACTTAAAAATTAGGATGTTTAAGTTACAACAGGAATTGATTACATGGCAATGTAAGACTCCACTGGGGTTGCAAGTCCTTAGATGAAGTGTCTGTGAGGACTTGTTGATAGCAACTAAAACATCCTAATTTTTAATTATCAAAAATGTAACTCAAAGTTAAGCATATAACATTTAAAGGGTTTTACTAATGCATTTAGTGGCTTTAAATATATACATCCAGATAGCACTGATAATGGAATAGTTATTCTGAAAACTTTCTGTAATGTAGCCAATAGGGTTTTTATTATTATACCTTTTATAAAGGAATTTTTAAACAAATTTTGTGATACATTGTATGCAACCAAGTGCAGGAATTTAGTTTCCTTGTTTAGTAAAAATATGCCTATTTAGTTTTTACAACTGAACTTGAGTCCCTTCTTGTGGATTGGGCATATACTTGCTTTTTAGTCTCCTGGAATTTCTTCTGTGTTCCACTCATCTATTATTAGTTTAGTAACTGTAATTACTAATTACTATATTTATAATTCACCTATATTTTGTATATCTGATATCAATCGAATTATCTTAACAGTTTGCACTTAAGCAATTTATTTATTTTTTGAATTAAAGAATAATTTTAGAAAGCAAATGATATTTAACAGGAAATTCAATAAATTACTGGATCTGTAGATTCTTTGTCACATATTACTTACATTTATAATTATGTTGAATTTGCTGAAAAACACCTTAAAGTGAACACATAGAGTATAACCAACCTCGATTCTCAATTTTTTTTCAAAAACTTGTGTTTTGAGTTTTGTTTTTTGTTTTACCGAAAGTACAGGCTGATCATAGCCGCAAATGTCAATCATGGAACAAAAAAATTTGGTTTAGCAGTGTTGGCATGTTTTTTATAATGTAGATGCTGTATTCTTCATAATATATACAAAAAGATAAAGCTCTCGAAAAGTACATTTCATTTATATTATGTTAGGAATTCTGCAATTTTTGATTTATATAAAACAAGAATGACTAAATATTTGTTTTTTTTTTTGGAGATTAATTGCAGTTAATTATTAGAAATTTTTTTTGGCGATTTCCGTTTGATATATTAGGGGATCATGGTACAATGAATTTAGTCGATAGAGTTGGCAATCGTCAAATCAGTAGTTGCCAGATTGCAACTTTATTCTGTGGTATGGCCGTCTTTTTTAAAGACGGCCATGGTTAAGGACGTTAAAAATGATCGTAAAGATCTGTTGCAATCATAGATAAAGAATATATATTCATTCGGCACTCTCAGATGCAGCCTTTGAGGTTTGTCAGCACGCGATCGCCTTATTTTAAACGGAAACACAACTCGGATTGAGAAATTTGTGATACATAAGTTACGACAGAACCGTACATTTTTTTATACATCCTTGTCCAAATTTTCCACTTTTATTAAAGTTGTATACTCGAGTACGACTATTTTTTACTTTAAAATATATAAATCGTAATTTTATAAATCAATTTACTAAAACAACATAAAATTTTTTTTAATATATTATATAATAATTTGTATATATATATATATATATATATATATATATATATATATATATATATATATATATATATAAAGGAGTACGACCGTCAATCCAATATAAATTAAGGAACACTCGAAGAGTGGTGGGTTTTTCGTCCAAAGTGGAGAAAAAAAACGACAAAGAAGGTGGCTACTTCATCTATTTATTGAACGTTTCGCTTTCTAATCAGAAAGCATCTTCAGTTTATCTAAAAAGAACAATATAAAAACCAAACATCCATAGAAAAGTTATTATAAGTGTGTTACCTCTAAAAGATATGTAGCAGTCATGCTAAGTCAATGTAAACAATTAATTGGAATTAAATACAGTTTACAAATTAACTCAAACTTAGCACAGCAAAAGACCATGTGGTAATTGTATATGTATATAAAAAATGTGTAAAAAACTAAAGTAAAAAACATTAATTTGCAGAGAACTAAAAAGATCATAAGATGCACTTCCAACAGTATATTATTAGTTAAATTTAATTTTAACTTTAGGTAACATTATTAAATTGATTAAGATTGAATTATAGTGATATTTAAAAAAAATATATAAGGTTACCACTCTTAAGCTTCTTAGTTGCTGCCGGTTAAATCATGATACTATGATTAAGAAGATAAGATATTGCGCATAATGTCAGATTTTTGTATGTAACAATAAATAATCTTTATTAAAAATAGTTTGGAGATATCCTTTTGTGTACGATTATTGTAGTTATTAAACCTTTATTTAATATTATTATTTTGCTAATTAAATAATTTCATCACAGAATGCATAAAAATCCCATTTAACTTTAACAAGAATTCAAATTCTACTCTCCAATGACGGTATGCGCAAACACGACCGATTTTGTGCTACGGGAAGATCCTATCTTGTTAATTATAGTATCATGGGTTAAAT
Source organism: Diabrotica undecimpunctata (assembly GCF_040954645.1). Lineage (NCBI taxonomy): Eukaryota > Metazoa > Arthropoda > Insecta > Coleoptera > Chrysomelidae > Diabrotica > Diabrotica undecimpunctata. Next base: position 78,292,161 of record NC_092806.1, on the reverse strand, counting down.
GAGAGCAACAAATAGAAACCACGCCAACCAACGAGAAAAGACAGTGGCCTTGAGGTCAAAATATGACAGAACAGCAAGGCGTATTTAAATAGTCTACGTTGTGGCTGAATAGCTAGCCAACAGGTGAAAATTAATTCAACTTCCAACAATCCAAGGTTCATAACATTTGGAACTGAGACTAATGAAGATTCTATTAATCTATTTTAATTACAAAATTTTATTAAACTATTGGATCAGAAACAATTATTTCACATATGTAAATGTAACATTAACAAAATAATCAATAAAATGTAAGTTGAATGAATCTAAGTTAAATAAAGTAAGAAAATATTTTATTTTATTTTTATTTGAAATTATTTAATATGAAAATATAAAAGAATATACACCTTAGGGGGTAATTTTAGAGTAAACACCATATTAAGCCTAATTCTGCAATATTAATGCATGATAAATTTGGCTCAAGTTACTAATGTCCGTTCTCTTATTAAGAGCGTTAGGGTGTTTAAGTATTGAACACATTTCCAAAACTGCCTTTTAACGAGATTGCGTTCATTGCCAAGAATTAATCCCAGCATGCTATTAACACTAAACACAAAGTGGATTTGAATGAAGTTAAGATTCTTATTATGCATATTAATAATGTGTTTTGTGGTGCAATTTTTTTTTAATGGCTTTGGATTATTGATCCATTCAGCCACGATATATAATAAATACTGTTTGCTACAATATTAAATATACAGATACTATATACATATGCGCACATATACACACTTATGCACGCACATACATATAGACATTGTTAAATAAAAATAAAAAAACACAAAAAGGAAGTGAAAACATTAAATCGACCACTATTTAAACTCTTTATTCAGGGCCCTAACCAACTTAAATTAATTTACAAATAAGAAATATACAAATAATACTAAATGCTTATACTAAATACTAATACTAAATATTAAATACTAATAAATAGTAATCTTTTTTCACAGCGCTAAGACATAAACCCGGTTCAACACCTCGGAAGTTTAGGCCTTCTTTGTGAATGTTTTTTTTTTCCTTTTTTTAATTTTTGCTTTAATACGATTTTTTTTAATATTTTATTTATGTATGTTTTTTCCTTTTTTATTTTTCTTTTTTCTGTTTTTTTCTGGTGTTTTTTAGTATTTTTTTCTTTTTATATACATATATTTTTGTCTTTTTATTTTTTAAATAACAATTTAAAGGCGGTCTAGTTTTTTAAGACGACTGTTTGTGGCAGATCCGCATAGAAATCTTCCTCGAGAATGAATCTGGTGTATGCACGATAAAACATTAAGTTAATATTAGGGTCGGCACCCCATCGATAGCGATTAACTACTTTTAGAATATTTAAACTTTTCTCACATTTCATTAAGCACTTGTTAATGTGTTCGTCCCATGTTAATAAGTGTAGTGATTGTGAACAGGTATACTAGGGCTGTTAAACATAATGCTGGATATAACTGGTAAACGATGTCGCGTAAAAATACCACAGCTGATTTCTTCATAGTAAGTTCAAACCCTTGTTTAAAGAAATAATCTCTTGCGTCACACATAATCGTTTTTATTGAGTTAATACTTTGTTGGTATGAATGAATCACAGTGTAAAAGCAAAAGTCGTCTGCATATTGTAATATATTGCATTTAATGTCTATATTGTGAAGATATATATTATATAGATTAAACAACAAGGGGCTAAGGACAGAGCCTTGTGGTAGTCCTTGATGCACTACTCTCGGGCAAATCAATCTACTATTACATTGAATGAATACCTGTCGATTAAGAAATACGTTTACTAACATATATAAACACAAAGGCGGAAATTGGCGTTATCATAAGCCCCTGAAATATCAAGAAATATGGCAGATAGATAATTATTATTTGAGTAGGATAACTAAATATCAGTCGTTAATTGAAACACACAATCCATAGTCCCTTTATTTCTACGAAAGCCATATTGACAAACTGGGAAAATATTTTTGTTTTCACACCACCATTCTAATCTGCTTTTCATAATTCGTTCAAATGTTTTGAGCAAACAAGACATAAGAGAGATAGGTCTATCAGTACGCTGGTTTACTTTGGGTATAGGAATAACCAAGCATTGTTTAAGAGAATAACAGTTGTCTCCTTTAAGTAAAATATTGTTGTATATTTTGCACATATACTGTATGACAATTACTGGCAGGTTTAATAGCATGCTATAGTTAATGCCGTTAATACGAGGAGCTGTATTTTTAGAACTCTGAATTATTGCTTTAAGTTCGTCAGCTGAAATGGGGGTTAGTAACAAGTTATCATTAGTGGAGATGCTCGGCATAAATACTGGTAGATGGACATAATCCGGAGAGATTTTTGTAAAAAGACTTTGTACTATGTCTTCATTATTAGCGGTGTACTTTTTCTTACCTTGAATTTTGTTTACCCTTTTCCAAAGCTCTGAGGGTGAAGTTTGCCTACTAAGTGAGTAGAGTGTTTATGCCGGTTCCGCCCGGCATAGGGAAATCAATGTGTTAGAGAGAGAGAGCGTTCTATCAATGTGTTGGAGAGAGACAGATGACGTCACATGCCCGACGCGCCGTGGAAGGAGTCTACTGACTTATAGTTCAACTTTTATCCGCTAGATGTCACTAGTAGTCACTTGGCATCCGCCATTTTTCAACAATAATTTATAAATTATTTAGCTACCAAATCTTGTCAAATATCAAATTATGATGCTTTTTTTACAACAAAATCCAATTAAGATGTACATACTATTTAACACATAAATATTTTATTATTAGACACAGGTCAGGACTAAGGAAAATTTAAAACAAATATAAAATTAATATATATTTATTCTTTACGTCAAACGTGCTTCATTTCATCAATGTCTTCCATACGGTGTAGATCAGAAGAGTTTTACGAAAAAATACAAAAGTTAAAAGCCGATATACAGTGGTACGAAGATAGAACTGCAATTGAAAAACGATTTGCAGACTTTCATTTGTCAGAAAGAAAATTACCGAAAACAACACAATACCCGTTAAAAAGAATTCAGCCAACAAGATGTCTCAACTAACAACCTCGTTCATCATTCTCACAGCTATTGTTAATAATGTCCTTTATACAAACGTTCCAAATAATGTTAAGAACATAGCGATATGTTTTAACGATGTAAAAACTGATTGTAATCGAACTGAATGGGCTCTAATGGATCATGATGTTGTGAATTATGGCCAGCTTCCAGTATTTTTCAAAAAGATACCAAAGT